>NC_136430.1:444543499-445078499 GCF_052849685.1 Lactuca virosa
GTCAAACTTTATTGCATCTAAAATTATGTTATTTTTAAAGAGCAATAGAGAATGAATTTCATCCAATAGCGTCTAGAAAAACCTGGTAGTTAGTTATAAATAATGAGAACGTAATAAAGTTGATAAAAAGTTGCTAATATAATCAAATAAATTATATTTGGTGCCACTTTTGAATTCAAAATTGGGGAGGTCGAATTTATCGCCTCTAAACTTACGTTATCGAAATGTATAATGAATTTCGTCCAAAAGCGTCTATAAAAACCTTTTAATTGGCTATATAGAATGAGAACGTAATAATGTTGATATAAAGTTGCTAATTTAATCACATGAATTATATTTGGTGAGACTTCTCAATTCAAATTGGGCAAGTCGAACTTTATTGCATCTAAACTTATGTTATTTTTAAAGAGAAATATAGAATGAATTTCATCCAAAAGCATCTAGAAAAACCTGTTAGTTAATTATAAATAATGACAACATAATAAAGTTGATAAAAATTTGATAATATAACCAAATGAATTATATTTGGTGCCACTTTTGAATTCAAAATTGGGGAAGTCGAATTTCTAGCCTCTAAACTTACGTTATCGAAATGTATAATGAATTTCGTCCAAAAGCGTCTATAAAAACCTTTTAATTGGCTATATAGAATGAGAACGTAATAATGTTGATATAAAGTTGCTAATTTAATCAAATGAATTATATTTGGTGACACTTCTCAATTCAAATTGGGCAAGTCGAACTTTATTGCATGTAAACTTATTTTATTTTTAAAGAGAAATATAAAATGAATTTCATCCAAAAGCGTCTAGAAAAACCTGTTAGTTAGTCATAAATAATGACAACGTAATAAACTTAATAAAAAGTTTCTAATATATTCAAATAAATTATATTTGGTGCCATTGTTTAATTCAAAATTGTGAAAGTCGAATTAATAGCCTCTAAACTTACGTTATCGAAATGTATAATGAATTTCGTCCAAAAGCGTCTATAAAAGCTTTTAATTGGCTATATAGAATGAGAACGTAATAATGTTGATATAAAGTTGCTAATTTAATCAAATGAATTATATTTGGTGACACTTCTCAATTCAAATTGGGCAAGTCGAACTTTATTGCATCTAAACTTATGTTATTTTTAAATAGAAATATAGAATGAATTTCATCTAAAAGTGTCTAGCAAAACCAGTTAGTTAATTATAAATAATGACAACGTAATAAAGTTGATAAAAAGTTGCTAGTATAATCAAATAAATTATATTTGGTGCCACTTTTGAATTCAAAATTGGGGAAGTCGAATTTATAGCCTATAAACTTACGATATCGAAATGTATTATGAATTTCGTCCAAAAGCGTCTATAAAAACCTTTTAATTGGCTATATAGAATGAGAACGTAATAATGTTGATATAAAGTTACTAATTTAATCAAATGAATTATGTTTGGTGACACTTCTCAATTCAAATTGGGCAAGTCGAACTTTATTGCATCTAAACTTATGTTATTTTTAAAGAGAAATATAGAATGAATTTCATCCAAAAGCGTCTAGAAATACATGTTAGTTAGTTATAAATAATGACAACGTAATAAAGTTGATAAAAATTTGCTAATATAACCAAATAAATTATATTTGGTGCCACTTTTGAATTCAAAATTGGGGAAGTCGAATTTCTAGCCTCTAAACTTACGTTATCGAAATGTTTAATGAATTTCGTCCAAAAGCGTCTATAAAAACCTTTTAATTGGCTATATAGAATGAGAATGTAATAATGTTGATATAAAGTTGCTAATTTAATCAAATGAATTATATTTGGTGACACTTCTCAATTCAAATTGGGCAAGTCGAACTTTATTGCATCTAAACTAATGTTATTTTTAAAGAGAAATATAGAATGAATTTCATCCAAAAGCGTCTAGAAAAACCTGTTAGTTAGTCATAACTAATGACAACGTAATAAACTTAATAAAAAGTTTCTAATATATTCAAATAAATCATATTTGGTGCCACTGTTGAATTCAAAATTGGGAAAGTCGAATTTCTAGCCTCTAAACTTACGTTATCGAAATGTATAATGAATTTTGTCCAAAAGCGTCTATAAAATCTTTTAATTGGCTATATAGAATGAGAACGTAATAATGTTGATATAAAGTTGCTAATTTAATCAAATGAATTATATTTGGTGACACTTCTCAATTCAAATCGGGCAAGTCGAACTTTATTGCATCTAAACTTATGTTATTTTTAAAGAGGAATATAGAATGAATTTCATCTAAAAGTGTCTACAAAAACCTGTTAGTTAGTTATAAAAAATGACAACGTAATAAACTTAATAAAAAGTTTCTAATATATTCAAATAAATTATATTTGGTGCCACTGTTGAATTCAAAATTGGGAAAGTCGAATTAATAGCCTCTAAACTTACGTTATCGAACTGTATAATGAATTTCGTCCAAAAGCGTCTATAAAAGCTTTTAATTGGCTATATAGAATGAGAACGTAATAATGTTGATATAAAGTTGCTAATTTAATCAAATGAATTATATTTGGTGACACTTCTCAATTCAAATTGGGCAAGTCGAACTTTATTGCATCTAAACTTATGTTATTTTTAAATAGAAATATAGAATGAATTTCATCTAAAAGCGTCTAGAAAAACCTGTTAGTTAGTTATAAATAATGACAACGTAATACAGTTGATAAAAAGTTGCTAATATAATCAAATAAATTATATTTGGTGCCACTTTTGAATTCAAAATTGGGGAGGTCGAATTTATAGCCTCTAAACTTACGTTATCGAAATGTATAATGAATTTCATCCAAAAGCGTCTATAAAAACCTTTTAATTGGCTATACAGAAGGAGAACGTAATAATGTTGATATAAAGTTGCTAATTTAATCAAATGAATTATATTTTGGTGAGACTTCTCAAGTCAAATTGGGCAAGTCGAACTTTATTGCATCAAAACTTATGTTATTTTTAAAGAGAAATATAGAATGAATTTCATCCAAAAGCATCTAGAAAAACCTGTTAGTTAATTATAAATAATGACAACGTAATAAAGTTGATCAAAATTTGCTAATATAACCAAATGAATTATATTTGGTGCCACTTTTGAATTCAAAATTGGGGAAGTCGAATTAATAGCCTCTAAACTTACATCATCGAAATGTATAATCAATTTCGTCCAAAAGCGTCTATAAAAACCTTTTAATTGGCTATATAGAATGAGAACATAATAATGTTGATATAAAGTTGCTAATTTAATCAAATGAATTATATTTGGTGACACTTCTCTATTCAAATTGGGCAAGTCGAACTTTATTGCATCTAAACTTATGTTATTTTTAAAGAGAAATATAGATTGAATTTCATCCAAAAGCGTCTAGAAAAACCTGTTAGTTAGTCATAAATAATGACAACGTAATAAACTTAATAAAAAGTTTCTAATATATTCAAATAAATTATATTTGGTGCCACTTTTGAATTGAAAATTGGGAAAGTCGAATTTCTAGCCACTAAACTTACGTTATCGAAATGTATAATGAATTTCGTCCAAAAGCGTCTATAAAAACCTTTTAATTGGCTATATAGAATGAGAACGTAATAACGTTGATATAAAGTTGCTAAACTAATCAAATGAATTATATTTGGTGACACTTCTCAATTCAAATTGGGCAAGTCGAACTTTATTGCATCTTAACTTATGTTAATTTTAAAGATAAATATAGAATGAATTTCATCCAAAAGCATCTAGAAAAACCTGTTAGTTTGTCATAAATAATGAAAACATAATAAAGTTAATAAAAAGTTTCTAATATATTTAAATAAATTATATTTGGTGCCACTTTCGAATTCAAAATTGGGGAACTCGAATTTATAGCCTCTAAACTTACGTTATCGAAATGTATAATGAATTTCGTGCAAAAGCGTCTATAAAAACCTTTTAATTGGCTATATAGAATGAGAACGTAATAATGTTGATATAAAGTTGCTAATTTAATCAAATGAATTATATTTGGTGACACTTCTCAATTCAAATTGGGCAAGTCGAACTTTATTGCATCTAAACTTGTGTTATTTTTAAAGAGAAATATAGAATGAATTTCATCCAAAAGCGTCTAGAAAAACCTGTTAGTTAGTTATAAATAATGACAACGTAATAAAGTTGATAAAAAGTTGCTAATATAATCAAATAAATTATATTTGGTGCCACTTTTGAATTCAAGATTGGGGAAGTCGAATTAATAGCCTCTAAACTTACATTATCGAAATGTATAATGAATTTCGTCCAAAAGCGTCTATAAAAACCTTTTAATTGGCTATATAGAATAAGAACATAATAATGTTGATATAAAGTTGCTAATTTAATCAAATGAATTATATTTGGTGACACTTCTCAATTCAAATTGGGTAAGTCGAACTTTATTGCATCTAAACTTATGTTATTTTTAAAGAGCAATATAGAATGAATTTCATCCAAAAGCGTCTAGAAAAACCTGTTAGTTAGTTATAAATAATGACAACGTAATAAAGTTGATAAAAAGTTGTTAATATAATCAAATAAATTATATTTGGTGCCACTTTTGAATTCAAAATTGGGGAGGTCGAATTTATAGCCTCTAAACTTACGTTATCGAAATGTATAATGAATTTCATCCAAAAGCGTCTATAGAACCTTTTAATTGGCTATACAGAAGGAGAACGTAATAATGTTGATATAAAGTTGCTAATTTAATCAAATGAATTATATTTGGTGAGACTTCTCAAGTCAAATTGGGCAAGTCGAACTTTATTGCATCTAAACTTATGTTATTTTTAAAGAGAAATATAGAATGAATTTCATCCAAAAGCATCTAGAAAAACCTGTTAGTTAATTATAAATAATGACAACGTAATAAAGTTGATAAAAATTTGCTAATGAAACCAAATGAATTATATTTGGTGCCACTTTTGAATTCAAAATTGGGGAAGTCGAATTAATAGCCTCTAAACTTACATTATCGAAATGTATAATGAATTTCGTCCAAAAGTGTCTATACAAACCTTTTAATTGGCTATGTAGAATAAGAACATAATAATGTTGATATAAAGTTGCTAATTTAATCAAATGAATTATATTTGGTGACACTTCTCTATTCAAATTGGGCAAGTCGAACTTTATTGCATCTAAACTTATGTTATTTTTAAAGAGAAATATAGAATGAATTTAATCCAAAAGCGTCTAGAAAAACCTGTTAGTTAGTCATAAATAATGACAACGTAATAAACTTAATAAAAAGTTTCTAATATATTCAAATAAATTATATTTGGTGCGACTTTTGAATTGAAAATTGGGAAAATCGAATTTCTAGCCTCTAAACTTACGTTATCGAAATGTATAGTGAATTTCGTCCAAAAGCGTCTATAAAACCCTTTTAATTGGCTATATAGAATGAGAACGTAATAATGTTGATATAAAGTTGCTAATTTAATCAAATGAATTATATTTGGTGACACTTCTCAATTCAAATTGGGCAAGTCGAACTCTATTGCATCTAAACTTGTGTTATTTTTAAAGAGAAATATAGAATGAATTTCATCCAAAAGCGTCTAGAAAAACCTGTTAGTTAGTTATAAATAATGACAACGTAATAAAGTTGATAAAAAGTTGCTAATATAATCAAATAAATTATATTTGGTGCCACTTTTGAATTCAAAATTGGGGAAGTCGAATTAATAGCCTCTAAACTTACATTATCGAAATGTATAATGAATTTCGTCCAAAAGCGTCTATAAAAACCTTTTAATTGGCTATATAGAATGAGAACATAATAATGTTGATATAAAGTTGCTAATTTAATCAAATGAATTATATTTGGTGACACTTCTCTATTCAAATTGGGCAAGTCGAACTTTATTGCATCTAAACTTATGTTATTTTTAAAGAGAAATATAGATTGAATTTCATCCAAAAGCGTCTAGAAAACCTGTTAGTTAGTCATAAATAATGACAACGTAATAAACTTAATAAAAAGT
This sequence comes from Lactuca virosa, assembly GCF_052849685.1. Lineage (NCBI taxonomy): Eukaryota > Viridiplantae > Streptophyta > Magnoliopsida > Asterales > Asteraceae > Lactuca > Lactuca virosa. The sequence goes on from NC_136430.1 coordinate 444,549,515, forward strand.
TTCTAATATATTCAAATAAATTATATTTGGTGCCACTTTTGAATTGAAAATTGGGAAAGTCGAATTTCTAGCCACTAAACTTACGTTATCGAAATGTATAATGAATTTCGTCCAAAAGCGTCTATAAAAACCTTTTAATTGGCTATATAGAATGAGAACGTAATAACGTTGATATAAAGTTGCTAAATTAATCAAATGAATTATATTTGGTGACACTTCTCAATTCAAATTGGGCAAGTCGAACTTTATTGCATCTTAACTTATGTTAATTTTAAAGATAAATATAGAATGAATTTCATCCAAAAGCATCTAGAAAAACCTGTTAGTTTGTCATAAATAATGAAAACATAATAAAGTTAATAAAAAGTTTCTAATATATTTAAATAAATTATATTTGGTGCCACTTTCGAATTCAAAATTGGGGAAGTCGAATTTATAGCCTATAAACTTACGATATCGAAATGTATTATGAATTTCGTCCAAAAGCGTCTATAAAAACCTTTTAATTGGCTATATAGAATGAGAACGTAATAATGTTGATATAAAGTTGCTAATTTAATCAAATGAATTATATTTGGTGACACTTCTCAATTCAAATTGGGCAAGTCGAACTCTATTGCATCTAAACTTGTGTTATTTTTAAAGAGAAATATAGAATGAATTTCATCCAAAAGCGTCTAGAAAAACCTGTTAGTTAGTTATAAATAATGACAACGTAATAAAGTTGATAAAAAGTTGCTAATATAATCAAATAAATTATATTTGGTGCCACTTTTGAATTCAAAATTGGGGAAGTCGAATTAATAGCCTCTAAACTTACATTATCGAAATGTATAATGAATTTCGTCTAAAAGCGTCTATAAAAACCTTTTAATTGGCTATATAGAATGAGAACATAATAATGTTGATATAAAGTTGCTAATTTAATCAAATGAATTATATTTGGTGACACTTCTCTATTCAAATTGGGCAAGTCGAACTTTATTGCATCTAAACTTATGTTATTTTTTAAAGAGAAATATAGATTGAATTTCATCCAAAAGCGTCTAGAAAAACCTGTTAGTTAGTCATAAATAATGACAACGTAATAAACTTAATAAAAAGTTTCTAATATATTCAAATAAATTATATTTGGTGCCACTTTTGAATTGAAAATTGGGAAAGTCGAATTTCTAGCCACTAAACTTACGTTATCGAAATGTATAATGAATTTCGTCCAAAAGCGTCTATAAAAACCTTTTAATTGGCTATATAGAATGAGAACGTAATAACGTTGATATAAAGTTGCTAAATTAATCAAATGAATTATATTTGGTGACACTTCTCAATTCAAATTGGGCAAGTCGAACTTTATTGCATCTTAACTTATGTTAATTTTAAAGATAAATATAGAATGAATTTCATCCAAAAGCATCTAGAAAAACCTGTTAGTTTGTCATAAATAATGAAAACATAATAAAGTTAATAAAAAGTTTCTAATATATTTAAATAAATTATATTTGGTGCCACTTTCGAATTCAAAATTGGGGAAGTCGAATTTATAGCCTATAAACTTACGATATCGAAATGTATTATGAATTTCGTCCAAAAGCGTCTATAAAAACCTTTTAATTGGCTATATAGAATGAGAACGTAATAATGTTGATATAAAGTTGCTAATTTAATCAAATGAATTATATTTGGTGACACTTCTCAATTCAAATTGGGCAAGTCGAACTCTATTGCATCTAAACTTGTGTTATTTTTAAAGAGAAATATAGAATGAATTTCATCCAAAAGCGTCTAGAAAAACCTGTTAGTTAGTTATAAATAATGACAACGTAATAAAGTTGATAAAAAGTTGCTAATATAATCAAATAAATTATATTTGGTGCCACTTTTGAATTCAAAATTGGGGAAGTCGAATTAATAGCCTCTAAACTTACATTATCGAAATGTATAATGAATTTCGTCCAAAAGCGTCTATAAAAACCTTTTAATTGGCTATATAGAATGAGAACATAATAATGTTGATATAAAGTTGCTAATTTAATCAAATGAATTATATTTGGTGACACTTCTCTATTCAAATTGGGCAAGTCGAACTTTATTGCATCTAAACTTATGTTATTTTTAAAGAGAAATATAGATTGAATTTCATCCAAAAGCGTCTAGAAAAACCTGTTAGTTAGTCATAAATAATGACAACGTAATAAACTTAATAAAAAGTTTCTAATATATTCAAATAAATTATATTTGGTGCCACTTTTGAATTGAAAATTGGGAAAGTCGAATTTCTAGCCACTAAACTTACGTTATCGAAATGTATAATGAATTTCGTCCAAAAGCGTCTATAAAAACCTTTTAATTGGCTATATAGAATGAGAACGTAATAACGTTGATATAAAGTTGCTAAATTAATCAAATGAATTATATTTGGTGACACTTCTCAATTCAAATTGGGCAAGTCGAACTTTATTGCATCTTAACTTATGTTAATTTTAAAGATAAATATAGAATGAATTTCATCCAAAAGCATCTAGAAAAACCTGTTAGTTTGTCATAAATAATGAAAACATAATAAAGTTAATAAAAAGTTTCTAATATATTTAAATAAATTATATTTGGTGCCACTTTCGAATTCAAAATTGGGGAACTCGAATTTATAGCCTCTAAACTTACGTTATCGAAATGTATAATGAATTTCGTGCAAAAGCGTCTATAAAAACCTTTTAATTTGCTATGTAGAATGAGAACGTAATAATATTGATATAAAGTTGCTAATTTAATCAAATGAATTATATTTGGTGACACTTCTCAATTCTAATTGGGCAAGTCGAACTTTATTGCATCTAAACTTATGTTATTTTTAAAGAGAAATATAGAATCAATTTCATCCAAAAGCGTCTAGAAAAACATGTTAGTTAGTCATAAATAATGACAACGTAATAAACTTAATAAAAAGTTTCTAATATATTCAAATAAATTATATTTGGTGCCACTTTTGAATTGAAAATTGGGAAAGTCGAATTTCTAGCCTCTAAACTTACGTTATCGAAATGTATAATGAATTTCGTCCAAAAGCGTCTATAAAAACCTTTTAATTGGCTATATAGAATGAGAACGTAATAATGTTGATATAAAGTTGCTAAATTAATCAAATGAATTATATTTGGTGACACTTCTCAATTCAAATTGGGCAAGTCGAACTTTATTGCATCTAAACTTATGTTATTTTTAAAGAGAAATATAGAATGAATTTCATCCAAAAGCGTCTAGAAAAACCTGTTAGTTAGTCATAAATAATGAAAACGTAATAAACTTAATAAAAAGTTTCTAATATATTGTCACACCCCAAAACCGAAGGCGGAAACGTTCCGGGGCGGAGCGACGTCATGCGTAGTATCACAACAGTTGTATCATAGTAAGCATAGTAAACACAATCCAAACATTGAATACATACATGAAAAGATTTACAATGTCTTAATACAAAGATTATACATATCAGTATATAGCAAAAGTAAAAGACGTGAATCCGATACGCTCTGTCTTCTCAAAAAGTTGGCAGGAGTACCTGTCTATTGATGCCCTGAGAATACAAGCAGTTTTAAAATAGCAGCATAAAGCTGGTGAGTTCATAAGCTGTTAATTCTGGTAAAAGACATGTTTCTTTGATTCTTTGAAAATTTGTTTTCCCAAGAAAATCCCATATTTCCTTATGAAAGAGGTTTTGATTATCCACTAGTTACATATAAAACAGACTATTTATGAAAGATTTGGTTATCCCAGAAAATCCCATATTTTCTTAAAGGTTGAAAGTTGGTTATCTATACGCGAGTATTTATCATACTTGGACGGCAGTTTTCTTTTTGAAGCTCTGGTTACACCCAGAGGAGTATATTAGAAGCTCTGGTCACACCCAGAGGATTATATTCGAAGCTCTGGTTACACCCAGAGGATTATATTAGAAGCTCTGGTCACACCCAGAGGATTATATTAGAAGAGTAAATTCCCGCTACCTAAGTTGTGAGTGCCATAACCGTACTAAGACTGGATAAGGCACGTAAATGGGCCAGTATCATTTATGACTTTGTCACCCCTGAACCAAAGGGTTCCACCGTAGCTAGCAGCGAGGGTGTGGGATAGTCAGTCCCATATAGATCTATACACAATAGTCACGCTCTCCCTCCAAGAGATTATGGTTATAAGTCGTAGCCCTCCACTCACGAATCCGGGGGAGTGTTACCGAGGACATGTCTCAAACTTAGCCTAACGAATTCACAAGTGATAATACAAAAATCCTTTTATGATTTGCATGAATCCTTTATGAAATAATACATATTATGATAAGGTTCACGAGTTCCTTGCTTTAGATTTGAAAACTATTACTACGAGTTGATTTCTTAATCGATTTGTAAAACAGTTTTTTGAGTTAAAAGCATGCTGAACATGAAATCATTTTATACAAAAAGAGAGTTTATCGCCGTAAATTACGAGAGTTTCATCGGAGGAAAGGTTAAGACGAATAGCTTTTTAGTAACAAAGGATATCAGCATGATTGGGGCTCAATCAATCCATGCCGGAAATGACATCGAAGCTTTTTATAGAAACTGGCGTAAGGTTGATGGGAAAAGAATGATCGTTTAAGGTGAGAGTACAACCTACAAAAATATCATTAGTGCTCTCTTTCTCACCGTTAGCCATCTCGACGGTAAATATTTCAGTTAATGGTTGAGGTTTATGCTTAAGTAGATGTTTGAATACATGGCTAACAAAATTTCTTTTAGCACCAGAATCGAAAAGAATGCATGCATAAGAGTTGTCGAGGAGGAACGTACCTGGAACAACTGTAGGATCAGCAACTGCTTCCTCCTGGTTCATTGCCAGTACTCTCCCTGTGCCTCCAGTTATTGTTGCCTTGGGGCAGTTTCTCTTGTAGTGCCCGACTTCTCCACATCCATAGCAGGCTTGACCAATACATGCTCCAGGGGCCTGATGGGTTGGTTGAACTGGTGTTCTGGAGTCTCGAGTCAGGTGGCCCTTCTTGCCACAGTTGTTGCAGAGCATTTCACGACATGGGCCAGGGATGCGATGATGATAACTGCACTTACTGCACCAAGGAAAATTACCAGTATACCTACTGGCAGGTACTTGAGTTGCAGGAGGAGCAGCAGGAGTAGTAGCAGCGTGGACTGCTACCGTGTGTTGCTTCTTTGAGGACTCCTGCAAAGACTGACCCTTTTTCTGTTTCCAGGACTTTCTTTTCTCACCACTCTCCTTAGCCGGTTCAGGAGTGGCGGTCACTTCATCAAGATCAATTCCATGATCTATGAGAGTCTGCGCCAGACACTTAGCGCTGTCGAAAGTGTTTGGCCTAGCAGCCAAGACATTTCCTTTGGTCGGCTGGGTCAGTCCCCAAATGTATCTTTCGATCTTTTTGCTTTCTGGGGTGACCATCCCCGGACAGAGGAGCGCTAGGTCTTCAAACCTAGATGTGTAACCAGCAATGTCGAATTCCTTCATCTTTAGATTCCAGAGTTCGTGTTCTAGCTTCTGCATTTCTCCCCGTGGGCAGTATTCAGCTATCATGAGTTCCTTTAAGCTTTCCCAACCCATGGCGTTCGCGACTGGTAGGGTTAGGGATTTAACCCGACCATTCCACCAGGTCAGCGCCCTGTTGGCGAAAGTGCAAGCGGCGAACTTTACTTTGTTGACCTCCGAACAGGAACAGATTTCGAAAATGGTCTTGATTTTCTCGATCCATTGAGTCAGGACAATGACACCTCCAGTGCCGTCGAAAGATGTGGGTTTCGCGCTCATGAAGTCCTTATAGGAACACTCCTTCTGGAGTCCCTGACCACCTTCATGATTTTGGGGATGTGTACCACTTCCCTGTCCACCAGATCCGCCAGAATTTGTTTGTGACATCGCGGCTGCCACAACAGCAGTAACAGCTGCTTGGAACATATTAGGATCGAACTGAGAGGGCGGTGGTGGTGGTGGAGTGTCTTCATTCCTTCTGTTAGGTCTTTTACGGGGAGGCATCTTGTTCTAGGAACAATCAGGAAGAAGAGGATGGTAAGTCCTCTGAATTGAATCAAGAGATATAAAGCAAGATGTATCTCAATATGATGATTAGAGTGTTCTACTAAGTGATAAGCAAAGAAAGATTACTGATGCAAGTAAGCTATCGCTAAGAGGAATGAGTAGCAACACTTGGAATGAATTTCTACGAAGTATTCAGCTCTGACTAAAATACTCCTATAGTATTTTAAGTTATATGGATACGGGGTAAGTTTTAGGCCTGCTGCGACACCAAAGTCACTCCCAAGCACATGTTGGTCATGTCTCGAATAAATATAGTTGATCAGGCTATATTGACCCTAGACATGATTACATAACTGCCCAGGTTTAACCGCAGTGTTCAACATCCAAAATACTTTTGTTTTGTTCTACTTATGGCACGGTTCCTGGAATACAGGTATACTTGTATACTTTTTCTAAAAATACTTATATTTCGAAAGTATACTTTGATGGGTTTTGAGCATTCTAACACTCCTAAGTGTACATGCAACCCTAAATACCTTGGATCTATGTTTTCTCTATTATACATGCAAATATGATTATCCAAGGTATTATCCTAACTAGCATACCAAAACATTGATACTAGGATAATAAAATAGATAAAATACATACCTTGTTGTTGTTGCTTGACTCCATAAAGCTTGAGAGCCTAGTGCCCCAAGTGTGACACCTCAAATGGTTCACACAACATCATGAACTCTTGGAATAACCATGAGAAGAAGACATACATGTTCAAATCGGCTAGCCCTCAAAATATGTATCACTAGTGCCAATTTCTTGAACTAAAGGGGTTCTTATATAGTGTGGCTATTAGGGTTACACCATGTAACTCATGACTTTACCCATTCCTTCTGCTCCATGGGTTTTAACCTCCATGGAGTATCCATGGATCACCACATGGGTTAAACCCAACATAAAGGAATCTTGGATCATAAGCCCACATATATAAGAATGAATGATTTACACAATCAATCCCCATATATTTAATTAGTCTCTTTTTGATCACTAAATTAAGTCCAAATTAATTCTTGATCAATACTAATTAAATAACATGATTTCATATTAATATATTAGAACTTATAATATATTAATATGTCACAAAATGTCTTTTCCTCATAAACGGTCTATCCAAATGTTCCGATGCCATGCAACCCAAATGGACCATGCCGAGTCGGGTCAAGTACATACCAATTATAGTTATGGACTTAGACACTAATCCAACAGTCTCCCACTTGGATAAGTCTAAAACTATTATTGCGTATGACTTCAGGAACCAACTGGCAATCGTAGCTCTCAAAAGCCGCTGTCGAACTCTGACCTTGTAGATGAACTCTGACCTTTGTCAATGACTTGTCCATTAGATAAGGGATCATATATTCCTCCATTCTAGATATCATATGGACTGAGACATGGATTATAATCCTTCTATATGTCCATTTGTTGTTTCCCGATTTCCGATTTCTGACGACTGACTAATTGAACAAATCAAATCAGTCCTGGCTCGGCCGAGCACTTCCATTTGTCATCATCAAATCATCGAGGGGCCCACAGATATCGCTTTTATCCCGAAGGTAAAAGGAATGGATAAACTTCGACTCATATGGCTTGTTCTACTACTTGTTGAATCATACACAAAGGCACGTTTTATAACACCGAGTTACCGAATGCGTTTTCGTGCAATCAATGTACAACCAACTCATAGTAACAACTCATATCTCTAGGTTTGAAGAATATAAGATATTATTGTCTCATGATCACTCGTGATAAAATCCATGAAGTGATTCCAATGAGCGCGGGTTGAATCCAATACTCAGAACTTATGAGCACTCATGAGTGTTGTAGCCCCTTGTCCAACATCTTAGACCTCTACAAGCCAACCCATGACAGTCTTGATTCATATCTACTTCCAACATATGACCGACTGTGGATAGTTTGAATAACTTAGTCAATCAGGAGGCAACTCTGTTAGATTCTAAACTTATATGCATTGATCCTCCTGTAATGATTATGCACAGACTCAGAAAGACTTGACAACAACCATTACAGAGCATTCCAAAGGAGATCTGCTCCTTGGAAATATCCTTCTTGCATTAAGTTTCCTAATCTTACACAGATTGAATAATTTCTAACTTTAAAACATTTCCAGATTCCATTTTGACTATCACTTCTGAACAAGAGTTGCCTCCTTACAGATTATGTCAATATGGTCCTTCCAGAATTAACACTATACTTCCAACTGTCCTTGAGCAACCAATCTTTGGTAAACCTTAGATTGTCCTTGACAATTGCTTAATCCTTTTAGTCATATCCAGTTCTAGACCTTTTCCCTTCTTAATGTCCCAGGCATTTGGAAAATTTTAGAAAGGATAAATATAGCACATGTAATCGATCCTATATCCGAAGCATATGGGACTCGAGTCATGATGTCTCACATAAAGACTAAACCAGTCTTTTGCTATAACATTTCCATTTCTATTTGCCAAGTTCTCATAATTCAGATTATGAAAAGGGATGACGTAATCATAATCGAATTTTAGAACGCAAATAATGGACCCATATATAGAATTTCCTTATGTTGAGTCATTCCAACATGAAATTCATATATATATATATATCCTTGACTAAATACGACTAAAATCTCAATCTAAGCTTTTAGAATTGAAATGAAGTATAATTTTCTCTCCCTTAATTATAGCAAAACAACTTTTTCAACCCCTGCAGCCTCACGAATTGAAACTTTTGTTTTCTACAATTAACATTGCTAACTTGCAACCTTTATCATAATTATCATGCTCCCACTAACATGATGATTATTAGCATAACACTTATGCTCCCACTAGCTTTGACATGTAATCAGAAATCAGCTGGACTTCTAGAAATCAATACTTTATTGACTTTCTTACCAAAGTTCAGATTTCTGATACTAGATTGCTTTGATAAAACTTTATCAATATCATACACCTTATCTTAGATAGCTCACAGGTGTGTCTAAACAATTTTAAGAACTATGAAAAGGGATGTCGTAATCATAGTCTCGATTGTTTAGACCTTTACCACTTCTCACAAGTCCATGTTAGTGTGCTGGTTAACCACACACGCTCCACTAACGACTTTGAGAATGCAAATATCACAATTGCTATCTAGCTAAAATCTACTTAGTGAAAGTGTTTCCTCACCATCATTTTCATGAATCGGAGAGAAACCTTATGACACTTAGATTTTATGGTGTATGAGTTCCTATCCATATGAATTTTGTCAAAACCATAATCACAAGACAAGGTTACTGACAAATCCACACTTATATGGATTAAACTTGTGCAATCTTAAATTCTTGCCATTTGGCAGCTCAAGGGCCTGCCATTGCTTCCAAGTAGCTGTGCAACCAATTGAGAACTCTCAGAACTCCTATGCAAAGCCAACTTGAATAGGCACAGACATGTCGACACGATAGGTTATAAACCTCAAGTCGTGTGCTAGTGAAGAACTTCAGGTTTTATTCTTGATTAGTTCTTGATAATTTCAAGACCTTTAAGACTCGCACTGTCCTCTTGACATATAAGACTTTCTTGTCAGATATTCAAGAGATAGTGTGGATTCTAATCAAGACAAACACTTCATACAATTGGCCTTAGTTGGTCTTTGTTTTATCCAAAACATCACAACTTACCAATTTCAAATGTACAAGAGTAGAAAACTTTTACTCTTACATTTGACAAGTGTTTTAAACCTTCTTTAAGACATGTCACTCAAGTTACAATCTTAGAGTATAACTCTAAGAATTGTTTTTGGAACGAAGTATAAATCATCTTCTTGATTTAACCACTTCAACAATTCATAGCCCCTCTTCTTAGCTACCAGAATGCACTTAGAGGATGAATTGTGATAAGGTCTCTTAATCATTAAGATGATTATATAACATGATACTAAAGTACTCTCCCATCTTTTCAGATTTGAGAAACTTTTATGTTTCTGCCTAAGTTGATTCTTCTTATTCGCTCTGCCATACATTGAAACCTTTTCCAATGTCTCAGAATTACACTTGAGCTTGTAAGTATAACCATATTTACTAAATTTTAGTAAATAATGACGAATAGTCTTAACGATTATTTGTGGTGGGCTTGATCAGTGCACAGGAATGTGTACTCGATCCTTTACTTGACTCACACATCCATGTGAACAAGTAGTTAGTCTTAATTTTTCCAATGCTTGAAAGTTCTTATTCATCATGCTATACAACTTGCATGATTCCAAGTTTCTATCCAACTGAAACTTAGGTGATGAGAATCTTTCCTTATTTGGTAAATTTAGACACTACCACAAATGAAAGAATCAAATTCATATTTCCACTCTTGCTCTTAATGGAATCTTATAAGCAACAAAAGTTTTCACAAATGCCATTGTAAGGATATTTTAAAATAAATAAAATCAAAAAAAAAAATTTCTTTTATTTTAAAACTTTGCGGAAAAACTATCCTTACAATGCAAAAGCACATGAAAACTTTGTTGTTATCTAATCCTATGCAATATATCATAACTCCTAAGATGTAGCTTAAGAATCCGATCTTCAAACTATGCGATAGAAATCCATCTACGCGATCAGATTCGGCATAATCTTTCTTTAAGTTTCTTCACTTTTTTCTTTGATTCTTAAAACATCAACATGTGACCCAGTCACATCATGTATCAAGAATCTCAGAATAGAAACTTAGTAGAGTTAGATAGTGGACTTTACCTGAAGTAGAGTCAAACTTATTGACTTTAACATCCTTAGGTAAATTTGGCAGCTTCGCAACTAATGCCCCTTTCTTTGGCAATGGACGCTTGATAATGGGACTATCTCAGACTTAGCCTCTCTCTTTGCCATTTGGTCAACCGAGTTGACTATGGGCGATCCCTTTCCATTGGGAAGAGAGAGCTTTACTGGATATCCAATGTCATCATTGTCAATGTCCATAAAGTTTTAGGAAGTTGATCTTAGCAAATAGATAAGATCATTAAGGGTCTTGTCATAGTCTGTTTCATAGGAGTCCCAAAGGAACTCACTATGTGACTTAGAAAATAGTTGAGTCACCAACTTTCTCAAGACTTTGACACCCAACTCTCCCGGCTTGTCAATATCTTACTACATCTCCAAGATGTGATCACATATAGACCTTTGCTTGCCAATAGGGCTTGAGTGACCTTAAACTTTTCAGGAACTTGTGGGTTAGGGAGAATAGTTGGAGGAGGTGAAAGAAGTATGATTTCCATGGGACATCATCTTCATTTAGGAAAGCTTGTTTCAAGAGATTTAGGAAGATCATCTTTTGGGAGATATTCAAGAGAGTTGATTTAAAGTCCTTAATATAACACCCAATATGAAATATTAAGGCTAGGACCCAACAACCTATTTATAACTGGAAGAGGGATGTCGTAATCCAAGTTATAAAATAGTTGAAGGTAGGTAAATGACGATTTACCAATTTCCACCATGAAAAACGAAATATAATTAAGTTTTAATTGGATTTGAAACTCCTAGATCTTTTGAGATACATTGAACTTTCAATGGCATGTTTGAATCTCGATTGTGCCCTCTCAAGTTTGTGACTGGGATGCCGAGGATCACAAACAAGGTGTGAATAACCATGCAAATTGACTTGGTACCCTTAACTTTATCACCTAATCGATGTGCCGGTTAACCACACACGCTCCACCGATCTATAATAGAGTCAAGTTACCCTTTGCCACTCTTACTAGTCCTTATTAGTGTGCCGGTTAACCACACACGCTCCACTAATGACTTGGTAAGGTACAAAGTGTAATTTCATGGGTTAGCACCTTTTCACATTTTCCTAAGTAACTAAGATTGGGAATGTATAAGTGTTTACTTACTTAGTATTTATCATTAATACTTTTAATGAAGGGAGAATTATAGTCCTTTCCTACCCGTTCGGCTAACGACCCTCCACCAGTCAAGGAAGCGGTGGGTGAGAGTGGACACCCATTAAACTGCCATTTTATAGGCAGTAACCTTATACCCCCCTTATAGACCGGCTTCGTGAATGAGGCCTACTAACGGTAAGATTGACTTTATCTTATACATATCTATATAATTAAAATTATAATAATAGTATAAGGGTTTGAATTTTAACTTTTAAAATTCTAAGGGCTAACTTGGAATTAAAGTATTCATAAGAGAAAACTTTTCAAATTCCAAAACTTGAGGGCAAGTTTTGAAACTATTCAAAACTAATTAATTCCATAACTTATGTGTTTAAAGTAGTTTTAATTAAAAAAAAACTCTTCAAGTTCCATAACTTGAGGACAAGTTATGGAAGACTTTAAACTAATAAAAGAATATAACTTTTCTTTATTTTGTAACTTATGGAATTAATTAAGGTTACACATTTTATTACTTAATGAAGTGACTCTTGAACCTCCATAACTTGAGGACAAGACTCTTCATTTTTGTAACCATTACCAACTTTTATGAGTTTTATGAAACTTAAATGTGACTTTTCATATAACTTGAGGACAAGTTACAAAAACACATTTTAGAATCAACTCTTAGATTAAAATGGATTGAAAACACATAATCAATTAACTTTTCTATTAATCTAAGCAACTCATAAGAACAAGATAATTTAATCAAACTTTTTCATGTAATTAGCCTAATCACTAAACTAATACAAAACATGAATCTATTGACAATTATCTTTGAAATTGGATTAGTATGAACATTACCACATCAAAAACAGGATTATAGGTTCAAAAACAGCTTATGGTAATGTTTCTAGTCCATTTCTAGCCAAAAACTCGAAGATATGCTGTCAGGGGCTCCTACTAGTCGAGTGTATCAACCTACTCGTCGAGTAGGATGATTTTCTTCATGGACTCGGCGAGTTCATCAGTGGACTCGGTGAGTCCAGTGCCCAGAATTCCCGAAATTCGACTTTTCCAGCATTTTTCAGCAATTTGCATCAAGTATAATTGAAAACAAGCCTAGGCTCTGATACCACTGATGGGTTTTGAGCATTCTAACACTCCTAAGTGTACATGCAACCCTAAATACCTTGGATCTATGTTTTCTCTATTATACATGCAAATATGATTATCCAAGGTATTATCCTAACTAGCATACCAAAACATTGATACTAGGATAATAAAATAGATAGAATACATACCTTGTTGTTGTTGCTTGACTCTATAAAGCTTGAGAGCCTAGTGCCCCAAGTGTGACACCTCAAATGGTTCACACAACATCATGAACTCTTGGAATAACCATGAGAAGAAGACATACATTTTCAAATAGGCTAGCCCTCAAAATATGTATCACTAGTGCCAATTTCTTGAACTAAAGGGGTTCTTATATAGTGTGGCTATTAGGGTTACACCATGTAACTCATGACTTTACCCATTCCTTATGCTCCATGGGTTTTAACCTCCATGGAGTATCCATGGATCACCACATGGGTTAAACCCAACATAAAGGAATCTTGGATCATAAGCCCACATATATAAGAATGAATGATTTACACAATCAATCCCCATATATTTAATTAGTCTCATTTTGATCACTAAATTAAGTCCAAATTAATTCTTGATCAATACTAATTAAATAACATGATTTCATATTAATATATTAGAACTTATAATATATTAATATGTCACAAAATGTCTTTTCCTCATAAACGGTCTATCCAAATGTTCCGATGCCATGCAACCCAAATGGACCATGCCGAGTCGGGTCAAGTACATACCAATTATAGTTATGGACTTAGACACTAATCCAACATACTTTTAGTTTAAAGCACTTAGGCCCCTTAGTGTTTATAGTTGTATACCATGTAAGGTTCGGTATACTTAGTTCACTATAAACAATAGCTCTGATACCAATCTGTCACACCCCGGAACTGAAGGCGGAAACGTTCCGGGGCGGAGCGACGTCATGCGTAGTATCACAACAGTTGTATCATAGTAAGCATAGTAAACACAATCCAAACATTGAATACATACATGAAAAGATTTACAATGTCTTAATACAAAGATTATACATATCAGTATATAGCAAAAGTAAAAGACGTGAATCCGATACGCTCCGTCTTCTCAAAAAGTTGGCAGGAGTACCTGTCTATTGATGCCCTGAGAATACAAGCAGTTTTAAAATAGCAGCATAAAGCTGGTGAGTTCATAAGCTGTTAATTCTGGTAAAAGACATGTTTCTTTGATTCTTTGAAAATTTGTTTTCCTAAGAAAATCCCATATTTCCTTATGAAAGAGGTTTTGATTATCCATTAGTTACACATAAAACAGACTATTTATGAAAGATTTGGTTATCCCAGAAAATCCCATATTTTCTTAAAGGTTGAAAGTTGGTTATCTATACGCGAGTATTTATCATACTTGGACGGCAGTTTTCTGTTCGAAACTCTGGTAACACCCAGAGGAGTATATTAGAAGCTCTGGTCACACCCAGAGGATTATATTCGAAGCTCTGGTTATACCCAGAGGATTATATTAGAAGCTCTGGTCACACCCAGAGGATTATATTCGAAGCTCTGGTTACACCCAGAGGATTATATTAGAAGCTCTGGTTACACCCAGAGGATTATATTAGAAGTGTAAATTCCCGCTACCTAAGTTGTGAGTGCCATAACCGTACTAAGACTGGATAAGGCACGTAAATGGGCCAGTATCATTTATGACTTTGTCACCCCTGAACCAAAGGGTTCCACTGTAGCTAGCAGCGAGGGTGTGGGATAGTCAGTCCCATATATATCTATACACAATAGTCACGCTCTCCCTCCAAGAGATTATGGTTATAAGTTGTAGCCCTCCACTCACGAATCCGGGGGAGTGTTACCGAGGACATGTCTCAAACTTAGCCTAATGAATTTACAAGTGATAATACAAAAATCCTTTTATGATTTGCATGAATCCTTTATGAAATAATACATATTATGATAAGGTTCACGAGTTCCTTGCTTTAGATTTGAAAACTATTACTACGAGTTGATATCTTAATCGATTTGTAAAACAGTTTTCTGAGTTAAAAGCATGCTGAACATGAAATCATTTTATACAAAAAGAGATAAATCGATCACAAGTTTCCTTGTACTTTTGCTTGTATTCCCCCCCTGCAAACATGAAAAACTCGGAAAAGTATAGGGGTATGAACTTACCTGACGTGGGTGATTCGGATGGACGGATGGTATAGGATGCTATGTGTCAAGTGAGGACTTGAACACACACTCGGATCCTATTGAACATGCAATGATACATTTATGCATCTAATTAGTCATTTAACAACTAATTAAGTGAGTTAGGACACCCTAATACATGAAAACACTTTGCTACAAGTGCTAAGAGTACTAAGGGTTGTATATAAGGAGTGTACGGCCTCACATTGGAGTTTACTCGTCAAATGGTGGCCCTTAGGGGTGTTTATGGTTTCTGGACCACTTCCCCAGGAGTTTACGGCCGTAAACTCATGGAAGTGGTGCCATTGGGTGTTCAAAGGTCTTATATCACTCAAGGAAATAAGCTAGACTCGAACCTAGGGCTTAGGAAGTGACTAGGGCTCCAAATGGACCCTTGGTGGAGTTTACGGTCGTAAACACATGAGTTTACGGCCGTAAACTCATGTTTGCCCACCCATTTCGTGTTTTGGTGTTCCTAGGTTAAGCATGCAAGGTTCTAGTCACTTATTCAAGCCATAGGGGGTGTTAGGGGCACCATATGACCCCTTTATAGAGTTTACGGCCAAGGGACCATTTCCTTAAGGGTTTACGACCGTAAACTCTATGAGGACATGGTTTCTTTGATGCTTATGGTCCCTAGTTCAATGGTGGTTGGTTCTATGCTATGTTCTGGGCTTAAGGAAGGAAGGAAGGGCAACTTTGCACCCTTAAAGGGAGTTTACGGCCCAAGAACATGCCTTGGCCGTAAACTCTCTTCCAACCCATGTTTCTTGATGATTCTAAGGCCTAAACATGTTAAACCTAATGTACAACGAGTTAGAACAAGAGTACTTACGATCTAGGAGCTTGAATGGTTGTTTTTGACCAAGAACACTAGTGTGTGTTCTTGGTGTTCTTGGTGTTTCTTGAGGATATAAGAAAACATGATTTCCATGGATGAAATCAGTGGATGAAGCTAGATTTATGGATGTAACAACAAAACAACGGAAGAAACAATTACATTTTGGAAGATCGGGACGAAAATCGGGATGATACTTGAGAGAAAACTCAAGTGTTCTTGAGGTGGGAATGAAATAATGAAAGAAAGTTGAAGAGATTGGGTCTTATTGGGGAGTTTACGGCCCACCCTGAGTTTACGGCCGTAAACTCAAGTGTTGTGGCCGTGAACTCCTTTTTGGTGGTGTTTAACCCGATTTGATGTTCCGTGGTTCTAGCAGGTACTTCCTAATACTCATACCTCAAGTGTACTAGGCTCCGAACACTCAAACAGACTCTAAATTGTGCTAACCGATAGCAGGAGTGAGTCTGACACTGAGTTGAGTTGGCTGACTGGGCTTTCAAAGCAATGGAAAATTTTGGGTTCTCATATATATTTGAATAAATTATATTCGGTGCCACTTTCGAATTCAAAATTGGGGAACTCGAATTTATAGCCTCTAAACTTACGTTATCGAAATGTATAATGAATTTCGTGCAAAAGCGTCTATAAAAACCTTTTAATTGGCTATGTAGAATGAGAACGTAATAATATTGATATAAAGTTGCTAATTTAATCAAATGAATTATATTTGGTGACACTTCTCAATTCAAATTGGGCAAGTCGAACTTTATTGCATCTAAACTTATGTTATTTTTAAAGAGAAATATAGAATGAATTTCATCCAAAAGCGTCTAGAAAAACCTATTAGTTAGTCATAAATAATGACAACGTAATAAAGTTAATAAAAAGTTTCTAATATATTCAAATAAATTATATTTGGTGCCACTTTTGAATTTAAAATTGGGGAAGTCGAATTTATAGCCTCTAAACTTACGTTATCGAAATGTATAATGAATTTCATCCAAAAGTGTCTATAAAAACCTTTTAATTGGCTATATAGAATGAGAACGTAATAATGTTGATATAAAGTTGCTAATTTAATCAAATGAATTATATTTGGTGACACTTCTCAATTCAAATTAGGCAAGTCGAACTTTATTGCATCTAAACTTATGTTATTTTCAAAGAGAAATATAGAATGAATTTCATCCAAAAGCGTCTAGAAAAACCTGTTAGTTAGCTATAAATAATGACAACGTAATAAAGTTGATAAAAAGTTGCTAATATAACCAAATGAATTATATTTGGTGCAACTTTTGAATTCAAAATTGGGGAAGTCGAATTTATAGCCTCTAAACCTACGTTATCGAAATGTATAATGAATTTCGTCCAAAAGCGTCTATAAAAACCTTTTAATTGGCTATATAGAATGAGAACGTAATAATGTTGATATAAAGTTGCTAATTTAATCAAATGAATTATATTTGGTGACACTTCTCAATTCGGGCAAGTCGAACTTTATTGCATCTAAACTTATGTTATTTTTAAAGAGAAATATAGAATGAATTTCATCCAAAAGCGTCTAGGAAAACCTGTTAGTTAGTCATAAATAATGACAATGTAATAAAGTTAATAAAAAGTTTCTAATATATTCAAATAAATTATATTTGGTGCCACTTTTGAATTCAAAATTGGGGAAGTCGAATTTATAGCCTCTAAACTTACGTTATCGAAATGTATAATGAATTTCGTCCAAAAGCGTCTATAAAAACCTTTTAATTGGCTATATAGAATGAGAACGTAATAATGTTGATATAAAGTTGCTAATTAAATCAAATGAATTATACTTGGTGACACTTCTCAATTCAAATTGGGCAAGTCGAACTTTATTGCATCTAAACTTATGTTATTTTTAAAGAGAAATATAGAATGAATTTCATCCAAAAGCGTCTAGAAAAACTTGTTATTTAGTCATAAATAATGACAACGTAATAAAGTTAATAAAAAGTTTCTAATATATTTAAATAAATTATATTTGGTGCCACTTTCGAATTCAAAATTGGGGAACTCGAATTTATAGCCTCTAAACTTACGTTATCGAAATGTATAATGAATTTCTTCCAAAACCGTCTATAAAAACCTTTTAATTGGCTATATAGAATGAGAATGTAATAATGTTGATATAAAGTTGCTAATTTAATCAAATGAATTATATTTGGTGACACTTCTCAATTCGGGCAAGTCGAACTTTATTGCATCTAAACTTTTGTTATTTTTAAAAAGAAATATAGAATGAATTTCATCCAAAAGCGTCTAGAAAAGCCTATTAGTTAGTCATAAATAATGACAATGTAATAAAGTTAATAAAAAGTTTCTAATATATTCAAATAAATTATATTTGGTGCCACTTTTGAATTTAAAATTGCGGAAGTCGAATTTATAGCCTCTAAACTTACGTTATCGAAATGTATAATGAATTTCATCCAAAAGTGTCTATAAAAACCTTTTAATTGGCTATATAGATAGAGAACGTAATAATGTTGATATAAAGTTGCTAATTTAATCAAATGAATTATATTTGGTGACACTTCTCAATTCAAATTAGGCAAGTCGAACTTTATTGCATCTAAACTTATGTTATTTTCAAAGAGAAATATAGAATGAATTTCATCCAAAAGCGTCTAGAAAAACCTGTTAGTTAGCTATAAATAATGAAAACACAATAAAGTTGATAAAAAGTTGCTAATATAACCAAATGAATTATATTTGGTGCGACTTTTGAATTCAAAATTGGGGAAGTCGAATTTCTAGCCTCTAAACTTACGTTATCGAAATGTATAATGAATTTCGTCCAAAACCGTCTATAAAAACCTTTTAATTGGCTATATAGAATGAGAACGTAATAATGTTGATATAAAGTTTCTAATTAAATCAAATGAATTATACTTGGTGACACTTCTCAATTCAAATTGGGCAAGTCGAACTTTATTGCATCTAAACTAATGTTTTTTTTAAAGAGAAATATAGAATGAATTTCATCTAAAAGTGTCTAGCAAAACCTGTTAGTTAATTATAAATAATGACAACGTAATAAAGTTGATAAAAAGTTGCTAATATAATCAAATGAATTATATTTGGTGACACTTCTCAATTCGGGCAAGTCGAACTTTATTGCATCTAAACTTATGTTATTTTTAAAGAGAAATATATAATGAATTTCATCCAAAAGCGTCTAGAAAAACCTGTTAGTTAGTCATAAATAATGACAATGTAATAAAGTTAATAAAAAGTTTCTAATATATTCAAATAAATTATATTTGGTGCCACTTTTGAATTCAAAATTGGGGAAGTCGAATTTATAGCCTCTAAACTTACGTTATCGAAATGTATAATGAATTTCGTCCAAAAGCGTCTATAAAAACCTTTTAATTAGCTATATAGAATTATAACGTAATAATGTTGATATAAAGTTGCTAATTTAATCAAATGAATTATATTTGGTAACACTTCTCAATTCAAATTGGGCAAGTCGAACTTTATTGCATCTAAACTTATGTTATTTTCAAAGAGAAATATAGAATGAATTTCATCCAAAAGCATCTAGAAAAACCTGTTAGTTAGTTATAAATAATGACAACGTAATAAAAATGGTAAAAAGTTGCTAATATAACCGAATGAATTATATTTGGTGCCACTTTTGAATTCAAAATTGGGGAAGTCGCATTTATAGCCACTAAACTTACGTTATCGAAATGTATAATGAATTTCGTCCAAAAGCGTCTATAAAAACCTTTTATTTGGCTATATAGAATGATAACGTAACAATGTTGATATAAATTTGCTAATTTAATCAAATGAAATATATTTGTTGACACTTCTCAATTCAAATTGGGCAAGTTGAACTTTATTGCATCTAAACTTATGTTATTTTTAAATAGAAATATAGAATGAATTTCATCTAAAAGTGTCTAGCAAAACCTGTTAGTTAATTATAAATAACGACAACGTAATAAAGTTGATAAAAAGTTGGTAGTATAATCAAATAAATTATATTTGGTGCCACTTTTGAATTCCAAATTGGGGAAGTCGAATTTATAGCGTCTAAACTTACATTATCGAAATGTATAATGAGTTTCGTCCAAAAGCGTCTATAAAAACCTTTTAATTGGCTATATAGAATGAGAACGTAATAATGTTGATATAAAGTTGCTAATTAAATCAAATGAATTATATTTGGTGACACTTCTCAATTCAAATTAGGCAAGTCGAACTTTATTGCATCTAAACTTATGTTATTTTCAAAGAGAAATATAGAATAAATTTCATCCAAAAGCGTCTAGAAAAACCTGTTAGTTAGCTATAAATAATGACAACGTAATAAAGTTGATAAAAAGTTGCTAATATAACCAAATGAATTATATTTGGTGCGACTTTTGAATTCAAAATTGGGGAAGTCGAATTTATAGCCTCTAAACCTACGTTATCGAAATGTATAATGAATTTCGTCCAAAAGCGTCTATAAAAACCTTTTAATTGGCTATATAGAATGAGAACATAATAATGTTGATATAAAGTTGCTAATTTAATCAAATGAATTATATTTGGTGACACTTCTCAATTCAAATTCGGCAAGTCGAACTTTATTGCATCTAAACTTATGTTATTTTTAAGAGAAATATAGAATGAATTTCATCCAAAAGCGTCTAGAAAAACCTGTTAGTTAGTTATAAATAATGTCAACGTAATAAAGTTGATAAAACGTTGCTAATATTATCAAATGAATTATATTTGGTGCCACTTTTGAATTCAAAATTGGGGAAGTCGAATTTCTAGCCTCTAAACTTACGTTATCGAAATGTATAATGAATTTCGTCCAAAAGCGTCAAAAAAACCTTTTAATTGGCTATATAGATTGAGAACGTAATAATGTTGATATAAAGTTGCTAATTAAATCAAATGAATTATACTTGGTGACACTTCTCAATTTAAATTGGGCAAGTCGAACTTTATTGCATCTAAACTTATGTTTTTTTTAAAGAGAAATATAGAATGAATTTCATCTAAAAGTGTCTAGCAAAACCTGTTAGTTAATTATAAATAATGACAACGTAATAAAGTTGATAAAAAGTTGCTAATATAATCAAATAAAATATATTTGTTGCCACTTTGAATTCAAAATTCGGGAAATCGAATTTACAGCCTCTAAACTTACGTTATCGAAATGTATAATGAATTTCGTCCAAAACCGTCTATAAAAACCTTTTAATTGGCTATATAGAATGAGAATGTAATAATGTTGATATAAAGTTGCTAATTTAATCAAATGAATTATATTTGGTGACACTTCTCAATTCGGGCAAGTCGAACTTTATTTCATCTAAACTTTTGTTATTTTTAAAGAGAAATATAGAATGAATTTCATCCAAAAGCGTCTAGAAAAGCCTATTAGTTAGTCATAAATAATGACAATGTAATAAAGTTAATAAAAAGTTTCTAATACATTCAAATAAATTATATTTGGTGCCACTTTTGAATTTAAAATTGGGGAAGTCGAATTTATAGCCTCTAAACTTACGTTATCGAAATGTATAATGAATTTCATCCAAAAGTGTCTATAAAAACCTTTTAATTGGCTATATAGAATGAGAACGTAATAATGTTGATATAAAGTTGCTAATTTAATCAAATGAATTATATTTGGTGACACTTCTCAATTCAAATTAGGCAAGTCGAACTTTATTGCATCTAAACTTATGTTATTTTCAAAGAGAAATATAGAATGAATTTCATCCAAAAGCGTCTAGAAAAACCTATTAGTTAGCTATAAATAATGACAACGTAATAAAGTTGATAAAAAGTTGCTAATATAACCAAATGAATTATATTTGGTGCGACTTTTGAATTCAAAATTGGGGAAGTCGAATTTCTAGCCTCTAAACTTACGTTATCGAAATATATAATGAATTTCGTCCAAAACCGTCTATAAAAACCTTTTAATTGGCTATATAGAATGAGAACGTAATAATGTTGATATAAAGTTGCTAATTTAATCAAATGAATTATATTTGGTGACACTTCTCAATTCGGGCAAGTCGAACTTTATTGCATCTAAACTTATGTTATTTTTAAAGAGAAATATAGAATGAATTTCATCCAAAAGCGTCTAGAAAAACCTATTAGTTAGTCATAAATAATGACAATGTAATAAAGTTAATAAAAAGTTTCTAATATATTCAAATAAATTATATTTGGTGCCACTTTTGAATTCAAAATTGGGGAGGTCGAATTTATAGCCTCTAAACTTACGTTATCGAAATGTATAATGAATTTCGTCCAAAAGCGTCTATAAAAACCTTTTAATTGGCTATATAGAATGAGAACGTAATAATGTTGATATAAAGTTGCTAATTTAATCAAATGAATTATATTTGGTGAGACTTCTCAATTCAAATTGGGCAAGTCGAACTTTATTGCATCTAAACTTATGTTATTTTCAAAGAGAAATATAGAATGAATTTCATCCAAAAGCATCTAGAAAAACCTGTTAGTTAGTTAGTTATAAATAATGACAACGTAATAAAAATGGTAAAAAGTTGCTAATATAACCGAATGAATTATATTTGGTGCCACTTTTGAATTCAAAATTGGGGAAGTCGAATTTATAGCCACTAAACTTACGTTATCGAAATGTATAATGAATTTCGTCCAAAAGCGTCTATAAAAACCTTTTATTTGGCTATATAGAATGATAACGTAATAATGTTGATATAAAGTTGCTAATTTAATCAAGTGAAATATATTTGTTGACACTTCTCAATTCAAATTGGGCAAGTCGAACTTTATTGCATCTAAACTTATGTTATTTTTAAATAGAAATATAGAATGAATTTCATCTAAAAGTGTCTAGCAAAACCTGTTAGTTAATTATAAATAACGACAACGTAATAAAGTTGATAAAAAGTTGGTAGTATAATCAAATAAATTATATTTGGTGCCACTTTTGAATTCAAAATTTGGGAAGTCGAATTTATAGCCTCTAAACTTACATTATCGAAATGTATAATGAATTTCGTCCAAAAGCGTCTATAAAAACCTTTTAATTGGCTATATAGAATGAGAACGTAATAATGTTGATATAAAGTTGCTAATTAAATCAAATGAATTATATTTGGTGACACTTCTCAATTCAAATTGGGCAAGTCGAACTTTATTGCATCTAAACTTATGTTATTTTTAAAGAGAAATATAGAATGAATTTCATCTAAAAGTGTCTAGCAAAACCTGTTAGTTAATTATAAATAATGACAACGTAATAAAGTTGATAAAAAGTTGCTAATAAAATCAAATAAATTATATTTGTTGCCACTTTGAATTCAAAATTGGGGAAATCGAATTTATAGCCTCTAAACTTACGTTATCGAAATGTATAATGAATTTCGTCCAAAACCGTCTATAAAAACCTTTTAATTGGCTATATAGAATGAGAACGTAATAATGTTGATATAAAGTTGCTAATTTAATCAAATGAATTATATTTGGTGACACTTCTCAATTCAAATTAGGCAAGTCGAACTTTATTGCATCTAAACTTATGTTATTTTCAAAGAGGAATATAGAATGAATTTTATCCAAAAGCGTCTAGAAAAACCTGTTAGTTAGCTATAAATAATGACAACGTAATAAAATTGATAAAAAGTTGCTAATATAACCAAATGAATTATATTTGGTGCGACTTTTGAATTCAAAATTGGGGAAGTCGAATTTGTAGCCTCTAAACCTACGTTATCGAAATGTATAATGAATTTCGTCCAAAAGCGTCTATAAAAACCTTTTAATTGGCTATATAGAATGAGAACGTAATAATATTGATATAAAGTTGCTAATTTAATCAAATGAATTATATTTGGTGACACTTCTCAATTCAAATTCGGCAAGTCGAACTTTATTGCATCTAAACTTATGTTATTTTTAAGAGAAATATAGAATGAATTTCATCCAAAAGCGTCTAGAAAAACCTGTTAGTTAGTTATAAATAATGTCAACGTAATAAAGTTGATAAAACGTTGCTAATATCATCAAATGAATTATATTTGGTGCCACTTTTGAATTCAAAATTGGGGAAGTCGAATTTCTAGCCTCTAAACTTACGTTATCGAAATGTATAATGAATTTCGTCCAAAAGCGTCTATAAAAACCTTTTAATGGGCTATATAGATTGAGAACGTAATAATGTTGATATAAAGTTGCTAATTAAATCAAATGAATTATATTTGGTGACACTTCTCAATTCAAATTGGGCAAGTCGAACTTTATTGCATCTAAACTTATGTTATTTTCAAAGAGAAATATAGAATGAATTTCATCCAAAAGCGTCTAGAAAAACCTGGTAGTTAGTTATAAATAATGACAACGTAATAAAGTTGATAATTTAATCAAATGAATTATATTTGGTGACACTTCTCAATTCGGGCAAGTCGAACTTTATTGCATCTAAACTTTTGTTATTTTTAAAGAGAAATATAGAATGAATTTCATCCAAAAGTGTCTAGAAAAGCCTATTAGTTAGTCATAAATAATGACAACGTAATAAAGTTAATAAAAAGTTTCTAATATATTCAAATAAATTATATTTGGTGCCACTTTTGATTTTAAAATTGGGGAAGTCGAATTTATAGCCTCTAAACTTACGTTATCGAAATGTATAATGAATTTCATCCAAAAGTGTCTATAAAAACCTTTTAATTGGCTATATAGAATGAGAACGTAATAATGTTGATATAAAGTTGCTAATTTAATCAAATGAATTATATTTGGTGACACTTCTCAATTCAAATTAGGCAAGTCGAACTTTATTGCATCTAAACTTATGTTATTTTCAAAGAGAAATATAGAATGAATTTCATCCAAAAGCGTCTAGAAAAACCTGTTAGTTAGCTATAAATAATGACAACGTAATAAAGTTGATAAAAAGTTGCTAATATAACCAAATGAATTATATTTGGTGCGACTTTTGAATTCAAAATTGGGGAAGTCGAATTTATAGCCTCTAAACTTACGTTATCGAAATGTATAATGAATTTCGTCCAAAAGCGTCTATAAAAACCTTTTAATTGGCTATATAGAATGAGAACGTAATAATGTTGATATAAAGTTGCTAATTTAATCAAATGAATTATATTTGGTAACACTTCTCAATTCAAATTGGGCAAGTCAAACTTTATTGCATCTAAACTTATGTTATTTTCAAAGAGAAATATAGAATGAATTTCATCCAAAAGCATCTAGAAAAACCTGTTAGTTAGTTATAAATAATGACAACATAATAAAAATGGTAAAAAGTTGCTAATATAACCGAATGAATTATATTTGGTGCCACTTTTGAATTCAAAATTGGGGAAGTCGAATTTATAGCCACTAAACTTACGTTATCGAAATGTATAATGAATTTCGTCCAAAAGCGTCTATAAAAACCTTTTATTTGGCTATATAGAATGATAACGTAATAATGTTGATATAAAGTTGCTAATTTAATCAAATGAAATATATTTGTTGACACTTCTCAATTCAAATTGGGCAAGTCGAACTTTATTGCATCTAAACTTATGTTATTTTTAAATAGAAATATAGAATGAATTTCATCTAAAAGTGTCTAGCAAAACCTGTTAGTTAATTGTAAATAACGACAACGTAATAAAGTTGATAAAAAGTTGGTAGTATAATCAAATAAATTATATTTGGTGCCACTTTTGAATTCAAAATTGGGGAAGTCGAATTTATAGCCTCTAAACTTACATTATCGAAAAGTATAATGAATTTCGTCCAAAAGCGTCTATAAAAACCTTTTAATTGGCTATATAGAATGAGAACGTAATAATGTTGATATAAAGTTGCTAATTAAATCAAATGAATTATATTTGGTGACACTTCTCAATTCAAATTGGGCAAGTCGAACTTTATTGCATCTAAACTTATGTTATTTTTAAAGACAAATATAGAATGAATTTCATCTAAAAGTGTCTAGCAAAACCTGTTAGTTAATTATAAATAATGACAACGTAATAAAGTTGATAAAAAGTTGCTAATATAATCAAATAAAATATATTTGTTGCCACTTTGAATTCAAAATTGGGGAAATCGAATTTATAGCCTCAAAACTTACGTTATCGAAATGTATAATGAATTTCGTCCAAAACCGTCTATAAAAACCTTTTAATTGGCTATATAGAATGAGATCGTAATAATGTTGATATAAAGTTGCTAATTTAATCAAATGAATTATATTTGGTGACACTTCTCAATTCAAATTAGGCAAGTCGAACTTTATTGCATCTAAACATATGTTATTTTCAAAGAGAAATATAGAATGAATTTCATCCAAAAGCGTCTAGAAAAAACCTGTTAGTTAGCTATAAATAATGACAACATAATAAGGTTGATAAAAAGTTGCTAATATAACCAAATGAATTATATTTGGTGCGACTTTTGTATTCAAAATTGGGGAAGTCGAATTTATAGCCTCTAAACCTACGTTATCGAAATGTATAATGAATTTCGTCCAAAAGCGTCTATAAAAACCTTTTAATTGGCTATATAGAATGAGAACGTAATAATGTTGATATAAAGTTGCTAATTTAATCAAATGAATTATATTTGTTGACACTTCTCAATTCAAATTCGGCAAGTCGAACTTTATTGCATCTAAACTTATGTTATTTTTAAGAGAAATATAGAATGAATTTCATCCAAAAGCGTCTAGAAAAACCTGTTAATTAGTTATAAATAATGTCAACGTAATAAAGTTGATAAAACGTTGCTAATATCATCAAATGAATTATATTTGGTGCCACTTTTGAATTCAAAATTGGGGAAGTCGAATTTCTAGCCTCTAAACTTACGTTATCGAAATGTATAATGAATTTCGTCCAAAAGCGTCTATAAAAACCTTTTAATTGGCTATATAGATTGAGAACGTAATAATGTTGATATAAAGTTGCTAATTAAATCAAATGAATTATACTTGGTGACACTTCTCAATTCAAATTGGGCAAGTCGAACTTTATTGGATCTAAACTTATGTTATTTTTAAAGAGAAATATAGAATGAATTTCATCTAAAAGTGTCTAGCAAAACCTGTTAGTTAATTATAAATAATGACAACGTAATAAAGTTGATAAAAAGTTGCTAATATAATCAAATAAAATATATTTGTTGCCACATTGAATTCAAAATTGGGGAAATCGAATTTATAGCCTCTAAACTTACGTTATCGAAATGTATAATGAATTTCGTCCAAAACCGTCTATAAAAACCTTTTAATTGGCTATATAGAATGAGAACGCAATATTGTTGATATAAAGTTGCTAATTTAATAAAATGAATTATATTTGGTGACACTTCTCAATTCGGGCAAGTCGAACTTTATTGCATCTAAACTTTTATTATTTTTAAAGAGAAATATAGAATGAATTTCATCCAAAAGCGTCTAGAAAAGCCTATTAGTTAGTCATAAATAATGACAACGTAATAAAGTTAATAAAAAGTTTCTAATATATTCAAATAAATTATATTTGGTGCCACTTTTGATTTTAAAATTGGGGAAGTCGAATTTATAGCCTCTAAACTTACGTTATCGAAATGTATAATGAATTTCATCCAAAAGTGTCTATAAAAACCTTTTAATTGGCTATATAGAATGAGAACGTAATAATGTTGATATAAAGTTGCTAATTTAATCAAATGAATTATATTTGGTGACACTTCTCAATTCAAATTAGGCAAGTCGAACTTTATTGCATCTAAACTTATGTTATTTTCAAAGAGAAATATAGAATGAATTTCATCCAAAAGCATCTAGAAAAACCTGTTAGTTAGCTATAAATAATGACAACGTAATAAAGTTGATAAAAAGTTGCTAATATAACCAAATGAATTATATTTGGTGCGACTTTTGAATTCAAAATTGGGGAAGTCGAATTTATAGCCTCTAAACTTACGTTATCGAAATGTATAATGAATTTCGTCCAAAAGCGTCTATAAAAACCTTTTAATTGGCTATATAGAATGAGAACGTAATAATGTTGATATAAAGTTGCTAATTTAATCAAATGAATTATATTTGGTAACACTTCTCAATTCAAATTGGGCAAGTCGAACTTTATTGCATCTAAACTTATGTTATTTTCAAAGAGAAATATAGAATGAATTTCATCCAAAAGCATCTAGAAAAACCTGTTAGTTAGTTATAAATAATGACAACGTAATAAAAATGGTAAAAAGTTGCTAATATAACCGAATGAATTATATTTGGTGCCACTTTTGAATTCAAAATTGGGGAAGTCGAATTTATAGCCACTAAACTTACGTTATCAAAATGTATAATGAATTTCGTCCAAAAGCGTCTATAAAAACCTTTTATTTGGCTATATAGAATGATAACGTAATAATGTTGATATAAAGTTGCTAATTTAATCAAATGAAATATATTTGTTGACACTTCTCAATTCAAATTGGTCAAGTCAAACTTTATTGCATCTAAACTTATGTTATTTTTAAATAGAAATATAGAATGAATTTCATCTAAAAGTGTCTAGCAAAACCTGTTAGTTAATTGTAAATAACGACAAAGTAATAAAGTTGATAAAAAGTTGGTAGTATAATCAAATAAATTATATTTGGTGCCACTTTTGAATTCAAAATTGGGGAAGTCGAATTTATAGCCTCTAAACTTACATTATCGAAATGTATAATGAATTTCGTCCAAAAGCGTCTATAAAAACCTTTTAATTGGCTATATAGAATGAGAACGTAATAATGTTGATATAAAGTTGCTAATTAAATCAAATGAATTATATTTGGTGACACTTCTCAATTCAAATTGGGCAAGTCGAACTTTATTGCATCTAAACTTATGTTATTTTTAAAGAGAAATATAGAATGAATTTCATCTAAAAGTGTCTAGCAAAACCTGTTAGTTAATTATAAATAATGACAACGTAATAAAGTTGATAAAAAGTTGCTAATATAATCAAATAAATTATATTTGTTGCCACTTTGAATTCAAAATTGGGGAAATCGAATATATAGCCTGTAAACTTACATTATCGAAATGTATAATGAATTTCGTCCAAAACCGTCTATAAAAACCTTTTAATTGGCTATATAGAATGAGAACGTAATAATGTTGATATAAAGTTGCTAATTTAATCAAATGAATTATATTTGGTGACACTTCTCAATTCAAATTAGGCAAGTCGAACTTTATTGCATCTAAACTTATGTTATTTTTAAAAGAAATATAGAATGAATTTCATCCAAAAGCGTCTAGAAAAACCTGTTAGTTAGTTATAAATAATGTCAACGTAATAAAGTTGATAAAACGTTGCTAATATCATCAAATGAATTATATTTTGTGCCACTTTTGAATTCAAAATTGGGGAAGTCGAATTTATAGCCTCTAAACTTACGTTATCGAAATGTATAATGAATTTCGTCCAAAACCGTCTATAAAAACCTTTTAATTGGCTATGTAGAATGAGAACGTAATAATGTTGATATAAAGTTGCTAATTTAATCAAATGAATTATATTTCGTGAGACTTCTCAATTCAAATTGGGCAAGTCGAACTATATTGCATCTAAACTTATGTTATTTTCAAAGAGAAATCTAGAATGAATTTCATCCAAAAGCGTCTAGAAAAACCTGTTAGTTAGTTATAAATAATGACAACGTAATAAAAATTTGGTGCCACTTTTGAATTCAAAATTGGGGAAGTCGAATTTATAGCCACTAAACTTACGTTATCGAAATGTATAATGAATTTCGTCCAAAAGCGTCAATAAAAACCTTTTATTTGGCTATATAGAATGATAACGTAATAATGTTGATATAAAGTTGCTAATTTAATCAAATGAAATATATTTGGTGACACTTCCCAATTCAAATTGGGCAAGTCCAACTTTATTGCATCTAAACTTATGTTATTTTTAAATAGAAATATAGAATGAATTTCATCTAAAAGTGTCTAGCAAAACCTGTTAGTTAATTATAAATAACGACAACATAATAAAGTTGATAAAAAGTTGCTAGTATAATCAAATAAATTATATTTGGTGCCACTTTTAAATTCAAAATTGGGGAAGTCGAATTTATAGCCTCTAAACTTACATTATCGAAATGTATAATGAATTTCGTCCAAAAGCGTCTATAAAAACCTTTTAATTGGCTATATAGAATGAGAACATAATAATGTTGATATAAAGTTGCTAATTAAATCAAATGAATTATATGTGGTGACACTTCTCAATTCAAATTGGGCAAGTCGAACTTCATTGCATCTAAACTTATGTTATTTTTAAAGAGAAATATAGAATGAATTTCATCTAAAAGTGTCTAGCAAAACCTGTTAGTTAATTATGAATAATGACAACGTAATAAAGTTGATAAAAAGTTGCTAATCTAATCAAATAAATTATATTTGTTGCCACTTTGAATTCAGAATTGGGGAAATCGAATTTATAGCCTCTAAACTTACGTTATCGAAATGTATAATGAATTTCGTCCAAAACGTCTATAAAAACCTTTTAATTGGCTATATAGAATGAGAACGTAATAATGTTGATATAAAGTTGCTAATTTCATCGAATGAATTATATTTGGTGACACTTCTCAATTCAAATTTGGCAAGTCGAACTTTATTGCATCTAAACTTATGTTATTTTCAAAGAGAAATATAGAATGAATTTCATCCAAAAGCGTCTAGAAAACCCTGTTAGTTAGTTCTAAATAATGACAACGTAATAAAAATGGTAAAAAGTTGCTAATATAACCAAGTGAATTATATTTGGTGCCACTTTTGAATTCAAAATTGAGGAAGTCGAATTTATAGCCACTAAACTTACGTTATCGAAATGTATAATGAATTTCGTCCAAAAGCGTCTATAAAAACCTTTTATTTGGCTATATAGAATGATAACGTAATAATGTTGATATAAAGTTGCTAATTTAATCAAATGAGTTATATTTGGTGACACTTCTCAATTCAAATTGGGCAAGTCGAACTTTATTGCATCTAAACTTATGTTATTTTTAAAGAGAAATATATAATGAATTCATCCAAAAGCGTCTAGAAAAACCTGTTAGTTAGTTATAAATAATGACAACGTAATAAAGTTGAGAAAAGGTTGCTAATATAATCAAATAAATTATATTTGGTGCCACTTTTGAATTCAAAATTGGGGAAGTCGAATTAATAGCCTCTAAACTTACGTTATCGAAATGTATAATGAATTTCGTCCAAAACCGTCTATAAAAACCTTTTAATTGGCTATATAGAATGAGAACATAATAATGTTGATATAAAGGTGCAAATTTAATCAAATCAATTATATTTGGTGACACTTCTCAATTCAAATTGGGCAAGTTGAACTTTATTGCATCTAAACTTATGTTATTTTTAAAGAGAAATATAGAATGAATTTCATCCAAAAGCGTCTAGAAAAATCTGTTAGTTAGTCATAAATAATGACAACGTAATAAACTTAATAAAAAGTTTCTAATATATTCAAATAAATTATATTTGGTGCCACTTTTGAATTGAAAATTGGGAAAGTCGAATTTCTAGCCTCTAAACTTACGTTATCGAAATGTATAATGAATTTCGTCCAAAAGCGTCTATAAAAACCTTTTAATTGGCTATATAGAATGAGAACGTAATAATGTTGATATAAAGTTGCTAAATTAATCAAATGAATTATATTTGGTGACACTTCTCAATTCAAATTGGGCAAGTCGAACTTTATTGCATCTAAACTTATGTTAATTTCAAAGAGAAATATAGAATGAATTTCATCTAAAAGTGTCTAGCAAAACCTGTTAGTTAATTATAAATAACGACAACGTAATAAAGTTGATAAAAAGTTGCTAGTATAATCAAATAAATTATATTTGGTGCCACTTTTGAATTCAAAATTGGGGAAGTCGAATTTATAGCCTCTAAACTTACATTATCGAAATATATAATGAATTTCGTCCAAACGCGTCTATAAAAACCTTTTAATTGGCTATATAGAATGAGAACGTAATATTGTTGATATAAAGTTGCTAATTAAATCAAATGAATTATATGAGGTGACACTTCTCAATTCAAATTGGGCAAATCGAACTTTATTGCATCTAAACTTATGTTATTTCTAAAGAGAAATATAGAATGAATTTCATCTAAAAGTGTCTAGCAAAACCTGTTAATTAATTATGAATAATGACAACGTAATAAAGTTGATAAAAAGTTGCTAATCTAATCAAATAAATTATATTTGTTGCCACTTTGAATTCAGAATTGGGGAAATCGAATTTATAGCCTATAAACTTACGTTATCGAAATGTATAATGAATTTCGTCCAAAACCGTCTATAAAAACCTTTTTATTGGCTATATAGAATGAGAACGTAAAAATGTTGATATAAAGTTGCTAATTTAATCAAATGAATTATATTTGGTGACACTTCTCAATTCGGGCAAGTCGAACTTTAATGCATCTAAACTTATGTTATTTTTAAAGAGAAATATAGAATGAATTTCAACCAAAAGCGTCTAGAAAAAACCAGTTAGTTAGTCATAAATAATGACAATGTAATAAAGTTAATAAAAAGTTTCTAATATATTCAAATAAATTATATTTGGTGCCACTTTTGAATTCAAAATTGGGGAAGTCGAATTTATAGCCTCTAAATTTACGTTATCGAAATGTATAATGAATTTCGTCCAAAAGCGTCTATAAAAACCTTTTAATTGGCTATATAGAATGAGAACGTAATAATGTTGATATAAAGTTGCTAATTTCATCAAATGAATTATATTTGGTGACACTTCTCAATTCAAATTGGGCAAGTCGAACTTTATTGAATCTAAACTTATGTTATTTTTAAATAGAAATATAGAATAAATTTCATCCAAAAGCGTCTAGAAAAACCTGTTAGTTAGTTATAAATAATGACAACGTAATAAAAATGGTAAAAAGTTGCTAATATAACCAAATGAATTATATTTGGTGCCACTTTTGAATTCACAATTGGGGAAGTCGAATTTATAGCCTCTAAACTTACGTTATCGAAATATATAATGAATTTCGTCCAAAAGCGTCTATAAAAACCTTTTATTTGGCTATATAGAATGATAACGTAATAATGTTGATATAAAGTTGCTAATTTAATCAAATGAATTATATTTGGTGACACTTCTCAATTCAAATTGGGCAAGTCGAACTTTATTGCATCTAAACTTATGTTATTTTTAAATAGAAATATAGAATGAATTTCATCTAAAAGTGTCTAGCAAAACCTGTTAGTTAATTATAAATAACGACAACGTAATAAAGTTGATAAAAAGTTGCTAGTATAATCAACTAAATTATATTTGGTGCCACTTTTGAATTCAAAATTAGGGAAGTCGAATTTATAGCCTCTAAACTTAGATTATCGAAATGTATAATGAATTTCGTCCAAAAGCGTCTATAAAAACCTTTTAATTGGCTATATAGAATGAGAACGTAATAACGTTGACATAATGTTGCTAATTTAATCAAATGAATTATATTTGGTGACACTTCTCAAATCCAATTGGGTAAGTCGAACTTTATTGCATCTAAACTTATGTTATTTTCAAAGAGAAATATAGAATGAATTTCATCCAAAAGCGTCTAGAAAAACCTGTTAGTTAGTTATAAATAATGACAACGTAATAAAAATGGTAAAAAGTTGCTAATATAACCAAATGAATTCTATTTGGTGCCACTTTTGAATTAACAATTGGGGAAGTCGAATTTATAGCCTCTAAACTTACGTTATCGAAATGTAACATGAATTTCGTCCAAAAGCGTCTATAAAAACCTTTTATTTGGCTATATAGAATGATAACGTAATAATGTTGATATAAAGTTGCTAATTTAATCAAATGAATTATATTTGGTGACACTTCTCAATTCAAATTGGGCAAGTCGAACTTTATTGCATCTAAACTTATGTTATTTTTAAAGAGAAATATATAATGAATTTCATCCAAAAGCGTCTAGAAAAACCTGTTAGTTAGTTATAAATAATCACAACGTAATAAAGTTGGGAAAAAGTTGCTAATATAATCATATAAATTATATTTGGTGCCACTTTTGAATTCAAAATTGGGGAAGTCGAATTAATAGCCTCTAAACTTATGTTATCGAAATGTATAATGAATTTCGTCCAAAAGCGTCTATAAAAACCTTTTAATTGGCTATATAGAATGAGAACATAATAATGTTGATATAAAGGTGCAAATTTAATCAAATCAATTATATTTGGTGACACTTCTCAATTCAAATTGGGCAAGTTGAACTTTATTGCATCTAAACTTATGTTATTTTTAAAGAGAAATATAGAATGAATTTCAACCAAAAGCGTCTAGAAAAATCTGTTAGTTAGTCATAAATAATGACAACATAATAAACTTAATAAAAAGTTTCTAATATATTCAAATAAATTATATTTGGTGCCACTTTTGAATTGAAAATTGGGAAAGTCGAATTTCTAGCCTCTAAACTTACGTTATCGAAATGTATATTGAATTTCGTCCAAAAGCGTCTATAAAAACCTTTTAATTGGCTATATAGAATGAGAACGTAATAATGTTGATATAAAGTTGCTAAATTAATCAAATGAATTATATTTGGTGACACTTCTCAATTCAAATTGGGCAAGTCGAACTTTATTGCATCTAAACTTATGTTATTTTCAAAGAAAAATATAGAATGAATTTCATCTAAAAGTGTCTAGCAAAACCTGTTAGTTAATTATAAATAACGACAACGTAATAAAGTTGATAAAATGTTGCTAGTATAATCAAATAAATTATATTTGGTGCCACTTTTGAATTCAAAATTGGGGAAGTCGAATTTATAGCCTCTAAACTTACATTATCGAAATGTATAATGAATTTCGTCCAAAAGCGTCTATAAAAACCTTTTAATTGGCTATATAGAATGAGAACGTAATATTGTTGATATAAAGTTGCTAATTAAATTAAATGAATTATATGAGGTGACACTTCTCAATTCAAATTGGGCAAATCGAACTTTATTGCATCTAAACTTATGTTATTTTTAAAGAGAAATATAGAATGAATTTCATCTAAAAGTGTCTAGCAAAACCTGTTAGTTAATTATGAATAATGACAACGTAATAAAGTTGATAAAAAGTTGCTAATCTAATCAAATAAATTATATTTGTTGCCACTTTGAATTCAGAATTGGGGAAATCGAATTTATAGCCTATAAACTTACGTTACCGAAATGTATAATGAATTTCGTCCAAAACCGTCTATAAAAACCTTTTAATTGGCTATATAGAATGAGAACGTAAAAATGTTGATATAAAGTTGCTAATTTAATCAAATGAATTATATTTGGTGACACTTCTCAATTCGGGCAAGTCGAACTTTATTGCATCTAAACTTATGTTATTTTTAAAGACAAAATATAGAATGAATTTCATCCAAAAGCGTCTAGAAAAACCTGTTAGTTAGTCATAAATAATGACAATGTAATAAAGTTAATAAAAAGTTTCTAATATATTCAAATAAATTATATTTGGTGCCACTTTTAAATTCAAAATTGGGGAAGTCGAATTTATAGCCTCTAAATTTACGTTATCGAAATGTATAATGAATTTCGTCCAAAAGCGTCTATAAAAACCTTTTAATTGGCTATATAGAATGAGAACGTAATAATGTTGATATAAAGTTGCTAATTTCATCAAATGAATTATATTTGGTGACACTTCTCAATTCAAATTGGGCAAGTCGAACTTTATTGCATCTAAACTTATGTTATTTTCAAAGAGATATTTAGAATGAATTTCATCCAAAAGCGTCTAGAAAACCCTGTTAGTTAGTTATAAATAATGACAACGTAATAAAAATGGTAAAAAGTTGCTAATATAACCAAATGAATTATATTTGGTGCCACTTTTGAATTCAAAATTGAGGAAGTCGAATTTATAGCCACTAAACTTACGTTATCGAAAGTGTCTAGCAAAACCTGTTAGTTAATTATAAATAACGACAACATAATAAAGTTGATAAAAAGTTGCTAGTATAATCAAATAAATTATATTTGGTACCACTTTTGAATTCAAAATTGGGGAAGTCGAATTTATAGCCTCTAAACTTACATTATCGAAATATATAATGAATTTCGTCCAAAAGCGTCTATCAAAACCTTTTAATTGGCTATATAGAATGAGAACATAATAATGTTGATATAAAGTTGCTAATTTAATCAAATGAATTATATTTGGTGACACTTCTCAATTCAAATTGGGTAAGTCGAACTGTATTGCATCTAAACTTATGTTATTTTCAAAGAGAAATATAGAATGAATTTCATCCAAAAGCGTCTAGAAAAACCTGTTAGTTAATTATAAATAATGACAACGTAATAAAAATGGTAAAAAGTTGCTAATATAACCAAATGAATTATATTTGGTGCCACTTTTGAATTCACAATTGGGGAAATTATAAATAATGACAACGTAATAAAAATGGTAAAAAGTTGCTAATATAACCAAATGAATTCTATTTGGTGCCACTTTTGAATTCACAATTGGGGAAGTCGAATTTATAGCCTCTAAACTTACGTTATCGAAATGTAACATGAATTTCGTCCAAAAGCGTCTATAAAAACCTTTTATTTGGCTATATAGAATGATAACGTAATAATGTTGATATAAAGTTGCTAATTTAATCAAATGAATTATATTTGGTGACACTTCTCAATTCAAATTGGGCAAGTCGAACTTTATTGCATCTAAACTTATGTTATTTTTAAAGAGAAATATATAATGAATTTCATCCAAAAGCGTCTAGAAAAACCTGTTAGTTAGTTATAAATAATCACAACGTAATAAAGTTGGGAAAAAGTTGCTAATATAATCATATAAATTATATTTGGTGCCACTTTTGAATTCAAAATTGGGGAAGTCGAATTAATAGCCTCTAAACTTATGTTATCGAAATGTATAATGAATTTCGTCCAAAAGCGTCTATAAAAACCTTTTAATTGGCTATATAGAATGAGAACATAATAATGTTGATATAAAGGTGCAAATTTAATCAAATCAATTATATTTGGTGACACTTCTCAATTCAAATTGGGCAAGTTGAACTTTATTGCATCTAAACTTATGTTATTTTTAAAGAGAAATATAGAATGAATTTCAACCAAAAGCGTCTAGAAAAATCTGTTAGTTAGTCATAAATAATGACAACATAATAAACTTAATAAAAAGTTTCTAATATATTCAAATAAATTATATTTGGTGCCACTTTTGAATTGAAAATTGGGAAAGTCGAATTTCTAGCCTCTAAACTTACGTTATCGAAATGTATAATGAATTTCGTCCAAAAGCGTCTATAAAAACCTTTTAATTGGCTATATAGAATGAGAACGTAATAATATTGATATAAAGTTGCTAAATTAATCAAATGAATTATATTTGGTGACACTTCTCAATTCAAATTGGGCAAGTCGAACTTTATTGCATCTAAACTTATGTTATTTTCAAAGAAAAATATAGAATGAATTTCATCTAAAAGTGTCTAGCAAAACCTGTTAGTTAATTATAAATAACGACAACGTAATAAAGTTGATAAAATGTTGCTAGTATAATCAAATAAATTATATTTGGTGCCACTTTTGAATTCAAAATTGGGGAAGTCGAATTTATAGCCTCTAAACTTACATTATCGAAATGTATAATGAATTTCGTCCAAAAGCGTCTATAAAAACCTTTTAATTGGCTATATAGAATGAGAACGTAATATTGTTGATATAAAGTTGCTAATTAAATTAAATGAATTATATGAGGTGACACTTCTCAATTCAAATTGGGCAAATCGAACTTTATTGCATCTAAACTTATGTTATTTTTAAAGAGAAATATAGAATGAATTTCATCTAAAAGTGTCTAGCAAAACCTGTTAGTTAATTATGAATAATGACAACGTAATAAAGTTGATAAAAAGTTGCTAATCTAATCAAATAAATTATATTTGTTGCCACTTTGAATTCAGAATTGGGGAAATCGAATTTATAGCCTATAAACTTACGTTACCGAAATGTATAATGAATTTCGTCCAAAACCGTCTATAAAAACCTTTTAATTGGCTATATAGAATGAGAACGTAAAAATGTTGATATAAAGTTGCTAATTTAATCAAATGAATTATATTTGGTGACACTTCTCAATTCGGGCAAGTCGAACTTTATTGCATCTAAACTTATGTTATTTTTAAAGACAAAATATAGAATGAATTTCATCCAAAAGCGTCTAGAAAAACCTGTTAGTTAGTCATAAATAATGACAATGTAATAAAGTTAATAAAAAGTTTCTAATATATTCAAATAAATTATATTTGGTGCCACTTTTAAATTCAAAATTGGGGAAGTCGAATTTATAGCCTCTAAATTTACGTTATCGAAATGTATAATGAATTTCGTCCAAAAGCGTCTATAAAAACCTTTTAATTGGCTATATAGAATGAGAACGTAATAATGTTGATATAAAGTTGCTAATTTCATCAAATGAATTATATTTGGTGACACTTCTCAATTCAAATTGGGCAAGTCGAACTTTATTGCATCTAAACTTATGTTATTTTCAAAGAGATATTTAGAATGAATTTCATCCAAAAGCGTCTAGAAAACCCTGTTAGTTAGTTATAAATAATGACAACGTAATAAAAATGGTAAAAAGTTGCTAATATAACCAAATGAATTATATTTGGTGCCACTTTTGAATTCAAAATTGAGGAAGTCGAATTTATAGCCACTAAACTTACGTTATCGAAAGTGTCTAGCAAAACCTGTTAGTTAATTATAAATAACGACAACATAATAAAGTTGATAAAAAGTTGCTAGTATAATCAAATAAATTATATTTGGTACCACTTTTGAATTCAAAATTGGGGAAGTCGAATTTATAGCCTCTAAACTTACATTATCGAAATATATAATGAATTTCGTCCAAAAGCGTCTATCAAAACCTTTTAATTGGCTATATAGAATGAGAACATAATAATGTTGATATAAAGTTGCTAATTTAATCAAATGAATTATATTTGGTGACACTTCTCAATTCAAATTGGGTAAGTCGAACTGTATTGCATCTAAACTTATGTTATTTTCAAAGAGAAATATAGAATGAATTTCATCCAAAAGCGTCTAGAAAAACCTGTTAGTTAATTATAAATAATGACAACGTAATAAAAATGGTAAAAAGTTGCTAATATAACCAAATGAATTATATTTGGTGCCACTTTTGAATTCACAATTGGGGAAATTATAAATAATGACAACGTAATAAAAATGGTAAAAAGTTGCTAATATAACCAAATGAATTCTATTTGGTGCCACTTTTGAATTCACAATTGGGGAAGTCGAATTTATAGCCTCTAAACTTACGTTATCGAAATGTAACATGAATTTCGTCCAAAAGCGTCTATAAAAACCTTTTATTTGGCTATATAGAATGATAACGTAATAATGTTGATATAAAGTTGCTAATTTAATCAAATGAATTATATTTGGTGACACTTCTCAATTCAAATTGGGCAAGTCGAACTTTATTGCATCTAAACTTATGTTATTTTTAAAGAGAAATATATAATGAATTTCATCCAAAAGCGTCTAGAAAAACCTGTTAGTTAGTTATAAATAATCACAACGTAATAAAGTTGGGAAAAAGTTGCTAATATAATCATATAAATTATATTTGGTGCCACTTTTGAATTCAAAATTGGGGAAGTCGAATTAATAGCCTCTAAACTTATGTTATCGAAATGTATAATGAATTTCGTCCAAAAGCGTCTATAAAAACCTTTTAATTGGCTATATAGAATGAGAACATAATAATGTTGATATAAAGGTGCAAATTTAATCAAATCAATTATATTTGGTGACACTTCTCAATTCAAATTGGGCAAGTTGAACTTTATTGCATCTAAACTTATGTTATTTTTAAAGAGAAATATAGAATGAATTTCAACCAAAAGCGTCTAGAAAAATCTGTTAGTTAGTCATAAATAATGACAACATAATAAACTTAATAAAAAGTTTCTAATATATTCAAATAAATTATATTTGGTGCCACTTTTGAATTGAAAATTGGGAAAGTCGAATTTCTAGCCTCTAAACTTACGTTATCGAAATGTATAATGAATTTCGTCCAAAAGCGTCTATAAAAACCTTTTAATTGGCTATATAGAATGAGAACGTAATAATATTGATATAAAGTTGCTAAATTAATCAAATGAATTATATTTGGTGACACTTCTCAATTCAAATTGGGCAAGTCGAACTTTATTGCATCTAAACTTATGTTATTTTCAAAGAAAAATATAGAATGAATTTCATCTAAAAGTGTCTAGCAAAACCTGTTAGTTAATTATAAATAACGACAACGTAATAAAGTTGATAAAATGTTGCTAGTATAATCAAATAAATTATATTTGGTGCCACTTTTGAATTCAAAATTGGGGAAGTCGAATTTATAGCCTCTAAACTTACATTATCGAAATGTATAATGAATTTCGTCCAAAAGCGTCTATAAAAACCTTTTAATTGGCTATATAGAATGAGAACGTAATATTGTTGATATAAAGTTGCTAATTAAATTAAATGAATTATATGAGGTGACACTTCTCAATTCAAATTGGGCAAATCGAACTTTATTGCATCTAAACTTATGTTATTTTTAAAGAGAAATATAGAATGAATTTCATCTAAAAGTGTCTAGCAAAACCTGTTAGTTAATTATGAATAATGACAACGTAATAAAGTTGATAAAAAGTTGCTAATCTAATCAAATAAATTATATTTGTTGCCACTTTGAATTCAGAATTGGGGAAATCGAATTTATAGCCTATAAACTTACGTTACCGAAATGTATAATGAATTTCGTCCAAAACCGTCTATAAAAACCTTTTAATTGGCTATATAGAATGAGAACGTAAAAATGTTGATATAAAGTTGCTAATTTAATCAAATGAATTATATTTGGTGACACTTCTCAATTCGGGCAAGTCGAACTTTATTGCATCTAAACTTATGTTATTTTTAAAGACAAAATATAGAATGAATTTCATCCAAAAGCGTCTAGAAAAACCTGTTAGTTAGTCATAAATAATGACAATGTAATAAAGTTAATAAAAAGTTTCTAATATATTCAAATAAATTATATTTGGTGCCACTTTTAAATTCAAAATTGGGGAAGTCGAATTTATAGCCTCTAAATTTACGTTATCGAAATGTATAATGAATTTCGTCCAAAAGCGTCTATAAAAACCTTTTAATTGGCTATATAGAATGAGAACGTAATAATGTTGATATAAAGTTGCTAATTTCATCAAATGAATTATATTTGGTGACACTTCTCAATTCAAATTGGGCAAGTCGAACTTTATTGCATCTAAACTTATGTTATTTTCAAAGAGATATTTAGAATGAATTTCAATCAAAAGCGTCTAGAAAACCCTGTTAGTTAGTTATAAATAATGACAACGTAATAAAAATGGTAAAAAGTTGCTAATATAACCAAATGAATTATATTTGGTGCCACTTTTGAATTCAAAATTGAGGAAGTCGAATTTATAGCCACTAAACTTACGTTATCGAAAGTGTCTAGCAAAACCTGTTAGTTAATTATAAATAACGACAACATAATAAAGTTGATAAAAAGTTGCTAGTATAATCAAATAAATTATATTTGGTACCACTTTTGAATTCAAAATTGGGGAAGTCGAATTTATAGCCTCTAAACTTACATTATCGAAATGTATAATGAATTTCGTCCAAAAGCGTCTATCAAAACCTTTTAATTGGCTATATAGAATGAGAACATAATAATGTTGATATAAAGTTGCTAATTTAATCAAATGAATTATATTTGGTGACACTTCTCAATTCAAATTGGGTAAGTCGAACTGTATTGCATCTAAACTTATGTTATTTTCAAAGAGAAATATAGAATGAATTTCATCCAAAAGCGTCTAGAAAAACCTGTTAGTTAATTATAAATAATGACAACGTAATAAAAATGGTAAAAAGTTGCTAATATAACCAAATGAATTATATTTGGTGCCACTTTTGAATTCACAATTGGGGAAATTATAAATAATGACAACGTAATAAAAATGGTAAAAAGTTGCTAATATAACCAAATGAATTCTATTTGGTGCCACTTTTGAATTCACAATTGGGGAAGTCGAATTTATAGCCTCTAAACTTACGTTATCGAAATGTAACATGAATTTCGTCCAAAAGCGTCTATAAAAACCTTTTATTTGGCTATATAGAATGATAACGTAATAATGTTGATATAAAGTTGCTAATTTAATCAAATGAATTATATTTGGTGACACTTCTCAATTCAAATTGGGCAAGTCGAACTTTATTGCATCTAAACTTATGTTATTTTTAAAGAGAAATATATAATGAATTTCATCCAAAAGCGTCTAGAAAAACCTGTTAGTTAGTTATAAATAATCACAACGTAATAAAGTTGGGAAAAAGTTGCTAATATAATCATATAAATTATATTTGGTGCCACTTTTGAATTCAAAATTGGGGAAGTCGAATTAATAGCCTCTAAACTTATGTTATCGAAATGTATAATGAATTTCGTCCAAAAGCGTCTATAAAAACCTTTTAATTGGCTATATAGAATGAGAACATAATAATGTTGATATAAAGGTGCAAATTTAATCAAATCAATTATATTTGGTGACACTTCTCAATTCAAATTGGGCAAGTTGAACTTTATTGCATCTAAACTTATGTTATTTTTAAAGAGAAATATAGAATGAATTTCAACCAAAAGCGTCTAGAAAAATCTGTTAGTTAGTCATAAATAATGACAACATAATAAACTTAATAAAAAGTTTCTAATATATTCAAATAAATTATATTTGGTGCCACTTTTGAATTGAAAATTGGGAAAGTCGAATTTCTAGCCTCTAAACTTACGTTATCGAAATGTATAATGAATTTCGTCCAAAAGCGTCTATAAAAACCTTTTAATTGGCTATATAGAATGAGAACGTAATAATATTGATATAAAGTTGCTAAATTAATCAAATGAATTATATTTGGTGACACTTCTCAATTCAAATTGGGCAAGTCGAACTTTATTGCATCTAAACTTATGTTATTTTCAAAGAAAAATATAGAATGAATTTCATCTAAAAGTGTCTAGCAAAACCTGTTAGTTAATTATAAATAACGACAACGTAATAAAGTTGATAAAATGTTGCTAGTATAATCAAATAAATTATATTTGGTGCCACTTTTGAATTCAAAATTGGGGAAGTCGAATTTATAGCCTCTAAACTTACATTATCGAAATGTATAATGAATTTCGTCCAAAAGCGTCTATAAAAACCTTTTAATTGGCTATATAGAATGAGAACGTAATATTGTTGATATAAAGTTGCTAATTAAATTAAATGAATTATATGAGGTGACACTTCTCAATTCAAATTGGGCAAATCGAACTTTATTGCATCTAAACTTATGTTATTTTTAAAGAGAAATATAGAATGAATTTCATCTAAAAGTGTCTAGCAAAACCTGTTAGTTAATTATGAATAATGACAACGTAATAAAGTTGATAAAAAGTTGCTAATCTAATCAAATAAATTATATTTGTTGCCACTTTGAATTCAGAATTGGGGAAATCGAATTTATAGCCTATAAACTTACGTTACCGAAATGTATAATGAATTTCGTCCAAAACCGTCTATAAAAACCTTTTAATTGGCTATATAGAATGAGAACGTAAAAATGTTGATATAAAGTTGCTAATTTAATCAAATGAATTATATTTGGTGACACTTCTCAATTCGGGCAAGTCGAACTTTATTGCATCTAAACTTATGTTATTTTTAAAGACAAAATATAGAATGAATTTCATCCAAAAGCGTCTAGAAAAACCTGTTAGTTAGTCATAAATAATGACAATGTAATAAAGTTAATAAAAAGTTTCTAATATATTCAAATAAATTATATTTGGTGCCACTTTTAAATTCAAAATTGGGGAAGTCGAATTTATAGCCTCTAAATTTACGTTATCGAAATGTATAATGAATTTCGTCCAAAAGCGTCTATAAAAACCTTTTAATTGGCTATATAGAATGAGAACGTAATAATGTTGATATAAAGTTGCTAATTTCATCAAATGAATTATATTTGGTGACACTTCTCAATTCAAATTGGGCAAGTCGAACTTTATTGCATCTAAACTTATGTTATTTTCAAAGAGATATTTAGAATGAATTTCAATCAAAAGCGTCTAGAAAACCCTGTTAGTTAGTTATAAATAATGACAACGTAATAAAAATGGTAAAAAGTTGCTAATATAACCAAATGAATTATATTTGGTGCCACTTTTGAATTCAAAATTGAGGAAGTCGAATTTATAGCCACTAAACTTACGTTATCGAAAGTGTCTAGCAAAACCTGTTAGTTAATTATAAATAACGACAACATAATAAAGTTGATAAAAAGTTGCTAGTATAATCAAATAAATTATATTTGGTACCACTTTTGAATTCAAAATTGGGGAAGTCGAATTTATAGCCTCTAAACTTACATTATCGAAATGTATAATGAATTTCGTCCAAAAGCGTCTATCAAAACCTTTTAATTGGCTATATAGAATGAGAACATAATAATGTTGATATAAAGTTGCTAATTTAATCAAATGAATTATATTTGGTGACACTTCTCAATTCAAATTGGGTAAGTCGAACTTTATTGCATCTAAACTTATGTTATTTTCAAAGAGAAATATAGAATGAATTTCATCCAAAAGCGTCTAGAAA
The DNA here is from genome assembly GCF_052849685.1 of Lactuca virosa. Lineage (NCBI taxonomy): Eukaryota > Viridiplantae > Streptophyta > Magnoliopsida > Asterales > Asteraceae > Lactuca > Lactuca virosa. The sequence continues at coordinate 444,594,479 of NC_136430.1, forward strand.
AACCTGTTAGTTAATTATAAATAATGACAACGTAATAAAAATGGTAAAAAGTTGCTAATATAACCAAATGAATTATATTTGGTGCCACTTTTGAATTCACAATTGGGGAAATTATAAATAATGACAACGTAATAAAAATGGTAAAAAGTTGCTAATATAACCAAATGAATTCTATTTGGTGCCACTTTTGAATTCACAATTGGGGAAGTCGAATTTATAGCCTCTAAACTTACGTTATCGAAATGTAACATGAATTTCGTCCAAAAGCGTCTATAAAAACCTTTTATTTGGCTATATAGAATGATAACGTAATAATGTTGATATAAAGTTGCTAATTTAATCAAATGAATTATATTTGGTGACACTTCTCAATTCAAATTGGGCAAGTCGAACTTTATTGCATCTAAACTTATGTTATTTTTAAAGAGAAATATATAATGAATTTCATCCAAAAGCGTCTAGAAAAACCTGTTAGTTAGTTATAAATAATCACAACGTAATAAAGTTGGGAAAAAGTTGCTAATATAATCATATAAATTATATTTGGTGCCACTTTTGAATTCAAAATTGGGGAAGTCGAATTAATAGCCTCTAAACTTATGTTATCGAAATGTATAATGAATTTCGTCCAAAAGCGTCTATAAAAACCTTTTAATTGGCTATATAGAATGAGAACATAATAATGTTGATATAAAGGTGCAAATTTAATCAAATCAATTATATTTGGTGACACTTCTCAATTCAAATTGGGCAAGTTGAACTTTATTGCATCTAAACTTATGTTATTTTTAAAGAGAAATATAGAATGAATTTCAACCAAAAGCGTCTAGAAAAATCTGTTAGTTAGTCATAAATAATGACAACATAATAAACTTAATAAAAAGTTTCTAATATATTCAAATAAATTATATTTGGTGCCACTTTTGAATTGAAAATTGGGAAAGTCGAATTTCTAGCCTCTAAACTTACGTTATCGAAATGTATAATGAATTTCGTCCAAAACCGTCTATAAAAACCTTTTAATTGGCTATATAGAATGAGAACGTAATAATGTTGATATAAAGTTGCTAAATTAATCAAATGAATTATATTTGGTGACACTTCTCAATTCAAATTGGGCAAGTCGAACTTTATTGCATCTAAACTTATGTTATTTTCAAAGAAAAATATAGAATGAATTTCATCTAAAAGTGTCTAGCAAAACCTGTTAGTTAATTATAAATAACGACAACGTAATAAAGTTGATAAAATGTTGCTAGTATAATCAAATAAATTATATTTGGTGCCACTTTTGAATTCAAAATTGGGGAAGTCGAATTTATAGCCTCTAAACTTACATTATCGAAATGTATAATGAATTTCGTCCAAAAGCGTCTATAAAAACCTTTTAATTGGCTATATAGAATGAGAACGTAATATTGTTGATATAAAGTTGCTAATTAAATTAAATGAATTATATGAGGTGACACTTCTCAATTCAAATTGGGCAAATCGAACTTTATTGCATCTAAACTTATGTTATTTTTAAAGAGAAATATAGAATGAATTTCATCTAAAAGTGTCTAGCAAAACCTGTTAGTTAATTATGAATAATGACAACGTAATAAAGTTGATAAAAAGTTGCTAATCTAATCAAATAAATTATATTTGTTGCCACTTTGAATTCAGAATTGGGGAAATCGAATTTATAGCCTATAAACTTACGTTACCGAAATGTATAATGAATTTCGTCCAAAACCGTCTATAAAAACCTTTTAATTGGCTATATAGAATGAGAACGTAAAAATGTTGATATAAAGTTGCTAATTTAATCAAATGAATTATATTTGGTGACACTTCTCAATTCGGGCAAGTCGAACTTTATTGCATCTAAACTTATGTTATTTTTAAAGACAAAATATAGAATGAATTTCATCCAAAAGCGTCTAGAAAAACCTGTTAGTTAGTCATAAATAATGACAATGTAATAAAGTTAATAAAAAGTTTCTAATATATTCAAATAAATTATATTTGGTGCCACTTTTAAATTCAAAATTGGGGAAGTCGAATTTATAGCCTCTAAATTTACGTTATCGAAATGTATAATGAATTTCGTCCAAAAGCGTCTATAAAAACCTTTTAATTGGCTATATAGAATGAGAACGTAATAATGTTGATATAAAGTTGCTAATTTCATCAAATGAATTATATTTGGTGACACTTCTCAATTCAAATTGGGCAAGTCGAACTTTATTGCAGCTAAACTTATGTTATTTTCAAAGAGATATTTAGAATGAATTTCATCCAAAAGCGTCTAGAAAACCCTGTTAGTTAGTTATAAATAATGACAACGTAATAAAAATGGTAAAAAGTTGCTAATATAACCAAATGAATTATATTTGGTGCCACTTTTGAATTCAAAATTGAGGAAGTCGAATTTATAGCCACTAAACTTACGTTATCGAAAGTGTCTAGCAAAACCTGTTAGTTAATTATAAATAACGACAACATAATAAAGTTGATAAAAAGTTGCTAGTATAATCAAATAAATTATATTTGGTACCACTTTTGAATTCAAAATTGGGGAAGTCGAATTTATAGCCTCTAAACTTACATTATCGAAATGTATAATGAATTTCGTCCAAAAGCGTCTATCAAAACCTTTTAATTGGCTATATAGAATGAGAACATAATAATGTTGATATAAAGTTGCTAATTTAATCAAATGAATTATATTTGGTGACACTTCTCAATTCAAATTGGGTAAGTCGAACTTTATTGCATCTAAACTTATGTTATTTTCAAAGAGAAATATAGAATGAATTTCATCCAAAAGCGTCAAGAAAAACCTGTTAGTTAATTATAAATAATGACAACGTAATAAAAATGGTAAAAAGTTGCTAATATAACCAAATGAATTATATTTGGTGCCACTTTTGAATTCACAATTGGGGAAATTATAAATAATGACAACGTAATAAAAATGGTAAAAAGTTGCTAATATAACCAAATGAATTATATTTGGTGCCACTTTTGAATTCACAATTGGGGAAGTCGAATTTATAGCCTCTAAACTTACATTATCGAAATGTATAATGAATTTCGTCCAAAAGCGTCTATAAAAACCTTTTATTTGGCTATATAGAATGATAACGTAATAATGTTGATATAAAGTTGCTAATTTAATCAAATGAATTATATTTGGTGACACTTCTCAATTCAAATTGGGCAAGTCGAAGTTTATTGCATCTAAACTTATGTTATTTTTAAAGAGAAATATATAATGAATTTCATCCAAAAGCGTCTAGAAAAACCTGTTAGTTAGTTATAAATAATGACAACGTAATAAAGTTGATAAAAAGTTGCTAGTATAATCAACTAAATTATATTTGGTGCCACTTTTGAATTCAAAATTAGGGAAGTCGAATTTATAGCCTCTAAACTTATATTATCGAAATGTATAATGAATTTCGTCCAAAAGCGTCTATAAAAACCTTTTAATTGGCTATATAGAATGAGAACGTAATAACGTTGACATAATGTTGCTAATTTAATCAAATGAATTATATTTGGTGACACTTCTCAATTCCAATTGGGTAAGTCGAACTTTATTGCATCTAAACTTATGTTATTTTCAAAGAGAAATATAGAATGAATTTCATCCAAAAGCGTCTAGAAAAACCTGTTAGTTAATTATAAATAATGACAACGTAATAAAAATGGTAAAAAGTTGCTAATATAACCAAATGAATTATATTTGGTGCCACTTTTGAATTCACAATTGGGGAAGTCGAATTTATAGCCTCTAAACTTACGTTATCGAAATGTATAATGAATTTCGTCCAAAAGCGTCTATAAAAACCTTTTAATTGGCTATATAGAATGAGAACATAATAATGTTGATATAAAGGTGCAAATTTAATCAAATCAATTATATTTGGTGACACTTCTCAATTCAAATTGGGCAAGTTGAACTTTATTGCATCTAAACTTATGTTATTTTTAAAGAGAAATATAGAATGAATTTCAACCAAAAGCGTCTAGAAAAATCTGTTAGTTAGTCATAAATAATGACAACATAATAAACTTAATAAAAAGTTTCTAATATATTCAAATAAATTATATTTGGTGCCACTTTTGAATTGAAAATTGGGAAAGTCGAATTTCTAGCCTCTAAACTTACGTTATCGAAATGTATAATGAATTTCGTCCAAAAGCGTCTATAAAAAGCTTTTAATTGGCTATATAGAATGAGAACGTAATAATGTTGATATAAAGTTGCTAAATTAATCAAATGATTTATATTTGGTGACACTTCTCAATTCAAATTGGGCAAGTCGAACTTTATTGCATCTAAACTTATGTTATTTTCAAAGAGAAATATAGAATGAATTTCATCTAAAAGTGTCTAGCAAAACCTGTTTGTTAATTATAAATAACGACAACGTAATAAAGTTGATAAAAAGTTGCTAGTATAATCAAATAAATTATATTTGGTGCCACTTTTGAATTCAAAATTGGGGAAGTCGAATTTATAGCCTCTAAACTTACATAATCGAAATGTATAATGAATTTCGTCCAAAAGCGTCTATAAAAACCTTTTAATTGGCTATATAGAATGAGAACGTAATATTGTTGATATAAAGTTGCTAATTAAATTAAATGAATTATATGAGGTGACACTTCTCAATTGAAATTGGGCAAATCGAACTTTATTGCATCTAAACTTATGTTATTTTTAAAGAGAAATATAGAATGAATTTCATCTAAAAGTGTCTAGCAAAACCTGTTAGTTAATTATGAATAATGACAACGTAATAAAGTTGATAAAAAGTTGCTAATCTAATCAAATAAATTATATTTGTTGCCACTTTGAATTCAGAATTGGGGAAATCGAATTTATAGCCTATAAACTTACGTTATCGAAATGTATAATGAATTTCGTCCAAAACCGTCTATAAAAACCTTTTAATTGGCTATATAGAATGACAACGTAAAAATGTTGATATAAAGTTGCTAATTTAATCAAATGAATTATATTTGGTGACACTTCTCAATTCGGGCAAGTCGAACTTTATTGCATCTAAACTTATGTTATTTTTAAAGACAAAATATAGAATGAATTTCATCCAAAAGCGTCTAGAAAAACCTGTTAGTTAGTCATAAATAATGACAATGTAATAAAGTTAATAAAAAGTTTCTAATATATTCAAATAAATTATATTTGGTGCCACTTTTGAATTCAAAATTGGGGAAGTCGAATTTATAGCCTCTAAATTTACGTTATCGAAATGTATAATGAATTTCGTCCAAAAGCGTCTATAAAAACCTTTTAATTGGCTATATAGAATGAGAACGTAATAATGTTGATATAAAGTTGCTAATTTCATCAAATGAATTATATTTGGTTACACTTCTCAATTCAAATTGGGCAAGTCGAACTTTATTGCATCTAAACTTATGTTATTTTCAAAGAGAAATTTAGAATGAATTTCATCCAAAAGCGTCTAGAAAACCCTGTTAGTTAGTTATAAATAATGACAACGTAATAAAAATGGTAAAAAGTTGCTAATATAACCAAATGAATTATATTTGGTGCCACTTTTGAATTCAAAATTGAGGAAGTCGAATTTATAGCCACTAAACTTACGTTATCGAAAGTGTCTAGCAAAACCTGTTAGTTAATTATAAATAACGACAACATAATAAAGTTGATAAAAAGTTGCTAGTATAATCAAATAAATTATATTTGGTACCACTTTTGAATTCAAAATTGGGGAAGTCGAATTTATAGCCTCTAAACTTACATTATCGAAATGTATAATGAATTTCGTCCAAAAGCGTCTATAAAAACCTTTTAATTGGCTATATAGAATGAGAACATAATAATGTTGATATAAAGTTGCTAATTTAATCAAATGAATTATATTTGGTGACACTTCTCAATTCAAATTGGGTAAGTCGAACTTTATTGCATCTAAACTTATGTTATTTTCAAAGAGAAATATAAAATGAATTTCATCCAAAAGCGTCTAGAAAAACCTGTTAGTTAATTATAAATAATGACAACGTAATAAAAATGGTAAAAAGTTGCTAATATAACCAAATGAATTATATTTGGTGCCACTTTTGAATTCACAATTGGGGAAATTATAAATAATGACAACGTAATAAAAATGGTAAAAAGTTGCTAATATAACCAAATGAATTATATTTGGTGCCACTTTTGAATTCACAATTGGGGAAGTCGAATTTATAGCCTCTAAACTTACGTTCTCGAAATGTATAATGAATTTCGTCCAAAAGCGTCTATAAAAACCTTTTATTTGGCTATATAGAATGATAACGTAATAATGTTGATATAAAGTTGCTAATTTAATCAAATGAATTATATTTGGTGACACTTCTCAATTCAAATTGGGCAAGTCGAAGTTTATTGCATCTAAACTTATGTTATTTTTAAAGAGAAATATATAATGAATTTCATCCAAAAGCGTCTAGAAAAACCTGTTAGTTAGTTATAAATAATGACAACGTAATAAAGTTGAGAAAAAGTTGCTAATATAATCAAATAAATTATATTTGGTGCCACTTTTGAATTCAAAATTGGGGAAGTCGAATTAATAGCCTCTAAACTTACGTTATCGAAATGTATAATGAATTTCGTCCAAAAGCGTCTATAAAAACCTTTTAATTGGCTATATAGAATGAGAACATAATAATGTTGATATAAAGGTGCAAATTTAATCAAATCAATTATATTTGGTGACACTTCTCAATTCAAATTGGGCAAGTTGAACTTTATTGCATCTAAACTTATGTTATTTTTAAAGAGAAATATAGAATGAATTTCATCCAAAAGCGTCTAGAAAAATCTGTTAGTTAGTCATAAATAATGACAACGTAATAAACTTAATAAAAAGTTTCTAATATATTCAAATAAATTATATTTGGTGCCACTTTGAATTGAAAATTGGGAAAGTCGAATTTCTAGCCTCTAAACTTACGTTATCGAAATGTATAATGAATTTCGTCCAAAAGCGTCTATAAAAACCTTTTAATTGGCTATATAGAATGAGAACGTAATAATGTTGATATAAAGTTGCTAAATTAATCAAATTAATTATATTTGGTGACACTTCTCAATTCAAATTGGGCAAGTCGAACTTTATTGCATCTAAACTTATGTTATTTTCAAAGAGAAATATAGAATGAATTTCATCCAAAAGCATCTAGAAAAACCTGTTAGTTAGTTATAAATAATGACAACGTAATAAAAATGGTAAAAAGTTGCTAATATAACCAAATGATCTATATTTGGTGCCACTTTTGAATTCACAATTGGGGAAGTCGAATTTGTAGCCTCTAAACTTACGTTATCGAAATATATAATAAATTTCGTCCAAAAGCGTCTATAAAAACCTTTTATTTGGCTATATAGAATGATAACGTAATAATGTTGATATAAAGTTGCTAATTTAATCAAATGATTTATATTTGGTGACACTTCTCAATTCAAATTGGGCAAGTCGAACTTTATTGCATCTAAACTTATGTTATTTTTAAATAGAAATATAGAATGAATTTCATCTAAAAGTGTCTAGCAAAACCTGTTAGTTAAATATAAATAACGACAACGTAATAAAGTTGATAAAAAGTTGCTAGTATAATCAACTAAATTATATTTGGTGCCACTTTTGAATTCAAAATTAGGGAAGTCGAATTTATAGCCTCTAAACTTACATTATCGAAATGTATAATGAATTTCATCCAAAAGCGTCTATAAAAACCTTTTAATTGGCTATATAGAATGAGAACGTAATAATGTTGATATAAAGTTGCTAATTTAATCAAATGAATTATATTTGGTGACACTTCTCAATTCAAATTGGGTAAGTCAAACTTTATTGCATCTAAACTTATGTTATTTTCAAAGAGAAATATAGAATGAATTTCATCCAAAAGCGTCTAGAAAAACCTGTTAGTTAATTATAAATAATGACAACGTAATAAAAATGGTAAAAAGTTGCTAATATAACCAAATGAATTATATTTGGTGCCACTTTTGAATTCACAATTGGGGAAGTCGAATTTATAGCCTCTAAACTTACGTTATCGAAATGTATAATGAATTTCGTCCAAAAGCGTCTATAAAAACCTTTTATTTGGCTATATAGAATGATAACGTAATAATGTTGATATAAAGTTGCTAATTTAATCAAATGAATTATATTTGGTGACACTTCTCAATTCAAATTGGGCAAGTCGAACTTTATTGCATCTGAACTTATGTTATTTTTAAATAGAAATATAGAATGAATTTCATCTAAAAGTGTCTAGCAAAACCTGTTCGTTAATTATAAATAACGACAACATAATAAAGTTGATAAAAAGTTGCTAGTATAATCAAATAAATTATATTTGGTACCACTTTTGAATTCAAAATTGGGGAAGTCGAATTTATAGCCTCTAAACTTACATTATCGAAATGTATAATGAATTTCGTCCAAAAGCGTCTATAAAAACCTTTTAGTTGGCTATATAGAATGAGAACGTAATAATGTTGATATAAAGTTGCTAATTTAATCAAATGAATTATATTTGGTGACACTTCTCAATTCAAATTGGGTAAGTCGAACTTTATTGCATCTAAACTTATGTTATTTTCAAAGAGAAATATAGAATGAATTTCATCCAAAAGCGTCTAGAAAAACCTGTTAGTTAATTATAAATAATGACAACGTAATAAAAATGGTAAAAAGTTGCTAATATAACCAAATGAATTATATTTGGTGCCACTTTTGAATTCACAATTGGGGAAGTCGAATTTATAGCCTCTAAACTTACGTTATCGAAATGTATAATGAATTTCGTCCAAAAGCGTCTATAAAAACCTTTTATTTGGCTATATAGAATGATAACGTAATAATGTTGATATAAAGTTGCTAATTTAATCAAATGAATTATATTTGGTGACACTTCTCAATTCAAATTGGGCAAGTCGAAGTTTATTGCATCTAAACTTATGTTATTTTTAAAGAGAAATATATAATGAATTTCATCCAAAAGCATCTAGAAAAACCTGTTAGTTAGTTATAAATAATGACAACGTAATAAAGTTGAGAAAAAGTTGCTAATATAATCAAATAAATTATATTTGGTGCCACTTTTGAATTCAAAATTGGGGAAGTCGAATTAATAGCCTCTAAACTTACGTTATCGAAATGTATAATGAATTTCGTCCAAAAGCGTCTATAAAAACCTTTTAATTGGCTATATAGAATGAGAACATAATAATGTTGATATAAAGGTGCAAATTTAATCAAATCAATTATATTTGGTGACACTTCTCAATTCAAATTGGGCAAGTTGAACTTTATTGCATCTAAACTTATGTTATTTTTAAAGAGAAATATAGAATGAATTTCATCCAAAAGCGTCTAGAAAAATCTGTTAGTTAGTCATAAATAATGACAACGTAATAAACTTAATAAAAAGTTTCTAATATATTCAAATAAATTATATTTGGTGGCACTTTTGAATTGAAAATTGGGAAAGTCGAATTTCTAGCCTCTAAACTTACGTTATCGAAATGTATAATGAATTTCGTCCAAAAGCGTCTATAAAAACCTTTTAATTGGCTATATAGAATGAGAACGTAATAATGTTGATATAAAGTTGCTAAATTAATCAAATTAATTATATTTGGTGACACTTCTCAATTCAAATTGGGCAAGTCGAACTTTATTGCATCTAAACTTATGTTATTTTCAAAGAGAAATATAGAATGAATTTCATCCAAAAGCGTCTAGAAAAACCTGTTAGTTAGTTATAAATAATGACAACGTAATAAAAATGGTAAAAAGTTGCTAATATAACCAAATGATCTATATTTGGTGCCACTTTTGAATTCACAATTGGGGAAGTCGAATTTGTAGCCTCTAAACTTACGTTATCGAAATATATAATAAATTTCGTCCAAAAGCGTCTATAAAAACCTTTTATTTGGCTATATAGAATGATAACGTAATAATGTTGATATAAAGTTGCTAATTTAATCAAATGATTTATATTTGGTGACACTTCTCAATTCAAATTGGGCAAGTCGAACTTTATTGCATCTAAACTTATGTTATTTTTAAATAGAAATATAGAATGAATTTCATCTAAAAGTGTCTAGCAAAACCTGTTAGTTAAATATAAATAACGACAACGTAATAAAGTTGATAAAAAGTTGCTAGTATAATCAACTAAATTATATTTGGTGCCACTTTTGAATTCAAAATTAGGGAAGTCGAATTTATAGCCTCTAAACTTACATTATCGAAATGTATAATGAATTTCATCCAAAAGCGTCTATAAAAACCTTTTAATTGGCTATATAGAATGAGAACGTAATAATGTTGATATAAAGTTGCTAATTTAATCAAATGAATTATATTTGGTGACACTTCTCAATTCAAATTGGGTAAGTCGAACTTTATTGCATCTAAACTTATGTTATTTTCAAAGAGAAATATAGAATGAATTTCATCCAAAAGCGTCTAGAAAAACCTGTTAGTTAATTATAAATAATGACAACGTAATAAAAATGGTAAAAAGTTGCTAATATAACCAAATGAATTATATTTGGTGCCACTTTTGAATTCACAATTGGGGAAGTCGAATTTATAGCCTCTAAACTTACGTTATCGAAATGTATAATGAATTTCGTCCAAAAGCGTCTATAAAAACCTTTTATTTGGCTATATAGAATGATAACGTAATAATGTTGATATAAAGTTGCTAATTTAATCAAATGAATTATATTTGGTGACACTTCTCAATTCAAATTGGGCAAGTCGAACTTTATTGCATCTGAACTTATGTTATTTTTAAATAGAAATATAGAATGAATTTCATCTAAAAGTGTCTAGCAAAACCTGTTAGTTAATTATAAATAACGACAACATAATAAAGTTGATAAAAAGTTGCTAGTATAATCAAATAAATTATATTTGGTACCACTTTTGAATTCAAAATTGGGGAAGTCGAATTTATAGCCTCTAAACTTACATTATCGAAATGTATAATGAATTTCGTCCAAAAGCGTCTATAAAAACCTTTTAGTTGGCTATATAGAATGAGAACGTAATAATGTTGATATAAAGTTGCTAATTTAATCAAATGAATTATATTTGGTGACACTTCTCAATTCAAATTGGGTAAGTCGAACTTTATTGCATCTAAACTTATGTTATTTTCAAAGAGAAATATAGAATGAATTTCATCCAAAAGCGTCTAGAAAAACCTGTTAGTTAATTATAAATAATGACAACGTAATAAAAATGGTAAAAAGTTGCTAATATAACCAAATGAATTATATTTGGTGCCACTTTTGAATTCACAATTGGGGAAGTCGAATTTATAGCCTCTAAACTTACGTTATCGAAATGTATAATGAATTTCGTCCAAAAGCGTCTATAAAAACCTTTTATTTGGCTATATAGAATGATAACGTAATAATGTTGATATAAAGTTGCTAATTTAATCAAATGAATTATATTTGGTGACACTTCTCAATTCAAATTGGGCAAGTCGAAGTTTATTGCATCTAAACTTATGTTATTTTTAAAGAGAAATATATAATGAATTTCATCCAAAAGCATCTAGAACAACCTGTTAGTTAGTTATAAATAATGACAACGTAATAAAGTTGAGAAAAAGTTGCTAATATAATCAAATAAATTATATTTGGTGCCACTTTTGAATTCAAAATTGGGGAAGTCGAATTAATAGCCTCTAAACTTACGTTATCGAAATGTATAATGAATTTCGTCCAAAAGCGTCTATAAAAACCTTTTAATTGGCTATATAGAATGAGAACATAATAATGTTGATATAAAGGTGCAAATTTAATCAAATCAATTATATTTGGTGACACTTCTCAATTCAAATTGGGCAAGTTGAACTTTATTGCATCTAAACTTATGTTATTTTTAAAGAGAAATATAGAATGAATTTCATCCAAAAGCGTCTAGAAAAATCTGTTAGTTAGTCATAAATAATGACAACGTAATAAACTTAATAAAAAGTTTCTAATATATTCAAATAAATTATATTTGGTGCCACTTTTGAATTGAAAATTGGGAAAGTCGAATTTCTAGCCTCTAAACTTACGTTATCGAAATGTATAATGAATTTCGTCCAAAAGCGTCTATAAAAACCTTTTAATTGGCTATATAGAATGAGAACGTAATAATGTTGATATAAAGTTGCTAAATTAATCAAATGAATTATATTTGGTGACACTTCTCAATTCAAATTGGGCAAGTCGAACTTTATTGCATCTAAACTTATGTTATTTTCAAAGAGAAATATAGAATGAATTTCATCCAAAAGCGTCTAGAAAAACCTGTTAGTTAGTTATAAATAATGACAACGTAATAAAAATGGTAAAAAGTTGCTAATATAACCAAATGAATTATATTTGATGCCACTTTTGAATTCACAATTGGGGAAGTCGAATTTATAGCCTCTAAACTTACGTTATCGAAATATATAATAAATTTCGTCCAAAAGCGTCTATAAAAACCTTTTATTTGGCTATATAGAATGATAACGTAATAATATTGATATAAAGTTGCTAATTTAATCAAATGATTTATATTTGGTGACACTTCTCAATTCAAATTGGGCAAGTCGAACTTTATTGCATCTAAACTTATGTTATTTTTAAATAGAAATATAGAATGAATTTCATCTAAAAGTGTCTAGCAAAACCTGTTAGTTAAATATAAATAACGACAACGTAATAAAGTTGATAAAAAGTTGCTAGTATAATCAACTAAATTATATTTGGTGCCACTTTGGAATTCAAAATTAGGGAAGTCGAATTTATAGCCTCTAAACTTACATTATCGAAATGTATAATGAATTTCGTCCAAAAGCGTCTATAAAAACCTTTTATTTGGCTATATAGAATGATAACGTAATAATATTGATATAAAGTTGCTAATTTAATCAAATGAATTATATTTGGTGACACTTCTCAATTCAAATTGGGCAAGTCGAAGTTTATTGCATCTAAACTTATGTTATTTTTAAAGAGAAATATATAATGAATTTCATCCAAAAGCATCTAGAAAAACCTGTTAGTTAGTTATAAATAATGACAACGTAATAAAGTTGAGAAAAAGTTGCTAATATAATCAAATAAATTATATTTGGTGCCACTTTTGAATTCAAAATTGGGGAAGTCGAATTAATAGCCTCTAAACTTACGTTATCGAAATGTATAATGAATTTCGTCCAAAAGCGTCTATAAAAACCTTTTAATTGGCTATATAGAATGAGAACATAATAATGTTGATATAAAGGTGCAAATTTAATCAAATCAATTATATTTGGTGACACTTCTCAATTCAAATTGGGCAAGTTGAACTTTATTGCATCTAAACTTATGTTATTTTTAAAGAGAAATATAGAATGAATTTCATCCAAAAGCGTCTAGAAAAATCTGTTAGTTAGTTATAAATAATGACAACGTAATAAACTTAATAAAAAGTTTCTAATATATTCAAATAAATTATATTTGGTGGCACTTTTGAATTGAAAATTGGGAAAGTCGAATTTCTAGCCTCTAAACTTACGTTATCGAAATGTATAATGAATTTCGTCCAAAAGCGTCTATAAAAACCTTTTAATTGGCTATATAGAATGAGAACGTAATAATGTTGATATAAAGTTGCTAAATTAATCAAATTAATTATATTTGGTGACACTTCTCAATTCAAATTGGGCAAGTCGAACTTTATTGCATCTAAACTTATGTTATTTTCAAAGAGAAATATAGAATGAATTTCATCCAAAAGCGTCTAGAAAAACCTGTTAGTTAGTTATAAATAATGACAACGTAATAAAAATGGTAAAATGTTGCTAATATAACCAAATGATCTATATTTGGTGCCACTTTTGAATTCACAATTGGGGAAGTCGAATTTGTAGCCTCTAAACTTACGTTATCGAAATATATAATAAATTTCGTCCAAAAGCGTCTATAAAAACCTTTTATTTGGCTATATAGAATGATAACGTAATAATGTTGATATAAAGTTGCTAATTTAATCAAATGATTTATATTTGGTGACACTTCTCAATTCAAATTGGGCAAGTCGAACTTTATTGCATCTAAACTTATGTTATTTTTAAATAGAAATATAGAATGAATTTCATCTAAAAGTGTCTAGCAAAACCTGTTAGTTAAATATAAATAACGACAACGTAATAATGTTGATAAAAAGTTGCTAGTATAATCAACTAAATTATATTTGGTGCCACTTTTGAATTCAAAATTAGGGAAGTCGAATTTATAGCCTCTAAACTTACATTATCGAAATGTATAATGAATTTCATCCAAAAGCGTCTATAAAAACCTTTTAATTGGCTATATAGAATGAGAACGTAATAATGTTGATATAAAGTTGCTAATTTAATCAAATGAATTATATTTGGTGACACTTCTCAATTCAAATTGGGTAAGTCGAACTTTATTGCATCTAAACTTATGTTATTTTCAAAGAGAAATATAGAATGAATTTCATCCAGAAGCGTCTAGAAAAACCTGTTAGTTAATTATAAATAATGACAACGTAATAAAAATGGTAAAAAGTTGCTAATATAACCAAATGAATTATATTTGGTGCCACTTTTGAATTCACAATTGGGGAAGTCGAATTTATAGCCTCTAAACTTACGTTATCGAAATGTATAATGAATTTCGTCCAAAAGCGTCTATAAAAACCTTTTATTTGGCTATATAGAATGATAACGTAATAATGTTGATATAAAGTTGCTAATTTAATCAAATGAATTATATTTGGTGACACTTCTCAATTCAAATTGGGCAAGTCGAACTTTATTGCATCTGAACTTATGTTATTTTTAAATAGAAATATAGAATGAATTTCATCTAAAAGTGTCTAGCAAAACCTGTTAGTTAATTATAAATAACGACAACATAATAAAGTTGATAAAAAGTTGCTAGTATAATCAAATAAATTATATTTGGTACCACTTTTGAATTCAAAATTGGGGAAGTCGAATTTATAGCCTCTAAACTTACATTATCGAAATGTATAATGAATTTCGTCCAAAAGCGTCTATAAAAACCTTTTAGTTGGCTATATAGAATGAGAACGTAATAATGTTGATATAAAGTTGCTAATTTAATCAAATGAATTATATTTGGTGACACTTCTCAATTCAAATTGGGTAAGTCGAACTTTATTGCATCTAAACTTATGTTATTTTCAAAGAGAAATATAGAATGAATTTCATCCAAAAGCGTCTAGAAAAACCTGTTAGTTAATTATAAATAATGACAACGTAATAAAAATGGTAAAAAGTTGCTAATATAACCAAATGAATTATATTTGGTGCCACTTTTGAATTCACAATTGGGGAAGTCGAATTTATAGCCTCTAAACTTACGTTATCGAAATGTATAATGAATTTCGTCCAAAAGCGTCTATAAAAACCTTTTATTTGGCTATATAGAATGATAACGTAATAATGTTGATATAAAGTTGCTAATTTAATCAAATGAATTATATTTGGTGACACTTCTCAATTCAAATTGGGCAAGTCGAAGTTTATTGCATCTAAACTTATGTTATTTTTAAAGAGAAATATATAATGAATTTCATCCAAAAGCATCTAGAACAACATGTTAGTTAGTTATAAATAATGACAACGTAATAAAGTTGAGAAAAAGTTGCTAATATAATCAAATAAATTATATTTGGTGCCACTTTTGAATTCAAAATTGGGGAAGTCGAATTAATAGCCTCTAAACTTACGTTATCGAAATGTATAATGAATTTCGTCCAAAAGCGTCTATAAAAACCTTTTAATTGGCTATATAGAATGAGAACATAATAATGTTGATATAAAGGTGCAAATTTAATCAAATCAATTATATTTGGTGACACTTCTCAATTCAAATTGGGCAAGTTGAACTTTATTGCATCTAAACTTATGTTATTTTTAAAGAGAAATATAGAATGAATTTCATCCAAAAGCGTCTAGAAAAATCTGTTAGTTAGTCATAAATAATGACAACGTAATAAACTTAATAAAAAGTTTCTAATATATTCAAATAAATTATATTTGGTGCCACTTTTGAATTGAAAATTGGGAAAGTCGAATTTCTAGCCTCTAAACTTACGTTATCGAAATGTATAATGAATTTCGTCCAAAAGCGTCTATAAAAACCTTTTAATTGGCTATATAGAATGAGAACGTAATAATGTTGATATAAAGTTGCTAAATTAATCAAATGAATTATATTTGGTGACACTTCTCAATTCAAATTGGGCAAGTCGAACTTTATTGCATCTAAACTTATGTTATTTTCAAAGAGAAATATAGAATGAATTTCATCCAAAAGCGTCTAGAAAAACCTGTTAGTTAGTTATAAATAATGACAACGTAATAAAAATGGTAAAAAGTTGCTAATATAACCAAATGAATTATATTTGATGCCACTTTTGAATTCACAATTGGGGAAGTCGAATTTATAGCCTCTAAACTAACGTTATCGAAATATATAATAAATTTCGTCCAAAAGCGTCTATAAAAACCTTTTATTTGGCTATATAGAATGATAACGTAATAATGTTGATATAAAGTTGCTAATTTAATCAAATGATTTATATTTGGTGACACTTCTCAATTCAAATTGGGCAAGTCGAACTTTATTGCATCTAAACTTATGTTATTTTTAAATAGAAATATAGAATGAATTTCATCTAAAAGTGTCTAGCAAAACCTGTTAGTTAAATATAAATAACGACAACGTAATAAAGTTGATAAAAAGTTGCTAGTATAATCAACTAAATTATATTTGGTGCCACTTTGGAATTCAAAATTAGGGAAGTCGAATTTATAGCCTCTAAACTTACATTATCGAAATGTATAATGAATTTCGTCCAAAAGCGTCTATAAAAACCTTTTAATTGGCTATATAGAATGAGAACGTAATAATGTTGATATAAAGTTGCTAATTTAATCAAATGAATTATATTTGGTGACACTTCTCAATTCAAATTGGGTAAGTCGAACTTTATTGCATCTAAACTTATGTTATTTTCAAAGAGAAATATAAAATGAATTTCATCCAAAAGCGTCTAGAAAAACCTGTTAGTTAATTATAAATAATGACAAAGTAATAAAAATGGTAAAAAGTTGCTAATATAACCAAATGAATTATATTTGGTGCCACTTTTGAATTCAAAATTGAGGAAGTCGAATTTATATCCACTAAACTTACGTTATCGAAATGTATAATGAATTTCGTCCAAAAGCGTCTATAAAAACCTTTTATTTGGCTATATGGAATGATAACGTAATAATGTTGATATAAAGTTGCTAATTTAATCAAATGAATTATATTTGGTGACACTTCTCAATTCAAATTGGGCAAGTCGAACTTTATTGCATCTAAACTTATGTTATTTTTAAATAGAAATATAGAATGAATTTCATCTAAAAGTGTCTAGCAAAACCTGTTAGTTAATTATAAATAACGACAACATAATAAAGTTGATAAAAAGTTGCTAGTATAATCAAATAAATTATATTTGGTACCACTTTTGAATTCAAAATTGGGGAAGTCGAATTTATAGCCTCTAAACTTACATTATCGAAATGTATAATGAATTTCGTCCAAAAGCGTCTATAAAAACCTTTTAATTGGCTATATAGAATGAGAACGTAATAATGTTGATATAAAGTTGCTAATTTAATCAAATGAATTATATTTGGTGACACTTCTCAATTCAAATTGGGTAAGTCGAACTTTATTGCATCTAAACTTATGTTATTTTCAAAGAGAAATATAGAATGAATTTCATCCAAAAGCGTCTAGAAAAACATGTTAGTTAATTATAAATAATGACAACGTAATAAAAATGGTAAAAAGTTGCTAATATAACCAAATGAATTACATTTGGTGCCACTTTTGAATTCACAATTGGGGAAGTCGAATTTATAGCCTCTAAACTTACGTTATCGAAATGTATAATGAATTTCGTCCAAAAGCGTCTATAAAAACCTTTATTTGGCTATATAGAATGATAACGTAATAATGTTGATATAAAGTTGCTAATTTAATCAAATGAATTATATTTGGTGACACTTCTCAATTCAAATTGGGCAAGTCGAAGTTTTTTGCATCTAAACTTATGTTATTTTTAAAGAGAAATATATAATGAATTTCATCCAAAAGCGTCTAGAAAAACCTGTTAGTTAGTTATAAATAATGACAACGTAATAAAGTTGAGAAAAAGTTGCTAATATAATCAAATAAATTATATTTGGTGCCACTTTTGAATTCAAAATTGGGGAAGTCGAATTAATAGCCTCTAAACTTACGTTATCGAAATGTATAATGAATTTCGTCCAAAAGCGTCTATAAAAACCTTTTAATTGGCTATATAGAATGAGAACATAATAATGTTGATATAAAGGTGCAAATTTAATCAAATCAATTATATTTGGTGACACTTCTCAATTCAAATTGGGCAAGTTGAACTTTATTGCATCTAAACTTATGTTATTTTTAAAGAGAAATATAGAATGAATTTCATCCAAAAGCGTCTAGAAAAATCTGTTAGTTAGTCATAAATAATGACAACGTAATAAACTTAATAAAAAGTTTCTAATATATTCAAATAAATTATATTTGGTGCCACTTTTGAATTGAAAATTGGGAAAGTCGAATTTCTAGCCTCTAAACTTACGTTATCGAAATGTATAATGAATTTCGTCCAAAAGCGTCTATAAAAACCTTTTAATTGGCTATATAGAATGAGAACGTAATAATGTTGATATAAAGTTGCTAAATTAATCAAATGAATTATATTTGGTGACACTTCTCAATTCAAATTGGGCAAGTCGAACTTTATTGCATCTAAACTTATGTTATTTTCAAAGAGAAATATAGAATGAATTTCATCCAAAAGCGTCTAGAAAAACCTGTTAGTTAGTTATAAATAATGACAACGTAATAAAAATGGTAAAAAGTTGCTAATATAACCAAATGAATTATATTTGATGCCACTTTTGAATTCACAATTGGGGAAGTCGAATTTATAGCCTCTAAACTAACGTTATCGAAATATATAATAAATTTCGTCCAAAAGCGTCTATAAAAACCTTTTATTTGGCTATATAGAATGATAACGTAATAATGTTGATATAAAGTTGCTAATTTAATCAAATGATTTATATTTGGTGACACTTCTCAATTCAAATTGGGCAAGTCGAACTTTATTGCATCTAAACTTATGTTATTTTTAAATAGAAATATAGAATGAATTTCATCTAAAAGTGTCTAGCAAAACCTGTTAGTTAAATATAAATAACGACAACGTAATAAAGTTGATAAAAAGTTGCTAGTATAATCAACTAAATTATATTTGGTGCCACTTTTGAATTCAAAATTAGGGAAGTCGAATTTATAGCCTCTAAACTTACATTATCGAAATGTATAATGAATTTCATCCAAAAGCGTCTATAAAAACCTTTTAATTGGCTATATAGAATGAGAACGTAATAATGTTGATATAAAGTTGCTAATTTAATCAAATGAATTATATTTGGTGACACTTCTCAATTCAAATTGGGTAAGTCGAACTTTATTGCATCTAAACTTATGTTATTTTCAAAGAGAAATATAGAATGAATTTCATCCAGAAGCGTCTAGAAAAACCTGTTAGTTAATTATAAATAATGACAACGTAATAAAAATGGTAAAAAGTTGCTAATATAACCAAATGAATTATATTTGGTGCCACTTTTGAATTCACAATTGGGGAAGTCAAATTTATAGCCTCTAAACTTACGTTATCGAAATGTATAATGAATTTCGTCCAAAAGCGTCTATAAAAACCTTTTATTTGGCTATATAGAATGATAACGTAATAATGTTGATATAAAGTTGCTAATTTAATCAAATGAATTATATTTGGTGACACTTCTCAATTCAAATTGGGCAAGTCGAACTTTATTGCATCTGAACTTATGTTATTTTTAAATAGAAATATAGAATGAATTTCATCTAAAAGTGTCTAGCAAAACCTGTTAGTTAATTATAAATAACGACAACATAATAAAGTTGATAAAAAGTTGCTAGTATAATCAAATAAATTATATTTGGTACCACTTTTGAATTCAAAATTGGGGAAGTCGAATTTATAGCCTCTAAACTTACATTATCGAAATGTATAATGAATTTCGTCCAAAAGCGTCTATAAAAACCTTTTAGTTGGCTATATAGAATGAGAACGTAATAATGTTGATATAAAGTTGCTAATTTAATCAAATGAATTATATTTGGTGACACTTCTCAATTCAAATTGGGTAAGTCGAACTTTATTGCATCTAAACTTATGTTATTTTCAAAGAGAAATATAGAATGAATTTCATCCAAAAGCGTCTAGAAAAACCTGTTAGTTAATTATAAATAATGACAACGTAATAAAAATGGTAAAAAGTTGCTAATATAACCAAATGAATTATATTTGGTGCCACTTTTGAATTCACAATTGGGGAAGTCGAATTTATAGCCTCTAAACTTACGTTATCGAAATGTATAATGAATTTCGTCCAAAAGCGTCTATAAAAACCTTTTATTTGGCTATATAGAATGATAACGTAATAATGTTGATATAAAGTTGCTAATTTAATCAAATGAATTATATTTGGTGACACTTCTCAATTCAAATTGGGCAAGTCGAAGTTTATTGCATCTAAACTTATGTTATTTTTAAAGAGAAATATATAATGAATTTCATCCAAAAGCATCTAGAACAACCTGTTAGTTAGTTATAAATAATGACAACGTAATAAAGTTGAGAAAAAGTTGCTAATATAATCAAATAAATTATATTTGGTGCCACTTTTGAATTCAAAATTGGGGAAGTCGAATTAATAGCCTCTAAACTTACGTTATCGAAATGTATAATGAATTTCGTCCAAAAGCGTCTATAAAAACCTTTTAATTGGCTATATAGAATGAGAACATAATAATGTTGATATAAAGGTGCAAATTTAATCAAATCAATTATATTTGGTGACACTTCTCAATTCAAATTGGGCAAGTTGAACTTTATTGCATCTAAACTTATGTTATTTTTAAAGAGAAATATAGAATGAATTTCATCCAAAAGCGTCTAGAAAAATCTGTTAGTTAGTCATAAATAATGACAACGTAATAAACTTAATAAAAAGTTTCTAATATATTCAAATAAATTATATTTGGTGCCACTTTTGAATTGAAAATTGGGAAAGTCGAATTTCTAGCCTCTAAACTTACATTATCGAAATGTATAATGAATTTCGTCCAAAAGCGTCTATAAAAACCTTTTAATTGGCTATATAGAATGAGAACGTAATAATGTTGATATAAAGTTGCTAAATTAATCAAATGAATTATATTTGGTGACACTTCTCAATTCAAATTGGGCAAGTCGAACTTTATTGCATCTAAACTTATGTTATTTTCAAAGAGAAATATAGAATGAATTTCATCCAAAAGCGTCTAGAAAAACCTGTTAGTTAGTTATAAATAATGACAACGTAATAAAAATGGTAAAAAGTTGCTAATATAACCAAATGAATTATATTTGATGCCACTTTTGAATTCACAATTGGGGAAGTCGAATTTATAGCCTCTAAACTAACGTTATCGAAATATATAATAAATTTCGTCCAAAAGCGTCTATAAAAACCTTTTATTTGGCTATATAGAATGATAACGTAATAATGTTGATATAAAGTTGCTAATTTAATCAAATGATTTATATTTGGTGACACTTCTCAATTCAAATTGGGCAAGTCGAACTTTATTGCATCTAAACTTATGTTATTTTTAAATAGAAATATAGAATGAATTTCATCTAAAAGTGTCTAGCAAAACCTGTTAGTTAAATATAAGTAACGACAACGTAATAAAGTTGATAAAACGTTGCTAGTATAATCAACTAAATTATATTTGGTGCCACTTTGGAATTCAAAATTAGGGAAGTCGAATTTATAGCCTCTAAACTTACATTATCGAAATGTATAATGAATTTCGTCCAAAAGCGTCTATAAAAACCTTTTAATTGGCTATATAGAATGAGAACGTAATAATGTTGATATAAAGGTTCTAATTTAATCAAATGAATTATATTTGGTGACACTTCTCAATTCAAATTGGGTAAGTCGAACTTTATTGCATCTAAACTTATGTTATTTTCAAAGAGAAATATAAAATGAATTTCATCCAAAAACGTCTAGAAAAACCTGTTAGTTAATTATAAATAATGATAAAGTAATAAAAATGGTAAAAAGTTGGTAATATAACCAAATGAATTATATTTGGTGCCACTTTTGAATTCAAAATTGAGGAAGTCGAATTTATAGCCACTAAACTTACGTTATCGAAATGTATAATGAATTTCGTCCAAAAGCGTCTATAAAAACCTTTTATATGGCTATATAGAATGATAACGTAATAATGTTGATATAAAGTTGCTAATTTAATCAAATGAATTATATTTGGTGACACTTCTCAATTCAAATTGGGCAAGTCGAACTTTATTGCATCTAAACTTATGTTATTTTTAAATAGAAATATAGAATGAATTTCATCTAAAAGTGTCTAGCAAAACCTGTTAGTTAATTATAAATAACGACAACATAATAAAGTTGATAAAAAGTTGCTAGTATAATCAAATAAATTATATTTGGTACCACTTTTGAATTCAAAATTGGGGAAGTCGAATTTATAGCCTCTAAACTTACATTATCGAAATGTATAATGAATTTCGTCCAAAAGCGTCTATAAAAACCTTTTAATTGGCTATATAGAATGAGAACGTAATAATGTTGATATAAAGTTGCTAATTTAATCAAATGAATTATATTTGGTGACACTTCTCAATTCAAATTGGGTAAGTCGAACTTTATTGCATCTAAACTTATGTTATTTTCAAAGAGAAATATAGAATGAATTTCATCCAAAAGCGTCTAGAAAAACCTGTTAGTTAATTATAAATAATGACAACGTAATAAAAATGGTAAAAAGTTGCTAATATAACCAAATGAATTATATTTGGTGCCACTTTTGAATTCACAATTGGGGAAGTCGAATTTATAGCCTCTAAACTTACGTTATCGAAATGTATAATGAATTTCGTCCAAAAGCGTCTATAAAAACCTTTTATTTGGCTATATAGAATGATAAGGTAATAATGTTGATATAAAGTTGCTAATTTAATCAAATGAATTATATTTGGTGAGACTTCTCAATTCAAATTGGGCAAGTCGAAGTTTATTGCATCTAAACTTATGTTATTTTTAAAGAGAAATATATAATGAATTTCATCCAAAAGCGTCTAGAAAAACCTGTTAGTTAGTTATAAATAATGACAACGTAATAAAGTTGAGAAAAAGTTGCTAATATAATCAAATAAATTATATTTGGTGCCACTTTTGAATTCAAAATTGGGGAAGTCGAATTAATAGCCTCTAAACTTACGTTATCGAAATGTATAATGAATTTCGTCCAAAAGCGTCTATAAAAACCTTTTAATTGGCTATATAGAATGAGAACATAATAATGTTGATATAAAGGTGCAAATTTAAACAAATCAATTATATTTGGTGACACTTCTCAATTCAAATTGGGCAAGTTGAACTTTATTGCATCTAAACTTATGTTATTTTTAAAGAGAAATATAGAATGAATTTCATCCAAAAGCGTCTAGAAAAATCTGTTAGTTAGTCATAAATAATGACAACGTAATAAACTTAATAAAAAGTTTCTAATATATTCAAATAAATTATATTTGGTGCCACTTTTGAATTGAAAATTGGGAAAGTCGAATTTCTAGCCTCTAAACTTACGTTATCGAAATGTATAATGAATTTCGTCCAAAAGCGTCTATAAAAACCTTTTAATTGGCTATATAGAATGAGAACGTAATAATGTTGATATAAAGTTGCTAAATTAATCAAATGAATTATATTTGGTGACACTTCTCAATTCAAATTGGGCAAGTCGAACTTTATTGCATCTAAACTTATGTTATTTTCAAAGAGAAATATAGAATGAATTTCATCCAAAAGCGTCTAGAAAAACCTGTTAGTTAGTTATAAATAATGACAACGTAATAAAAATGGTAAAAAGTTGCTAATATAACCAAATGAATTATATTTGGTGCCACTTTTGAATTCACAATTGGGGAAGTCGAATTTATAGCCTCTAAACTTACGTTATCGAAATATATAATAAATTTCGTCCAAAAGCGTCTATAAAAACCTTTTATTTGGCTATATAGAATGATAACGTAATAATGTTGATATAAAATTGCTAATTTAATCAAATGATTTATATTTGGTGACACTTCTCAATTCAAATTGGGCAAGTCGAACTTTATTGCATCTAAACTTATGTTATTTTTAAATAGAAATATAGAATGAATTTCATCTAAAAGTGTCTAGCAAAACCTGTTAGTTAATTATAAATAACGACAACGTAATAAAGTTGATAAAAAGTTGCTAGTATAATCAACTAAATTATATTTGGTGCCACTTTTGAATTCAAAATTGGGGAAGTCGAATTTATAGCCTCTAAACTTATATTATCGAAATGTATAATGAATTTCGTCCAAAAGCGTCTATAAAAACCTTTTAATTGGCTATATAGAATGAGAACGTAATAATGTTGACATAATGTTCCTAATTTAATCAAATGAATTATATTTGGTGACACTTCTCAATTCCAATTGGGTAAGTCGAACTTTATTGCATCTAAACTTATGTTATTTTCAAAGAGAAATATAGAATGAATTTCATCCAAAAGCGTCTAGAAAAACCTGTTAGTTAGTTATAAATAATGACAACGTAATAAAAATGGTAAAAAGTTGCTAATATAACCAAATGAATTATATTTGGTGCCACTTTTGAATTCACAATTGGGGAAGTCGAATTTATAGCCTCTAAACTTACGTTATCAAAATGTATAATGAATTTCGTCAAAAAGCGTCTATAAAAACCTTTTAATTGGCTATATAGAATGAGAACGTAATAATGTTGATATAAAGTTGATAAATTAATCAAATGAATTATATTTGGTGACACTTCTCGATTCAAATTGGGCAAGTCGAACTTTATTGCATCTAAACTTATTTTATTTCTAAAGAGAAATATAGAATGAATTTCATCCAAAAGCGTCTAGAAAAACCTGTTAGTTAGTCATAAATAATGAAAACGTAATAAAGTTAATAAAAAGTTTCTAATATATTTAAATAAATTATATTTGGTGCCACTTTCGAATTCAAAATTGGGGAACTCGAATTTATAGCCTCTAAACTTACGTTATCGAAATGTATAATGAATTTCGTGCAAAAGCGTCTATAAAACCTTTTAATTGGCTATGTAGAATGAGAACGTAATAATATATATATAAAGTTGCTAATTTAATCAAATGAATTATATTTGGTGACACTTCTCAATTCAAATTGGGTAAGTCGAACTTTATTGCATCTAAACTTATGTTATTTTCAAAGAGAAATATAGAATGAATTTCATCCAAAAGCGTCTAGAAAAACCTGTTAGTTAGTTATAAATAATGACAACGTAATAAAAATGGTAAAAAGTTGCTAATATAACCGAATGAATTATATTTGGTGCCACTTTTGAATTCACAATTGGGGAAGTCGAATTTATAGCCTCTAAACTTACGTTATCGAAATATATAATGAATTTCGTCCAAAAGCGTCTATAAAAACCTTTTATTTGGCTATATAGAATGATAACGTAATAATGTTGATATAAAGTTGCTAATTTAATCAAATGAATTATATTTGGTGACACTTCTCAATTCAAATTGGGCAAGTCGAACTTTATTGCATCTAAACTTATGTTATTTTTAAATAGAAATATAGAATGAATTTCATCTAAAAGTGTCTAGCAAAACCTGTTAGTTAATTATAAATAACGACAACATAATAAAGTTGATAAAAAGTTGCTAGTATAATCAAATAAATTATATTTGGTACCACTTTTGAATTCAAAATTGGGGAAGTCGAATTTATAGCCTCTAAACTTACATTATCGAAATGTATAATGAATTTTGTCCAAAAGCGTCTATAAAAACCTTTTAATTGGCTATATAGAATGAGAACGTAATAATGTTGATATAAAGTTGCTAATTTAATCAAATGAATTATATTTGGTGACACTTCTCAATTCAAATTGGGTAAGTCGAACTTTATTGCATCTAAACTTATGTTATTTTCAAAGAGAAATATAGAATGAATTTCATCCAAAAGCGTCTAGAAAAACCTGTTAGTTAATTATAAATAATGACAACGTAATAAAAATGGTAAAAAGTTGCTAATATAACCAAATGAATTATATTTGGTGCCACTTTTGAATTCACAATTGGGGAAGTCGAATTTATAGCCTCTAAACTTACGTTATCGAAATGTATAATGAATTTCGTCCAAAAGCGTCTATAAAAACCTTTTATTTGGCTATATAGAATGATAAGGTAATAATGTTGATATAAAGTTGCTAATTTAATCAAATGAATTATATTTGGTGACACTTCTCAATTCAAATTGGGCAAGTCGAAGTTTATTGCATCTAAACTTATGTTATTTTTAAAGAGAAATATATAATGAATTTCATCCAAAAGCGTCTAGAAAAACCTGTTAGTTAGTTATAAATAATGACAACGTAATAAAGTTGAGAAAAAGTTGCTAATATAATCAAATAAATTATATTTGGTGCCACTTTTGAATTCAAAATTGGGGAAGTCGAATTAATAGCCTCTAAACTTACGTTATCGAAATGTATAATGAATTTCGTCCAAAAGCGTCTATAAAAACCTTTTAATTGGCTATATAGAATGAGAACATAATAATGTTGATATAAAGGTGCAAATTTAAACAAATCAATTATATTTGGTGACACTTCTCAATTCAAATTGGGCAAGTTGAACTTTATTGCATCTAAACTTATGTTATTTTTAAAGAGAAATATAGAATGAATTTCATCCAAAAGCGTCTAGAAAAATCTGTTAGTTAGTCATAAATAATGACAACGTAATAAACTTAATAAAAAGTTTCTAATATATTCAAATAAATTATATTTGGTGCCACTTTTGAATTGAAAATTGGGAAAGTCGAATTTCTAGCCTCTAAACTTACGTTATCGAAATGTATAATGAATTTCGTCCAAAAGCGTCTATAAAAACCTTTTAATTGGCTATATAGAATGAGAACGTAATAATGTTGATATAAAGTTGCTAAATTAATCAAATGAATTATATTTGGTGACACTTCTCAATTCAAATTGGGCAAGTCGAACTTTATTGCATCTAAACTTATGTTATTTTCAAAGAGAAATATAGAATGAATTTCATCCAAAAGCGTCTAGAAAAACCTGTTAGTTAGTTATAAATAATGACAACGTAATAAAAATGGTAAAAAGTTGCTAATATAACCAAATGAATTATATTTGGTGCCACTTTTGAATTCACAATTGGGGAAGTCGAATTTATAGCCTCTAAACTTACGTTATCGAAATATATAATAAATTTCGTCCAAAAGCGTCTATAAAAACCTTTTATTTGGCTATATAGAATGATAACGTAATAATGTTGATATAAAATTGCTAATTTAATCAAATGATTTATATTTGGTGACACTTCTCAATTCAAATTGGGCAAGTCGAACTTTATTGCATCTAAACTTATGTTATTTTTAAATAGAAATATAGAATGAATTTCATCTAAAAGTGTCTAGCAAAACCTGTTAGTTAATTATAAATAACGACAAGGTAATAAAGTTGATAAAAAGTTGCTAGTATAATCAACTAAATTATATTTGGTGCCACTTTTGAATTCAATATTGGGGAAGTCGAATTTATAGCCTCTAAACTTATATTATCGAAATGTATAATGAATTTCGTCCAAAAGCGTCTATAAAAACCTTTTAATTGGCTATATAGAATGAGAACGTAATAATGTTGACATAATGTTCCTAATTTAATCAAATGAATTATATTTGGTGACACTTCTCAATTCCAATTGGGTAAGTCGAACTTTATTGCATCTAAACTTATGTTATTTTCAAAGAGAAATATAGAATGAATTTCATCCAAAAGCGTCTAGAAAAACCTGTTAGTTAGTTATAAATAATGACAACGTAATAAAAATGGTAAAAAGTTGCTAATATAACCAAATGAATTATATTTGGTGCCACTTTTGAATTCACAATTGGGGAAGTCGAATTTATAGCCTCTAAACTTACGTTATCGAAATGTATAATGAATTTCGTCAAAAAGCGTCTATAAAAACCTTTTAATTGGCTATATAGAATGAGAACGTAATAATGTTGATATAAAGTTGATAAATTAATCAAATGAATTATATTTGGTGACACTTCTCGATTCAAATTGGGCAAGTCGAACTTTATTGCATCTAAACTTATTTTATTTCTAAAGAGAAATATAGAATGAATTTCATCCAAAAGCGTCTAGAAAAACCTGTTAGTTAGTCATAAATAATGAAAACGTAATAAAGTTAATAAAAAGTTTCTAATATATTTAAATAAATTATATTTGGTGCCACTTTCGAATTCAAAATTGGGGAACTCGAATTTATAGCCTCTAAACTTACGTTATCGAAATGTATAATGAATTTCGTGCAAAAGCGTCTATAAAACCTTTTAATTGGCTATGTAGAATGAGAACGTAATAATATATATATAAAGTTGCTAATTTAATCAAATGAATTATATTTGGTGACACTTCTCAATTCAAATTGGGTAAGTCGAACTTTATTGCATCTAAACTTATGTTATTTTCAAAGAGAAATATAGAATGAATTTCATCCAAAAGCGTCTAGAAAAACCTGTTAGTTAGTTATAAATAATGACAACGTAATAAAAATGGTAAAAAGTTGCTAATATAACCGAATGAATTATATTTGGTGCCACTTTTGAATTCACAATTGGGGAAGTCGAATTTATAGCCTCTAAACTTACGTTATCGAAATATATAATGAATTTCGTCCAAAAGCGTCTATAAAAACCTTTTATTTAGCTATATAGAATGATAACGTAATAATGTTGATATAAAGTTGCTAATTTAATCAAATGAATTATATTTGGTGACACTTCTCAATTCAAATTGGGCAAGTCGAACTTTATTGCATCTAAACTTATGTTATTTTTAAATAGAAATATAGAATGAATTTCATCTAAAAGTGTCTAGCAAAACCTGTTAGTTAATTATAAATAACGACAACATAATAAAGTTGATAAAAAGTTGCTAGTATAATCAAATAAATTATATTTGGTACCACTTTTGAATTCAAAATTGGGGAAGTCGAATTTATAGCCTCTAAACTTACATTATCGAAATGTATAATGAATTTTGTCCAAAAGCGTCTATAAAAACCTTTTAATTGGCTATATAGAATGAGAACGTAATAATGTTGATATAAAGTTGCTAATTTAATCAAATGAATTATATTTGGTGACACTTCTCAATTCAAATTGGGTAAGTCGAACTTTATTGCATCTAAACTTATGTTATTTTCAAAGAGAAATATAGAATGAATTTCATCCAAAAGCGTCTAGAAAAACCTGTTAGTTAATTATAAATAATGACAACGTAATAAAAATGGTAAAAAGTTGCTAATATAACCAAATGAATTATATTTGGTGCCACTTTTGAATTCACAATTGGGGAAGTCGAATTTATAGCCTCTAAACTTACGTTATCGAAATGTATAATGAATTTCGTCCAAAAGCGTCTATAAAAACCTTTTATTTGGCTATATAGAATGATAAGGTAATAATGTTGATATAAAGTTGCTAATTTAATCAAATGAATTATATTTGGTGACACTTCTCAATTCAAATTGGGCAAGTCGAAGTTTATTGCATCTAAACTTATGTTATTTTTAAAGAGAAATATATAATGAATTTCATCCAAAAGCGTCTAGAAAAACCTGTTAGTTAGTTATAAATAATGACAACGTAATAAAGTTGAGAAAAAGTTGCTAATATAATCAAATAAATTATATTTGGTGCCACTTTTGAATTCAAAATTGGGGAAGTCGAATTAATAGCCTCTAAACTTACGTTATCGAAATGTATAATGAATTTCGTCCAAAAGCGTCTATAAAAACCTTTTAATTGGCTATATAGAATGAGAACATAATAATGTTGATATAAAGGTGCAAATTTAAACAAATCAATTATATTTGGTGACACTTCTCAATTCAAATTGGGCAAGTTGAACTTTATTGCATCTAAACTTATGTTATTTTTAAAGAGAAATATAGAATGAATTTCATCCAAAAGCGTCTAGAAAAATCTGTTAGTTAGTCATAAATAATGACAACGTAATAAACTTAATAAAAAGTTTCTAATATATTCAAATAAATTATATTTGGTGCCACTTTTGAATTGAAAATTGGGAAAGTCGAATTTCTAGCCTCTAAACTTACGTTATCGAAATGTATAATGAATTTCGTCCAAAAGCGTCTATAAAAACCTTTTAATTGGCTATATAGAATGAGAACGTAATAATGTTGATATAAAGTTGCTAAATTAATCAAATGAATTATATTTGGTGACACTTCTCAATTCAAATTGGGCAAGTCGAACTTTATTGCATCTAAACTTATGTTATTTTCAAAGAGAAATATAGAATGAATTTCATCCAAAAGCGTCTAGAAAAACCTGTTAGTTAGTTATAAATAATGACAACGTAATAAAAATGGTAAAAAGTTGCTAATATAACCAAATGAATTATATTTGGTGCCAATTTTGAATTCACAATTGGGGAAGTCGAATTTATAGCCTCTAAACTTACGTTATCGAAATATATAATAAATTTCGTCCAAAAGCGTCTATAAAAACCTTTTATTTGGCTATATAGAATTATAACGTAATAATGTTGATATAAAATTGCTAATTTAATCAAATGATTTATATTTGGTGACACTTCTCAATTCAAATTGGGCAAGTCGAACTTTATTGCATCTAAACTTATGTTATTTTTAAATAGAAATATAGAATGAATTTCATCTAAAAGTGTCTAGCAAAACCTGTTAGTTAATTATAAATAACGACAACGTAATAAAGTTGATAAAAAGTTGCTAGTATAATCAACTAAATTATATTTGGTGCCACTTTTGAATTCAAAATTGGGGAAGTCGAATTTATAGCCTCTAAACTTATATTATCGAAATGTATAATGAATTTCATCCAAAAGCGTCTATAAAAACCTTTTAATTGGCTATATATAATGAGAACGTAATAATGTTGACGTAATGTTCCTAATTTAATCAAATGAATTATATTTGGTGACACTTCTCAATTCCAATTGGGTAAGTCGAACTTTATTGCATCTAAACTTATGTTATTTTCAAAGAGAAATATAGAATGAATTTCATCCAAAAGCGTCTAGAAAAACCTGTTAGTTAGTTATAAATAATGACAACGTAATAAAAATGGTAAAAAGTTGCTAATATAACCAAATGAATTATATTTGGTGCCACTTTTGAATTCACAATTGGGGAAGTCGAATTTATAGCCTCTAAACTTACGTTATCGAAATGTATAATGAATTTCGTCAAAAAGCGTCTATAAAAACCTTTTAATTGGCTATATAGAATGAGAACGTAATAATGTTGATATAAAGTTGATAAATTAATCAAATGAATTATATTTGGTGACACTTCTCGATTCAAATTGGGCAAGTCGAACTTTATTGCATCTAAACTTATTTTATTTCTAAAGAGAAATATAGAATGAATTTCATCCAAAAGCGTCTAGAAAAACCTGTTAGTTAGTCATAAATAATGAAAACGTAATAAAGTTAATAAAAAGTTTCTAATATATTTAAATAAATTATATTTGGTGCCACTTTCGAATTCAAAATTGGGGAACTCGAATTTATAGCCTCTAAACTTACGTTATCGAAATGTATAATGAATTTCGTGCAAAAGCGTCTATAAAACCTTTTAATTGGCTATGTAGAATGAGAACGTAATAATATTGATATAAAGTTGCTAATTTAATCAAATGAATTATATTTGGTGACACTTCTCAATTCAAATTGGGTAAGTCGAACTTTATTGCATCTAAACTTATGTTATTTTCAAAGAGAAATATAGAATGAATTTCATCCAAAAGCGTCTAGAAAAACCTGTTAGTTAGTTATAAATAATGACAACGTAATAAAAATGGTAAAAAGTTGCTAATATAACCGAATGAATTATATTTGGTGCCACTTTTGAATTCACAATTGGGGAAGTCGAATTTATAGCCTCTAAACTTACGTTATCGAAATATATAATGAATTTCGTCCAAAAGCGTCTATAAAAACCTTTTATTTGGCTATATAGAATGATAACGTAATAATGTTGAT
The DNA here is from genome assembly GCF_052849685.1 of Lactuca virosa. Lineage (NCBI taxonomy): Eukaryota > Viridiplantae > Streptophyta > Magnoliopsida > Asterales > Asteraceae > Lactuca > Lactuca virosa. Next base: position 444,626,942 of record NC_136430.1, read on the forward strand.
ATAAAGTTGCTAATTTAATCAAATGAATTATATTTGGTGACACTTCTCAATTCAAATTGAGCAAGTCGAACTTTATTGCATCTAAACTTATGTTATTTTTAAATAGAAATATAGAATGAATTTCATCTAAAAGTGTCTAGCAAAACCTGTTAGTTAATTATAAATAACGACAACGTAATAAAGTTGATAAAAAGTTGCTAGTATAATCAACTAAATTATATTTGGTGCCACTTTTGAATTCAAATTTGGGGAAGTCGAATTTATAGCCTCTAAACTTATATTATCGAAATGTATAATGAATTTCGTCGAAAAGCGTCTATAAAAACCTTTTAATTGGCTATATAGAATGAGAACGTAATAATGTTGACATAATGTTGCTAATTTAATCAAATGAATTATATTTGGTGACACTTCTCAATTCCAATTGGGTAAGTCGAACTTTATTTCATCTAAACTTATGTTATTTTCAAAGAGAAATATAGAATGAATTTCATCCAAAAGCGTCTAGAAAAACCTGTTAGTTTGTTATAAATAATAACAACGTAATAAAAATGGTAAAAAGTTGCTAATATAACCAAATGAATTATATTTGGTGCCACTTTTGAATTCACAATCGGGGAAGTCGAATTTATAGCCTCTAAACTTACGTTATCGAAATGTATAATGAATTTCGTCAAAAAGCGTCTATAAAAACCTTTTAATTGGCTATATAGAATGAGAACGTAATAATGTTGATATAAAGTTGCTAAATTAATCAAATGAATTATATTTGGTGACACTTCTCGATTCAAATTGGGCAAGTCGAACTTTATTGCATCTAAACTTATTTTATTTCTAAAGAGAAATATAGAATGAATTTCATCCAAAAGCGTCTAGAAAAACCTGTTAGTTAGTCATAAATAATGAAAACGTAATAAAGTTAATAAAAAGTTTCTAATATATTTAAATAAATTATATTTGGTGCCACTTTCGAATTCAAAATTGGGGAACTCGAATTTATAGCCTCTAAACTTACGTTATCGAAATGTATAATGAATTTCGTGCAAAAGCGTCTATAAAACCTTTTAATTGGCTATGTAGAATGAGAACGTAATAATATTGATATAAAGTTGCTAATTTAATCAAATGAATTATATTTGGTGACACTTCTCAATTCAAATTGGGCAAGTCGAACTTTATTGCATCTAAACTTATGTTATTTTTAAATAGAAATATAGAACGAATTTCATCTAAAAGTGTCTAGCAAAACCTGTTAGTTAAATATAAATAATGACAACATAATAAAGTTGATAAAAAGTTGCTAGTATAATCAAATAAATTATATTTGGTGCCACTTTTGAATTTAAAATTGGGGAAGTCGAATTTATAGCCTCTAAACTTACGTTATCGAAATGTATAATGAATTTCGTCCAAAAGTGTCTATAAAAACCTTTTAATTGGCTATGTAGAATGAGAACGTAATAATGTTGATATAAAGTTGCTAATTTAATCAAATGAATTATATTTCAATTCAAATTAGGCAAGTCGAACTTTATTACATCTAAACTTATGTTATTTTCAAAGAGAAATATAGAATGAATTTCATCCAAAAGCGTCTAGAAAAACCTGTTAGTTAGTTATAAATAATGACAACGTAATAAAGTTGATAAATAGTTGCTAATATAACCAAATGAATTATATTTGGTTCCACTTTTGAATTCCCAATTGGGGAAGTCGAATTTATAGCCTCTAAACTTACGTTATCGAAATGTATAATGAATTTCGTCCAAAAGCGTCTATAAAAACCTTTTAATTGGCAATATAGAATGAGAACGTAATAATGTTGATATAAAGTTGCTAATTTAATCAAATGAATTATATTTGGTGACACTTCTCAATTCAAATTGGGCAAGTCGAACTTTATTGCATCTAAACTTATGTTATTTTTAAATAGAAATATAGAACGAATTTCATCTAAAAGTGTCTAGCAAAACATGTTAGTTAAATATAAATAATGACAACGTAATAAAGTTGATAAAAAGTTGCTAGTATAATCAAATAAATTATATTTGGTGCCACTTTTGAATTCAAAATTGGGGATATCGAATTTATAGCCTCTAAACTTACATTATCGAAATGTATAATGAATTTCGTCCAAAAGCATCTATAAAAAACTTTTAATTGGCTATATAGAACGAGAACGTAATAATGTTGATATAAAGTTGCTAATTTAATCAAATGAATTATATTTGGTGACACTTCTCAATTCAAATTGGGTAAGTCGAACTTTATTGCATCTAAACTTATGTTATTTTTAAAGAGAAATATAGAATGAATTTCATCCAAAAGCGTCAAGAAAAACCTGTTAGTTAGTTATAAAAAATGACAACGTAATAAAGTTGATAAAAAGTTGCTAATATAATCAAATAAATTATATTTGGTGCCACTTTTGAATTCAAAATCGGGGAAGTCGAATTAATAGCCTCTAAACTTACGTTATCGAAATATATAATGAATTTCGTCCAAAAGCGTCTATAAAATCCTTTTAATTGGGTATATAGAATGAGAACATAATAATGTTGATATAAAGTTGCTAATTTAATCAAATGAATTATATTTGGTGACACTTCTCAATTCAAATTGGGCAAGTCGAACTTTATTGCATCTAAACTTATGATATTTTTAAAGAGAAATATAGAATAAATTTCATCCAAAAGCGTCTAGAAAAACCTGTTAGTTAGTCATAAATAATGACTGCGTAATAAACTTAATAAAAAGTTTCTAATATATTCAAATAAATTATATTTGGTGCCACTTTTGAATTGAAAATTGGGAAAGTCGAATTTCTAGCCTCTAAAGTTACGTTATCGAAATGTATAATGAATTTCGTCCAAAAGCGTCTATAAAAACCTTTTAATTGGCTATATAGAATGAGAACGTAATAATGTTGATATAAAGTTGCTAAATTAATCAAATGAATTATATTTGGTGACACTTCTCAATTCAAATTGGGCAAGTCGAACTTTATTGCATCTAAACTTATGTTATTTCTAAAGAGAAATATAGAATGAATTTCATCCAAAAGCGTCTAGAAAAACCTGTTAGTTAGACATAAATAATGAAAACGTAATAAAGTTAATAAAAAGTTTCTAATATATTTAAATAAATTATATTTGGTGCCACTTTCGAATTCAAAATTGGGGAACTCGAATTTATAGCCTCTAAACTTACGTTATCGAAATGTATAATGAATTTCGTGCAAAAGCGTCTATAAAACCTTTTAATTGGCTATGTAGAATGAGAACGTAATAATATTGATATAAAGTTGCTAATTTAATCAAATGAATTATATTTGGTGACACTTCTCAATTCAAATTGGGCAAGTCGAACTTTATTGCATCTAAACTGATGTTATTTTTAAAGAGAAATATAGAATGAATTTCATCCAAAAGCGTCTAGAAAAACCTGTTAGTTAGTCATAAATAATGACAACGTAATAAAGTTAATAAAAAGTGTCTAATATATTCAAATAAATTATATTTGGTGCCACTTTTGAATTTAAAATTGGGGAAGTCGAATTAATAGCCTCTAAACTTACGTTATCGAAATGTATAATGAATTTCGTCCAAAAGTGTCTATAAAAACCTTTTAATTGGCTATGTAGAATGAGAACGTAATAATGTTGATATAAAGTTGCTAATTTAATCAAATGAATTACATTTCGTGACACTTCTCAATTCAAATTAGGCAAGTCGAACTTTATTGCATCTAAATTTATGTTATTTTCAAAGAGAAATATAGAATGAATTTCATCCAAAAGCGTCTAGAAAAAGCTGTTAGTTAGTTATAAATAATGACAACGTAATAAAGTTGATAAAAAGTTGCTAATATAACCAAATGAATTATATTTGGTGCCACTTTTGAATTCAAAATTGGGGAAGTCGAATTTATAGCCTCTAAACTTACGTTATCGAAATGTATAATGAATTTCGTCCAAAAGCGTATATAAAAACCTTTTAATTGGCAATATAGAATGAGAACGTAATAATGTTGATATAAAGTTGTTAATTTAATCAAATGAATTATATTTGGTGACACTTCTCAATTCAAATTGGGCAAGTCGAACTTTATTGCATCTAAACTTATGTTATTTTTAAATAGAAATATAGAATGAATTTCATCTAAAAGTGTCTAGCAAAACCTGTTAGTTAATTATAAATAATGATATCATCTAAACTTATGTTATTTTTAAAGAGAAATATAGAATGAATTTCATCCAAAAGCGTCTAGAAAAACCTGTTAGTTAGTTATAAATAATGACAACGTAATAAAGTTGATAAAAAGTTGCTAATATAATCAAATAAATTATATTTGGTGCCACTTTTGAATTCAAAATTGGGGATGTCGAATTAATAGCCTCTAAACTTACGTTATCGAAATGTATAATGAATTTCGTCCAAAAGCATCTATAAAAACCTTTTAATTGGCAATATAGAATGAGAACATAATAATGTTGATATAAAGTTGCTAATTTAATCAAATGAATTATATTTGGTGACACTTCTCAATTCAAATTGGGCAAGTCGAACTTTATTGCATCTAAACTTATGTTATTTTTAAATAGAAATATAGAATGAATTTCATCCAAAAGCGTCTAGCAAAACCTGTTAGTTAGTCATAAATAATGACAACGTAATAAACTTAATAAAAAGTTTCTAATATATTCAAATAAATTATATTTGGTGCCACTTTTGAATTCAAAATTGGGGATATCGAATTTATAGCCTCTAAACTTACATTATCGAAATGTATAATGAATTTCGTCCAAAAGCATCTATAAAAACCTTTTAATTGGCTATATAGAATGAGAACGTAATAATGTTGATATAAAGTTGCTAATTTAATCAAATGAATTATATTTGGTGACACTTCTCAATTCAAATTGGGTAAGTCGAACTTTATTGCATCTAAAGTTATGTTATTTGCAAAGAGAAATATAGAATGAATTTCATCCAAAGGCGTCTAGAAAAACCTGTTAGTTAGTTATAAATAATGACAACGTAATAAAAATGGTAAAAAGTTGCTAATATAACCAAATGAATTATATTTGGTGCCACTTTTGAATTCACAATTGGGGAAGTCGAATTTATAGCCTCTAAACTTACGTTATCGAAATGTATAATGAATTTCGTCCAAAAGCATCTATAAAAACCTTTTATTTGGCTATATAGAATGATAACGTAATAATGTTGATATAAAGTTGCTAATTTAATCAAATGAATTATATTTGGTGACACTTCTCAATTCAAATTGGGCAAGTCGAACTTTATTGCATCTAAACTTATGTTATTTTTAAAGAGAAATATAGAATGAATTTCATCCAAAAGCGTCTAGAAAAACCTGTTAGTTAGTTATAAATAATGACAACGTAATAAAGTTGATAAAAAGTTGCTAATATAATCAAATAAATTATATTTGGTGCCACTTTTGAATTCAAAATCGGGGAAGTCGAATTAATAGCCTCTAAAATTACGTTATCGAAATGTATAATGAATTTCGTCCAAAAGCATCTATAAAAACCTTTTAATTGGCTATATAGAATGAGAACATAATAATGTTGATATAAAGTTGCTAATTTAATCAAATGAATTATATTTGGTGACACTTCTCAATTCAAATTGGGCAAGTCGAACTTTATTGCATCTAAACTTATGTTATTTTTAAAGAGAAATATAGAATGAATTTCATCCAAAAGCGTCTAGAAAAACCTGTTAGTTAGTCATAAATAATGATAACGTAATAAAATTAATAAAAAGTTTCTAATATATTCAAATAAATTATATTTGGTGCCACTTTTGAATTGAAAATTGTGAAAGTCGAATTTCTGGCCTCTAAACTTACGTTATCGAAATGTATAATGAATTTCGTCCAAAAGCGTCTATAAATACCTTTTAATTGGCTATATAGAATGAGAACGTAATAATGTTGATATAAAGTTGCTAAATTAATCAAATGAGTTATATTTGGTGACACTTCTCAATTCAAATTGGGCAAGTCGAACTTTATTGCATCTAAACTTATGTTATTTTTAAAGAGAAATATAGAATGAATTTCATCCAAAAGCGTCTAGAAAAACTTGTTAGTTAGTTATAAATAATGACAACGTAATAAAGTTGATAAAAAGTTGCTAATATAATCAAATAAATTATATTTGGTGCCACGTTTGAATTCAAAATCGGGGAAGTCGACTTAATAGCCTCTAAACTTACGTTATCGAAATGTATAATGAATTTCGTCCAAAAGCGTCTATAAAAACCTTTTAATTGGATATATAGAATGAGAACATAATAATGTTGATATAAAGTTGCTAATTTAATCAAATGAATTATATTTGGTGACACTTCTCAATTCAAATTGGGCAAGTCGAACTTTATTGCATCTAAACTTATGTTATTTTTAAAGAGAAATACAGAATGAATTTCATCCAAAAGCATCTAGAAAAACCTGTTAGTTAGTTATAAATAATGACAACGTAATAAAGTTGATAAAAATTTGCTAATATAACCAAATGAATTATATTTGGTCCCATTTTTGAATTCAAAATTGGGGAAGTCGAATTTCTAGCCTCTAAACTTACGTTATCGATATGTATAATGAATTTCGTCCAAAAGCGTCTATAAAAACCTTTTAGTTGGCTATATAGAATGAGAACGTAATAATGTTGATATAAAGTTGCTAATTTAATCAAATGAATTATATTTGGTGACACTTCTCAATTCAAATTGGGCAAGTCGAACTTTATTGCATCTAAACTTATGTTATTTTTAAAGAGAAATATAAAATGAATTTCATCCAAAAGCATCTACAAAAACCTGTTAGTTAATTATAAATAATGACAACATAATAAAGTTGATAAAAATTTGCTAATATAACCAAATGAATTATATTTGGTGCCACTTTTGAATTCAAAATTGGGGAAGTCGAATTTATAGCCTCTAAACTTACGTTATCGAAATGTATAATGAATTTCGTCCAAAAGCGTCTATAAAAACCTTTTAGTTGGCTATATAGAATGAGAACGTAATAATGTTCATATAAAGTTGCTAATTTAATCAAATGAATTATATTTGGTGACACTTCTCAATTCAAATTGGGTAAGTTGAACTTTATTGCATCTAAACTTATGTTATTTTCAAAGAGAAATATAGAATGAATGTCATCCAAAAGCGTCTACAAAAACCTGTTAGTTAGTTATAACTAATGAATTATATTTGGTGACACTTCTCAATTCAAATTGGGCAAGTCGAACTTTATTGCATCTAAACTTATGTTATTTTCAAAGAGAAATATAGAATGAATTTCATCCAAAAGCGTCTAGAAAAACCTGTTAGTTAGTTATAACTAATGACAACGTAATACAAATGGTAAAAAGTTGCTAATATAACCAAATGAATTATATTTGGTGCCACTTTTGAATTCACAATTGGGGAAGTCGAATTTATAGCCTCTAAACTTACGTTATCGAAATGTATAATGAATTTCGTCCAAAAGCGTCTATAAAAACCTTTTATTTGGCTATATAGAATGATAACGTAATAATGTTGATATAAAGTTGCTAATTTAATCAAATGAATTATATTTGGTGACACTTCTCAATTCAAATTGGGCAAGTCGAACTTTATTGCATCTAAGCTTATGTTATTTTTAAATAGAAATATAGAATGAATTTCATCCAAAAGCGTCTAGCAAAACCTGTTAGTTAGTCATAAATAATGACAACGTAATAAACTTAATAAAAAGTTTCTAATATATTCAAATAAATTATATTTGGTGCCACTTTTGAATTGAAAATTGGGAATGTCGAATTTCTAGCCTCTAAACTTACGTTATCGAAATGTATAATGAATTTCGTCCAAAAGCGTCTATAAAAACCTTTTAATTGGCTATATAGAATGAGAACATAATAATGTTGATATAAAGTTGCTAATTTAATCAAATGAATTATATTTGGTGACACTTCTCAATTCAAATTGGGCAAGTCGAACTTTATTGCATCTAAAGTTATGTTATTTGCAAAGAGAAATATAGAATGAATTTCATCCAAAGGCGTCTAGAAAAACCTGTTAGTTAGTTATAAATAATGACAACGTAATAAAAATGGTAAAAAGTTGCTAATATAACCAAATGAATTATATTTGGTGCCACTTTTGAATTCACAATTGGGGAAGTCGAATTTATAGCCTCTAAACTTACGTTATCGAAATGTATAATGAATTTCGTCCAAAAGCATCTATAAAAACCTTTTATTTGGCTATATAGAATGATAACGTAATAATGTTGATATAAAGTTGCTAATTTAATCAAATGAATTATATTTGGTGACACTTCTCAATTCAAATTGGGCAGGTCGAACTTTATTGCATCTAAACTTATGTTATTTTTAAAGAGAAATATAGAATGAATTTCATCCAAAAGCGTCTAGAAAAACCTGTTAGTTAGTTATAAATAATGACAACGTAATAAAGTTGATAAAAAGTTGCTAATATAATCAAATAAATTATATTTGGTGCCACTTTTGAATTCAAAATCGGGGAAGTCGAATTAATAGCCTCTAAAATTACGTTATCGAAATGTATAATGAATTTCGTCCAAAAGCATCTATAAAAACCTTTTAATTGGCTATATAGAATGAGAACATAATAATGTTGATATAAAGTTGCTAATTTAATCAAATGAATTATATTTGGTGACACTTCTCAATTCAAATTGGGCAAGTCGAACTTTATTGCATCTAAACTTATGTTATTTTTAAAGAGAAATATAGAATGAATTTCATCCAAAAGCGTCTAGAAAAACCTGTTAGTTAGTCATAAATAATGATAACGTAATAAAATTAATAAAAAGTTTCTAATATATTCAAATAAATTATATTTGGTGCCACTTTTGAATTGAAAATTGGGAAAGTCGAATTTCTGGCCTCTAAACTTACGTTATCGAAATGTATAATGAATTTCGTCCAAAAGCGTCTATAAATACCTTTTAATTGGCTATATAGAATGAGAACGTAATAATGTTGATATAAAGTTGCTAAATTAATCAAATGAGTTATATTTGGTGACACTTCTCAATTCAAATTGGGCAAGTCGAACTTTATTGCATCTAAACTTATGTTATTTTTAAAGAGAAATATAGAATGAATTTCATCCAAAAGCGTCTAGAAAAACTTGTTAGTTAGTTATAAATAATGACAACGTAATAAAGTTGATAAAAAGTTGCTAATATAATCAAATAAATTATATTTGGTGCCACGTTTGAATTCAAAATCGGGGAAGTCGACTTAATAGCCTCTAAACTTACGTTATCGAAATGTATAATGAATTTCGTCCAAAAGCGTCTATAAAAACCTTTTAATTGGATATATAGAATGAGAACATAATAATGTTGATATAAAGTTGCTAATTTAATCAAATGAATTATATTTGGTGACACTTCTCAATTCAAATTGGGCAAGTCGAACTTTATTGCATCTAAACTTATGTTATTTTTAAAGAGAAATACAGAATGAATTTCATCCAAAAGCATCTAGAAAAACCTGTTAGTTAGTTATAAATAATGACAACGTAATAAAGTTGATAAAAATTTGCTAATATAACCAAATGAATTATATTTGGTCCCATTTTTGAATTCAAAATTGGGGAAGTCGAATTTCTAGCCTCTAAACTTACGTTATCGATATGTATAATGAATTTCGTCCAAAAGCGTCTATAAAAACCTTTTAGTTGGCTATATAGAATGAGAACGTAATAATGTTGATATAAAGTTGCTAATTTAATCAAATGAATTATATTTGGTGACACTTCTCAATTCAAATTGGGCAAGTCGAACTTTATTGCATCTAAACTTATGTTATTTTTAAAGAGAAATATAAAATGAATTTCATCCAAAAGCATCTACAAAAACCTGTTAGTTAATTATAAATAATGACAACATAATAAAGTTGATAAAAATTTGCTAATATAACCAAATGAATTATATTTGGTGCCACTTTTGAATTCAAAATTGGGGAAGTCGAATTTATAGCCTCTAAACTTACGTTATCGAAATGTATAATGAATTTCGTCCAAAAGCGTCTATAAAAACCTTTTAATTGGCTATATAGAATGAGAACGTAATAATGTTGATATAAAGTTGCTAATTTAATCAAATGAATTATATTTGGTGACACTTCTCAATTCAAATTGGGCAAGTCGAACTTTATTGCATCTAAAGTTATGTTATTTGCAAAGAGAAATATAGAATGAATTTCATCCAAAGGCGTCTAGAAAAACCTGTTAGTTAGTTATAAATAATGACAACGTAATAAAAATGGTAAAAAGTTGCTAATATAACCAAATGAATTATATTTGGTGCCACTTTTGAATTCACAATTGGGGAAGTCGAATTTATAGCCTCTAAACTTACGTTATCGAAATGTATAATGAATTTCGTCCAAAAGCATCTATAAAAACCTTTTATTTGGCTATATAGAATGATAACGTAATAATGTTGATATAAAGTTGCTAATTTAATCAAATGAATTATATTTGGTGACACTTCTCAATTCAAATTGGGCAAGTCGAACTTTATTGCATCTAAACTTATGTTATTTTTAAAGAGAAATATAGAATGAATTTCATCCAAAAGCGTCTAGAAAAACCTGTTAGTTAGTTATAAATAATGACAACGTAATAAAGTTGATAAAAAGTTGCTAATATAATCAAATAAATTATATTTGGTGCCACTTTTGAATTCAAAATCGGGGAAGTCGAATTAATAGCCTCTAAAATTACGTTATCGAAATGTATAATGAATTTCGTCCAAAAGCATCTATAAAAACCTTTTAATTGGCTATATAGAATGAGAACATAATAATGTTGATATAAAGTTGCTAATTTAATCAAATGAATTATATTTGGTGACACTTCTCAATTCAAATTGGGCAAGTCGAACTTTATTGCATCTAAACTTATGTTATTTTTAAAGAGAAATATATAATGAATTTCATCCAAAAGCGTCTAGAAAAACCTGTTAGTTAGTCATAAATAATGATAACGTAATAAAATTAATAAAAAGTTTCTAATATATTCAAATAAATTATATTTGGTGCCACTTTTGAATTGAAAATTGGGAAAGTCGAATTTCTGGCCTCTAAACTTACGTTATCGAAATGTATAATGAATTTCGTCCAAAAGCGTCTATAAATACCTTTTAATTGGCTATATAGAATGAGAACGTAATAATGTTGATATAAAGTTGCTAAATTAATCAAATGAGTTATATTTGGTGACACTTCTCAATTCAAATTGGGCAAGTCGAACTTTATTGCATCTAAACTTATGTTATTTTTAAAGAGAAATATAGAATGAATTTCATCCAAAAGCGTCTAGAAAAACTTGTTAGTTAGTTATAAATAATGACAACGTAATAAAGTTGATAAAAAGTTGCTAATATAATCAAATAAATTATATTTGGTGCCACGTTTGAATTCAAAATCGGGGAAGTCGACTTAATAGCCTCTAAACTTACGTTATCGAAATGTATAATGAATTTCGTCCAAAAGCGTCTATAAAAACCTTTTAATTGGATATATAGAATGAGAACATAATAATGTTGATATAAAGTTGCTAATTTAATCAAATGAATTATATTTGGTGACACTTCTCAATTCAAATTGGGCAAGTCGAACTTTATTGCATCTAAACTTATGTTATTTTTAAAGAGAAATACAGAATGAATTTCATCCAAAAGCATCTAGAAAAACCTGTTAGTTAGTTATAAATAATGACAACGTAATAAAGTTGATAAAAATTTGCTAATATAACCAAATGAATTATATTTGGTCCCATTTTTGAATTCAAAATTGGGGAAGTCGAATTTCTAGCCTCTAAACTTACGTTATCGATATGTATAATGAATTTCGTCCAAAAGCGTCTATAAAAACCTTTTAGTTGGCTATATAGAACGAGAACGTAATAATGTTGATATAAAGTTGCTAATTTAATCAAATGAATTATATTTGGTGACACTTCTCAATTCAAATTGGGCAAGTCGAACTTTATTGCATCTAAACTTATGTTATTTTTAAAGAGAAATATAAAATGAATTTCATCCAAAAGCATCTACAAAAACCTGTTAGTTAATTATAAATAATGACAACATAATAAAGTTGATAAAAATTTGCTAATATAACCAAATGAATTATATTTGGTGCCACTTTTGAATTCAAAATTGGGGAAGTCGAATTTATAGCCTCTAAACTTACGTTATCGAAATGTATAATGAATTTCGTCCAAAAGCGTCTATAAAAACCTTTTAGTTGGCTATATAGAATGAGAACGTAATAATGTTCATATAAAGTTGCTAATTTAATCAAATGAATTATATTTGGTGACACTTCTCAATTCAAATTGGGTAAGTTGAACTTTATTGCATCTAAACTTATGTTATTTTCAAAGAGAAATATAGAATGAATGTCATCCAAAAGCGTCTACAAAAACCTGTTAGTTAGTTATAACTAATGACAACGTAATACAAATGGTAAAAAGTTGCTAATATAACCAAATGAATTATATTTGGTGCCACTTTTGAATTCACAATTGGGGAAGTCGAATTTATAGCCTCTAAACTTACGTTATCGAAATGTATAATGAATTTCGTCCAAAAGCGTCTATAAAAACCTTTTATTTGGCTATATAGAATGTAACGTAATAATGTTGATATAAAGTTGCTAATTTAATCAAATGAATTATATTCGGTGACACTTCTCAATTCAAATTGGGCAAGTCGAACTTTATTGCATCTAAACTTATGTTATTTTTAAAGAGAAATATAGAATGAATTTCATCCAAAAGCGTCTAGAAAAACCTGTTAGTTAGTTATAAATAATGACAACGTAATAAAGTTGATAAAAAGTTGCTAATATAATCAAATAAATTATATTTGGTGCCACTTTTGAATTCAAAATTGGGGATGTCGAATTAATAGCCTCTAAACTTACGTTATCGAAATGTATAATGAATTTCGTCCAAAAGCATCTATAAAAACCTTTTAATTGGCTATATAGAATGAGAACATAATAATGTTGATATAAAGTTGCTAATTTAATCAAATGAATTATATTTGGTGACACTTCTCAATTCAAATTGGGCAAGTCGAACTTTATTGCATCTAAACTTATGTTATTTTTAAAGAGAAATATAGAATGAATTTCATCCAAAAGCGTCTAGAAAAACCTGTTAGTTAGTCATAAATAATGACAACGTAATAAACTTAATAAAAAGTTTCTAATATATTCAAATAAATTATATTTGGTGCCACTTTTGAATTGAAAATTGGGAATGTCGAATTTCTAGCCTCTAAACTTACGTTATCGAAATGTATAATGAATTTCGTCCAAAAGCGTCTATAAAAACCTTTTAATTGGCTATATAGAATGAGAACATAATAATGTTGATATAAAGTTGCTAATTTAATCAAATGAATTATATTTGGTGACACTTCTCAATTCAAATTGGGCAAGTCGAACTTTATTGCATCTAAACTTATGTTATTTTTAAAGAGAAATATAGAATGAATTTCATCCAAAAGCGTCTAGAAAAACATGTTAGTTAGTCATAAATAATGACAACGTAATAAAGTTGATAAAAAGTTGCTAATATAATCAAATAAATTATATTTGGTGCCACTTTTGAATTCAAAATTGGGGAAGTCGAATTAATAGCCTCTAAAATTACGTTATTGAAATGTATAATGAATTTCGTCCAAAAGCGTCTATAAAAACCTTTTAATTGGCTATATAGAATGGGAACATAATAATGTTGATATAAAGTTGCTAATTTAATCAAATGAATTATATTTGGTGACACTTCTCAATTCAAATTGGGCAAGTCGAACTTTATTGCATCTAAACTTATGTTATTTTTAAAGAGAAATATAGAATGAATTTCATCCAAAAGCGTCTAGAAAAACCTGTTAGTTAGTCATAAATAATGATAACGTAATAAAATTAATAAAAAGTTTCTAATATATTCAAATAAATTATATTTGGTGCCACTTTTGAATTGAAAATTGGGAAAGTCGAATTTCTGTCCTCTAAACTTACGTTATCGAACTGTATAATGAATTTCGTCCAAAAGCGTCTATAAAAACCTTTTAATTGGCTATATAGAATGAGAACGTAATAATGTTGATATAAAGTTGCTAAATTAATCAAATGAATTATATTTGGTGACACTTCTCAATTCAAATTGGGCAAGTCGAACTTTATTGCATCTAAACTTATGTTATTTTTAAAGAGAAATATAGAATGAATTTCATCGAAAAGTGTCTAGAAAAACTTGTTAGTTAGTTATAAATAATGACAACGTAATAAAGTTGATAAAAAGTTGCTAATATAATCAAATAAATTATATTTGGTGCCACGTTTGAATTCAAAATCGGGGAAGTCGACTTAATAGCCTCTAAACTTACGTTATCGAAATGTATAATGAATTTCGTCCAAAAGCGTCTATAAAAACCTTTTAATTGGATATATAGAATGAGAACATAATAATGTTGATATAAAGTTGCTAATTTAATCAAATGAATTATATTTGGTGACACTTCTCAATTCAAATTGGGCAAGTCGAACTTTATTGCATCTAAACTTATGTTATTTTTAAAGAGAAATACAGAATGAATTTCATCCAAAAGCATCTAGAAAAACCTGTTAGTTAGTTATAAATAATGACAACGTAATAAAGTTGATAAAAATTTGCTAATATAACCAAATGAATTATATTTGGTCCCATTTTTGAATTCAAAATTGGGGAAGTCGAATTTCTAGCCTCTAAACTTACGTTATCGATATGTATAATGAATTTCGTCCAAAAGCGTCTATAAAAACCTTTTAATTGGCTATATAGAATGAGAACGTAATAATGTTGATATAAAGTTGCTAATTTAATCAAATGAATTATATTTGGTGACACTTCTCAATTCAAATTGGGCAAGTCGAACTTTATTGCATCTAAACTTATGTTATTTTTAAAGAGAAATATAGAATGAATTTCATCCAAAAGCATCTACAAAAACCTGTTTGTTAATTATAAATAATGACAACATAATAAAGTTGATAAAAATTTGCTAATATAACCAAATGAATTATATTTGGTGCCACTTTTGAATTCAAAATTAGGGAAGTCGAATTTATAGCCTCTAAACTTACGTTATCGAAATGTATAATGAATTTCGTCCAAAAGCGTCTATAAAAACCTTTTAGTTGGCTATATAGAATGAGAACGTAATAATGTTCATATAAAGTTGCTAATTTAATCAAATGAATTATATTTGGTGACACTTCTCAATTCAAATTGGGTAAGTTGAACTTTATTGCATCTAAACTTATGTTATTTTCAAAGAGAAATATAGAATGAATTTCATCCAAAAGCGTCTACAAAAACCTGTTAGTTAGTTATAACTAATGACAACGTAATACAAATGGTAAAAAGTTGCTAATATAACCAAATGAATTATATTTGGTGCCACTTTTGAATTCACAATTGGGGAAGTCGAATTTATAGCCTCTAAACTTACGTTATCGAAATGTATAATGAATTTCGTCCAAAAGCGTCTATAAAAACCTTTTATTTGGCTATATAGAATGATAACGTAATAATGTTGATATAAAGTTGCTAATTTAATCAAATGAATTATATTTGGTGACACTTCTCAATTCAAATTGGGCAAGTCGAACTTTATTGCATCTAAGCTTATGTTATTTTTAAAGAGAAATATAGAATGAATTTCATCCAAAAGCGTCTAGAAAAACCTGTTAGTTAGTTATAAATAATGACAACGTAATAAAGTTGATAAAAAGTTGCTAATATAATCAAATAAATTATATTTGGTGCCACTTTTGAATTCAAAATTGGGGATGTCGAGTTAATAGCCTCTAAACTTACGTTATCGAAATGTATAATGAATTTCGTCCAAAAGCATCTATAAAAACCTTTTAATTGGCTATATAGAATGAGAACATAATAATGTTGATATAAAGTTGCTAATTTAATCAAATGAATTATATTTGGTGACACTTCTCAATTCAAATTGGGCAAGTCGAACTTTATTGCATCTAAATTTATGTTATTTTTAAAGAGAAATATAGAATGAATTTCATCCAAAAGCGTCTAGAAAAACCTGTTAGTTAGTCATAAATAATGACAACGTAATAAACTTAATAAAAAGTTTCTAATATATTCAAATAAATTATATTTGGTGCCACTTTTGAATTGAAAATTGGGAATGTCGAATTTCTAGCCTCTAAACTTACGTTATCGAAATGTATAATGAATTTCGTCCAAAAGCGTCTATAAAAACCTTTTAATTGGCTATATAGAATGAGAACATAATAATGTTGATATAAAGTTGCTAATTTAATCAAATGAATTATATTTGGTGACACTTCTCAATTCAAATTGGGCAAGTCGAACTTTATTGCATCTAAACTTATGTTATTTTTAAAGAGAAATATAGAATGAATTTCATCCAAAAGCGTCTAGAAAAACCTGTTAGTTAGTCATAAATAATGACAACGTAATAAAGTTGATAAAAAGTTGCTAATATAATCAAATAAATTATATTTGGTGCCACTTTTGAATTCAATATCGGGGAAGTCGAATTAATAGCCTCTAAAATTACGTTATCGAAATGTATAATGAATTTCGTCCAAAAGCGTCTATAAAAACCTTTTAATTGGCTATATAGAATGAGAACATAATAATGTTGATATAAAGTTGCTAATTTAATCAAATGAATTATATTTGGTGACACTTCTCAATTCAAATTGGGCAAGTCGAACTTTATTGCATCTAAACATATGTTATTTTTAAAGAGAAATATAGAATGAATTTCATCCAAAAGCGTCTAGAAAAACCTGTTAGTTAGTCATAAATAATGATAACGTAATAAAATTAATAAAAAGTTTCTAATATATTCAAATAAATTATATTTGGTGCCACTTTTGAATTGAAAATTGGGAAAGTCGAATTTCTGGCCTCTAAACTTACGTTATCGAAATGTATAATGAATTTCGTCCAAAAGCGTCTATAAAAACCTTTTAATTGGCTATATAGAATGAGAACGTAATAATGTTGATATAAAGTTGCTAAATTAATCAAATGAATTATATTTGGTGACACTTCTCAATTCAAATTGGGCAAGTCGAACTTTATTGCATCTAAACTTATGTTATTTTTAAAGAGAAATATAGAATGAATTTCATCCAAAAGCGTCTAGAAAAACTTGTTAGTTAGTTATAAATAATGACAACGTAATAAAGTTGATAAAAAGTTGCTAATATAATCAAATAAATTATATTTGGTGCCACGTTTGAATTCAAAATCGGGGAAGTCGACTTAATAGCCTCTAAACTTACGTTATCGAAATGTATAATGAATTTCGTCCAAAAGCGTCTATAAAAACCTTTTAATTGGATATATAGAATGAGAACATAATAATGTTGATATAAAGTTGCTAATTTAATCAAATGAATTATATTTGGTGACACTTCTCAATTCAAATTGGGCAAGTCGAACTTTATTGCATCTAAACTTATGTTATTTTTAAAGAGAAATATAGAATGAATTTCATCCAAAAGCATCTAGAAAAACCTGTTAGTTAGTTATAAATAATGACAACGTAATAAAGTTGTTAAAAATTTGCTAATATAACCAAATGAATTATATTTGGTCCCATTTTTGAATTCAAAATTGGGGAAGTCGAATTTCTAGCCTCTAAACTTACGTTATCGATATGTATAATGAATTTCGTCCAAAAGCGTCTATAAAAACCTTTTAATTGGCTATATAGGATGAGAACGTAATAATGTTGATATAAAGTTGCTAATTTAATCAAATGAATTATATTTGGTGACACTTCTCAATTCAAATTGGGCAAGTCGAACTTTATTGCATCTAAACATATGTTATTTTTAAAGAGAAATATAGAATGAATTTCATCCAAAAGCATCTACAAAAACCTGTTAGTTAATTATAAATAATGACAACATAATAAAGTTGATAAAAATTTGCTAATATAACCAAATGAATTATATTTGGTGCCACTTTTCAATTCAAAATTAGGGAAGTCGAATTTATAGCCTCTAAACTTACGTTATCGAAATGTATAATGAATTTCGTCCAAAAGCGTCTATAAAAACCTTTTAATTGGCTATATAGAATGAGAACGTAATAATGTTGATATAAAGTTGCTAAATTAATCAAATGAATTATATTTGGTGACACTTCTCAATTCAAATTGGGCAAGTCGAACTTTATTGCATCTAAACTTATGTTATTTTTAAAGAGAAATATAGAATGAATTTCATCCAAAAGCGTCTAGAAAAACCTGTTAGTTAGTTATAAATAATGACAACGTAATAAAGTTGATAAAAAGTTGCTAATATAATCAAATAAATTATATTTTGTGCCACTTTTGAATTCAAAATTGGGGATGTCGAGTTAATAGCCTCTAAACTTACGTTATCGAAATGTATAATGAATTTCGTCCAAAAGCATCTATAAAAACCTTTTAATTGGCTATATAGAATGAGAACATAATAATGTTGATATAAAGTTGCTAATTTAATCAAATGAATTATATTTGGTGACACTTCTCAATTCAAATTGGGCAAGTCGAACTTTATTGCATCTAAATTTATGTTATTTTTAAAGAGAAATATAGAATGAATTTCATCCAAAAGCGTCTAGAAAAACCTGTTAGTTAGTCATAAATAATGACAACGTAATAAACTTAATAAAAAGTTTCTAATATATTCAAATAAATTATATTTGGTGCCACTTTTGAATTGAAAATTGGGAATGTCGAATTTCTAGCCTCTAAACTTACGTTATCGAAATGTATAATGAATTTCGTCCAAAAGCGTCTATAAAAACCTTTTAATTGGCTATATAGAATGAGAACATAATAATGTTGATATAAAGTTGCTAATTTAATCAAATGAATTATATTTGGTGACACTTCTCAATTCAAATTGGGCAAGTCGAACTTTATTGCATCTAAACTTATGTTATTTTTAAAGAGAAATATAGAATGAATTTCATCCAAAAGCGTCTAGAAAAACCTGTTAGTTAGTCATAAATAATGACAACGTAATAAAGTTGATAAAAAGTTGCTAATATAATCAAATAAATTATATTTGGTGCCACTTTTGAATTCAAAATCGGGGAAGTCGAATTAATAGCCTCTAAAATTACGTTATCGAAATTTATAATGAATTTCGTCCAAAAGCGTCTATAAAAACCTTTTAATTGGCTATATAGAATGAGAACATAATAATGTTGATATAAAGTTGCTAATTTAATCAAATGAATTATATTTGGTGACACTTCTCAATTCAAATTGGGCAAGTCGAACTTTATTGCATCTAAACTTATGTTATTTTTAAAGAGAAATATAGAATGAATTTCATCCAAAAGCGTCTAGAAAAACCTGTTAGTTAGTCATAAATAATGATAACGTAATAAAATTAATAAAAAGTTTCTAATATATTCAAATAAATTATATTTGGTGCCACTTTTGAATTGAAAATTGGGAAAGTCGAATTTCTGGCCTCTAAACTTACGTTATCGAAATGTATAATGAATTTCGTCCAAAAGCGTCTATAAAAACCTTTTAATTGGCTATATAGAATGAGAACGTAATAATGTTGATATAAAGTTGCTAAATTAATCAAATGAATTATATTTGGTGACACTTCTCAATTCAAATTGGGCAAGTCGAACTTTATTGCATCTAAACTTATGTTATTTTTAAAGAGAAATATAGAATGAATTTCATCCAAAAGCGTCTAGAAAAACTTGTTAGTTAGTTATAAATAATGACAACGTAATAAAGTTGATAAAAAGTTGCTAATATAATCAAATAAATTATATTTGGTGCCACGTTTGAATTCAAAATCGGGGAAGTCGACTTAATAGCCTCTAAACTTACGTTATCGAAATGTATAATGAATTTCGTCCAAAAGCGTCTATAAAAACCTTTTAATTGGATATATAGAATGAGAACATAATAATGTTGATATAAAGTTGCTAATTTAATCAAATGAATTATATTTGGTGACACTTCTCAATTCAAATTGGGCAAGTCGAACTTTATTGCATCTAAACTTATGTTATTTTTAAAGAGAAATATAGAATGAATTTCATCCAAAAACATCTAGAAAAACCTGTTAGTTAGTTATAAATAATGACAACGTAATAAAGTTGATAAAAATTTGCTAATATAACCAAATGAATTATATTTGGTCCCATTTTTGAATTCAAAATTGGGGAAGTCGAATTTCTAGCCTCTAAACTTACGTTATCGATATGTATAATGGATTTCGTCCAAAAGCGTCTATAAAAACCTTTTAATTGGCTATATAGAATGAGAACGTAATAATGTTGATATAAAGTTGCTAATTTAATCAAATGAATTATATTTGGTGACACTTCTCAATTCAAATTGGGCAAGTCGAACTTTATTGCATCTAAACATATGTTATTTTTAAAGAGAAATATAGAATGAATTTCATCCAAAAGCATCTACAAAAACCTGTTAGTTAATTATAAATAATGACAACATAATAAAGTTGATAAAAATTTGCTAATATAACCAAATGAATTATATTTGGTGCCACTTTTGAATTCAAAATTAGGGAAGTCGAATTTATAGCCTCTAAACTTACGTTATCGAAATGTATAATGAATTTCGTCCAAAAGCGTCTATAAAAACCTTTTAATTGGCTATATAGAATGAGAACGTAATAATGTTGATATAAAGTTGCTAAATTAATCAAATGAATTATATTTGGTGACACTTCTCAATTCAAATTGGGCAAGTCGAACTTTATTGCATCTAAACTTATGTTATTTTTAAAGAGAAATATAGAATGAATTTCATCCAAAAGCGTCTAGAAAAACTTGTTAGTTAGTTATAAATAATGACAACGTAATAAAGTTGATAAAAAGTTGCTAATATAATCAAATAAATTATATTTGGTGCCACTTTTGAATTCAAAATTGGGGATGTCGAGTTAATAGCCTCTAAACTTACGTTATCGAAATGTATAATGAATTTCGTCCAAAAGCATCTATAAAAACCTTTTAATTGGCTATATAGAATGAGAACATAATAATGTTGATATAAAGTTGCTAATTTAATCAAATGAATTATATTTGGTGACACTTCTCAATTCAAATTGGGCAAGTCGAACTTTATTGCATCTAAATTTATGTTATTTTTAAAGAGAAATATAGAATGAATTTCATCCAAAAGCGTCTAGAAAAACCTGTTAGTTAGTCATAAATAATGACAACGTAATAAACTTAATAAAAAGTTTCTAATATATTCAAATAAATTATATTTGGTGCCACTTTTGAATTGAAAATTGGGAATGTCGAATTTCTAGCCTCTAAACTTACGTTATCGAAATGTATAATGAATTTCGTCCAAAAGCGTCTATAAAAACCTTTTAATTGGCTATATAGAATGAGAACATAATAATGTTGATATAAAGTTGCTAATTTAATCAAATGAATTATATTTGGTGACACTTCTCAATTCAAATTGGGCAAGTCGAACTTTATTGCATCTAAACTTATGTTATTTTTAAAGAGAAATATAGAATGAATTTCATCCAAAAGCGTCTAGAAAAACCTGTTAGTTAGTCATAAATAATGACAACGTACTAAAGTTGATAAAAAGTTGCTAATATAATCAAATAAATTATATTTGGTGCCACTTTTGAATTCAAAATCGGGGAAGTCGAATTAATAGCCTCTAAAATTACGTTATCGAAATGTATAATGAATTTCGTCCAAAAGCGTCTATAAAAACCTTTTAATTGGCTATATAGAATGAGAACATAATAATGTTGATATAAAGTTGCTAATTTAATCAAATGAATTATATTTGGTGACACTTCTCAATTCAAATTGGGCAAGTCGAACTTTATTGCATCTAAACTTATGTTATTTTTAAAGAGAAATATAGAATGAATTTCATCCAAAAGCGTCTAGAAAAACCTGTTAGTTAGTCATAAATAATGATAACGTAATAAAATTAATAAAAAGTTTCTAATATATTCAAATAAATTATATTTGGTGCCACTTTTGAATTGAAAATTGGGAAAGTCGAATTTCTGGCCTCTAAACTTACGTTATCGAAATGTATAATGAATTTCGTCCAAAAGCGTCTATAAAAACCTTTTAATTGGCTATATAGAATGAGAACGTAATAATGTTGATATAAAGTTGCTAAATTAATCAAATGAATTATATTTGGTGACACTTCTCAATTCAAATTGGGCAAGTCGAACTTTATTGCATCTAAACTTATGTTATTTTTAAAGAGAAATATAGAATGAATTTCATCCAAAAGCGTCTAGAAAAACTTGTTAGTTAGTTATAAATAATGACAACGTAATAAAGTTGATAAAAAGTTGCTAATATAATCAAATAAATTATATTTGGTGCCACGTTTGAATTCAAAATCGGGGAAGTCGACTTAATAGCCTCTAAACTTACGTTATCGAAATGTATAATGAATTTCGTCCAAAAGCGTCTATAAAAACCTTTTAATTGGATATATAGAATGAGAACATAATAATGTTGATATAAAGTTGCTAATTTAATCAAATGAATTATATTTGGTGACACTTCTCAATTCAAATTGGGCAAGTCGAACTTTATTGCATCTAAACTTATGTTATTTTTAAAGAGAAATACAGAATGAATTTCATCCAAAAGCATCTAGAAAAACCTGTTAGTTAGTTATAAATAATGACAACGTAATAAAGTTGATAAAAATTTGCTAATATAACCAAATGAATTATATTTGGTCCCATTTTTGAATTCAAAATTGGGGAAGTCGAATTTCTAGCCTCTAAACTTACGTTATCGATATGTATAATGAATTTCGTCCAAAAGCGTCGATAAAAACCTTTTAATTGGCTATATAGAATGAGAACGTAATAATGTTGATATAAAGTTGCTAATTTAATCAAATGAATTATATTTGGTGACACTTCTCAATTCAAATTGGGCAAGTCGAACTTTATTGCATCTAAACATATGTTATTTTTAAAGAGAAATATAGAATGAATTTCATCCAAAAGCATCTACAAAAACCTGTTAGTTAATTATAAATAATGACAACATAATAAAGTTGATAAAAATTTGCTAATATAACCAAATGAATTATATTTGGTGCCACTTTTGAATTCAAAATTAGGGAAGTCGAATTTATAGCCTCTAAACTTACGTTATCGAAATGTATAATGAATTTCGTCCAAAAGCGTCTATAAAAACCTTTTAGTTGGCTATATAGAATGAGAACGTAATAATGTTCATATAAAGTTGCTAATTTAATCAAATGAATTATATTTGGTGACACTTCTCAATTCAAATTGGGTAAGTTGAACTTTATTGCATCTAAACTTATGTTATTTTCAAAGAGAAATATAGAATGAATTTCATCCAAAAGCGTCTACAAAAACCTGTTAGTTAGTTATAACTAATGACAACGTAATACAAATGGTAAAAAGTTGCTAATATAACCAAATGAATTATATTTGGTGCCACTTTTGAATTCACAATTGGGGAAGTCGAATTTATAGCCTCTAAACTTACGTTATCGAAATGTATAATGAATTTCGTCCAAAAGCGTCTATAAAAACCTTTTATTTGGCTATATAGAATGATAACGTAATAATGTTGATATAAAGTTGCTAATTTAATCAAATGAATTATATTTGGTGACACTTCTCAATTCAAATTGGGCAAGTCGAACTTTATTGCATCTAAGCTTATGTTATTTTTAAAGAGAAATATAGAATGAATTTCATCCAAAAGCGTCTAGAAAAACCTGTTAGTTAGTTATAAATAATGACAACGTAATAAAGTTGATAAAAAGTTGCTAATATAATCAAATAAATTATATTTGGTGCCACTTTTGAATTCAAAATTGGGGATGTCGAGTTAATAGCCTCTAAACTTACGTTATCGAAATGTATAATGAATTTCGTCCAAAAGCATCTATAAAAACCTTTTAATTGGCTATATAGAATGAGAACATAATAATGTTGATATAAAGTTGCTAATTTAATCAAATGAATTATATTTGGTGACACTTCTCAATTCAAATTGGGCAAGTCGAACTTTATTGCATCTAAATTTATGTTATTTTTAAAGAGAAATATAGAATGAATTTCATCCAAAAGCGTCTAGAAACACCTGTTAGTTAGTCATAAATAATGACAACGTAATAAACTTAATAAAAAGTTTCTAATATATTCAAATAAATTATATTTGGTGCCACTTTTGAATTGAAAATTGGGAATATCGAATTTCTAGCCTCTAAACTTACGTTATCGAAATGTATAATGAATTTCGTCCAAAAGCGTCTATAAAAACCTTTTAATTGGCTATATAGAATGAGAACATAATAATGTTGATATAAAGTTGCTAATTTAATCAAATGAATTATATTTGGTGATACTTCTCAATTCAAATTGGGCAAGTCGAACTTTATTGCATCTAAACTTATGTTATTTTTAAAGAGAAATATAGAATGAATTTCATCCAAAAGCGTCTAGAAAAACCTGTTAGTTAGTCATAAATAATGACAACGTAATAAAGTTGATAAAAAGTTGCTAATATAATCAAATAAATTATATTTGGTGCCACTTTTGAATTCAAAATCGGGGAAGTCGAATTAATAGCCTCTAAAATTACGTTATCGAAATGTATAATGAATTTCGTCCAAAAGCGTCTATAAAAACCTTTTAATAGGCTATATAGAATGAGAACATAATAATATTGATATAAAGTTGCTAATTTAATCAAATGAATTATATTTGGTGACACTTCTCAATTCAAATTGGGCAAGTCGAACTTTATTGCATCTAAACTTATGTTATTTTTAAAGAGAAATATAGAATGAATTTCATCCAAAAGCGTCTAGAAAAACCTGTTAGTTAGTCATAAATAATGATAACGTAATAAAATTAATAAAAAGTTTCTAATATATTCAAATAAATTATATTTGGTGCCACTTTTGAATTGAAAATTGGGAAAGTCGAATTTCTGGCCTCTAAACTTACGTTATCGAAATGTATAATGAATTTCGTCCAAAAGCGTCTATAAAAACCTTTTAATTGGCTATATAGAATGAGAACGTAATAATGTTGATATAAAGTTGCTAAATTAATCAAATGAATTATATTTGGTGACACTTCTCAATTCAAATTGGGCAAGTCGAACTTTATTGCATCTAAACTTATGTTATTTTTAAAGAGAAATATAGAATGAATTTCATCCAAAAGCGTCTAGAAAAACTTGTTAGTTAGTTATAAATAATGACAACGTAATAAAGTTGATAAAAAGTTGCTAATATAATCAAATAAATTATATTTGGTGCCACGTTTGAATTCAAAATCGGGGAAGTCGACTTAATAGCCTCTAAACTTACGTTATCGAAATGTATAATGAATTTCGTCCAAAAGCGTCTATAAAAACCTTTTAATTGGATATATAGAATGAGAACATAATAATGTTGATATAAAGTTGCTAATTTAATCAAATGAATTATATTTGGTGACACTTCTCAATTCAAATTGGGCAAGTCGAACTTTATTGCATCTAAACTTATGTTATTTTTAAAGAGAAATACAGAATGAATTTCATCCAAAAGCATCTAGAAAAACCTGTTAGTTAGTTATAAATAATGACAACGTAATAAAGTTGATAAAAATTTGCTAATATAACCAAATGAATTATATTTGGTCCCATTTTTGAATTCAAAATTGGGGAAGTCGAATTTCTAGCCTCTAAACTTACGTTATCGATATGTATAATGAATTTCGTCCAAAAGCGTCGATAAAAACCTTTTAATTGGCTATATAGAATGAGAACGTAATAATGTTGATATAAAGTTGCTAATTTAATCAAATGAATTATATTTGGTGACACTTCTCAATTCAAATTGGGCAAGTCGAACTTTATTGCATCTAAACATATGTTATTTTTAAAGAGAAATATAGAATGAATTTCATCCAAAAGCATCTACAAAAACCTGTTAGTTAATTATAAATAATGACAACATAATAAAGTTGATAAAAATTTGCTAATATAACCAAATGAATTATATTTGGTGCCACTTTTGAATTCAAAATTAGGGAAGTCGAATTTATAGCCTCTAAACTTACGTTATCGAAATGTATAATGAATTTCGTCCAAAAGCGTCTATAAAAACCTTTTAGTTGGCTATATAGAATGAGAACGTAATAATGTTCATATAAAGTTGCTAATTTAATCAAATGAATTATATTTGGTGACACTTCTCAATTCAAATTGGGTAAGTTGAACTTTATTGCATCTAAACTTATGTTATTTTCAAAGAGAAATATAGAATGAATTTCATCCAAAAGCGTCTACAAAAACCTGTTAGTTAGTTATAACTAATGACAACGTAATACAAATGGTAAAAAGTTGCTAATATAACCAAATGAATTATATTTGGTGCCACTTTTGAATTCACAATTGGGGAAGTCGAATTTATAGCCTCTAAACTTACGTTATCGAAATGTATAATGAATTTCGTCCAAAAGCGTCTATAAAAACCTTTTATTTGGCTATATAGAATGATAACGTAATAATGTTGATATAAAGTTGCTAATTTAATCAAATGAATTATATTTGGTGACACTTCTCAATTCAAATTGGGCAAGTCGAACTTTATTGCATCTAAGCTTATGTTATTTTTAAAGAGAAATATAGAATGAATTTCATCCAAAAGCGTCTAGAAAAACCTGTTAGTTAGTTATAAATAATGACAACGTAATAAAGTTGATAAAAAGTTGCTAATATAATCAAATAAATTATATTTGGTGCCACTTTTGAATTCAAAATTGGGGATGTCGAGTTAATAGCCTCTAAACTTACGTTATCGAAATGTATAATGAATTTCGTCCAAAAGCATCTATAAAAACCTTTTAATTGGCTATATAGAATGAGAACATAATAATGTTGATATAAAGTTGCTAATTTAATCAAATGAATTATATTTGGTGACACTTCTCAATTCAAATTGGGCAAGTCGAACTTTATTGCATCTAAATTTATGTTATTTTTAAAGAGAAATATAGAATGAATTTCATCCAAAAGCGTCTAGAAACACCTGTTAGTTAGTCATAAATAATGACAACGTAATAAACTTAATAAAAAGTTTCTAATATATTCAAATAAATTATATTTGGTGCCACTTTTGAATTGAAAATTGGGAATATCGAATTTCTAGCCTCTAAACTTACGTTATCGAAATGTATAATGAATTTCGTCCAAAAGCGTCTATAAAAACCTTTTAATTGGCTATATAGAATGAGAACATAATAATGTTGATATAAAGTTGCTAATTTAATCAAATGAATTATATTTGGTGATACTTCTCAATTCAAATTGGGCAAGTCGAACTTTATTGCATCTAAACTTATGTTATTTTTAAAGAGAAATATAGAATGAATTTCATCCAAAAGCGTCTAGAAAAACCTGTTAGTTAGTCATAAATAATGACAACGTAATAAAGTTGATAAAAAGTTGCTAATATAATCAAATAAATTATATTTGGTGCCACTTTTGAATTCAAAATCGGGGAAGTCGAATTAATAGCCTCTAAAATTACGTTATCGAAATGTATAATGAATTTCGTCCAAAAGCGTCTATAAAAACCTTTTAATAGGCTATATAGAATGAGAACATAATAATATTGATATAAAGTTGCTAATTTAATCAAATGAATTATATTTGGTGACACTTCTCAATTCAAATTGGGCAAGTCGAACTTTATTGCATCTAAACTTATGTTATTTTTAAAGAGAAATATAGAATGAATTTCATCCAAAAGCGTCTAGAAAAACCTGTTAGTTAGTCATAAATAATGATAACGTAATAAAATTAATAAAAAGTTTCTAATATATTCAAATAAATTATATTTGGTGCCACTTTTGAATTGAAAATTGGGAAAGTCGAATTTCTGGCCTCTATACTTACGTTATCGAAATGTATAATGAATTTCGTCCAAAAGCGTCTATAAAAACCTTTTAATTGGCTATATAGAATGAGAACGTAATAATGTTGATATAAAGTTGCTAAATTAATCAAATGAATTATATTTGGTGACACTTCTCAATTCAAATTGGGCAAGTCGAACTTTATTGCATCTAAACTTATGTTATTTTTAAAGAGAAATATAGAATGAATTTCATCCAAAAGCGTCTAGAAAAACTTGTTAGTTAGTTATAAATAATGACAATGTAATAAAGTTGATAAAAAGTTGCTAATATAATCAAATAAATTATATTTGGTGCCACGTTTGAATTCAAAATCGGGGAAGTCGACTTAATAGCCTCTAAACTTACGTTATCGAAATGTATAATGAATTTCGTCCAAAAGCGTCTATAAAAACCTTTTAATTGGATATATAGAATGAGAACATAATAATGTTGATATAAAGTTGCTAATTTAATCAAATGAATTATATTTGGTGACACTTCTCAATTCAAATTGGGCAAGTCGAACTTTATTGCATCTAAACTTATGTTATTTTTAAAGAGAAATACAGAATGAATTTCATCCAAAAGCATCTAGAAAAACCTGTTAGTTAGTTATAAATAATGACAACGTAATAAAGTTGATAAAAATTTGCTAATATAACCAAATGAATTATATTTGGTCCCATTTTTGAATTCAAAATTGGGGAAGTCGAATTTCTAGCCTCTAAACTTACGTTATCGATATGTATAATGAATTTCGTCCAAAAGCGTCTATAAAAACCTTTTAATTGGCTATATAGAATGAGAACGTAATAATGTTGATATAAAGTTGCTAATTTAATCAAATGAATTATATTTGGTGACACTTCTCAATTCAAATTGGGCAAGTCGAACTTTATTGCATCTAAACATATGTTATTTTTAAAGAGAAATATAGAATGAATTTCATCCAAAAGCATCTACAAAAACCTGTTAGTTAATTATAAATAATGACAACATAATAAAGTTGATAAAAATTTGTTAATATAACCAAATGAATTATATTTGGTGCCACTTTTGAATTCAAAATTGGGGAAGTCGAATTTATAGCCTCTAAACTTACGTTATCGAAATGTATAATGAATTTCGTCCAAAAGCGTCTATAAAAACCTTTTAGTTGGCTATATAGAATGAGAACGTAATAATGTTCATATAAAGTTGCTAATTTAATCAAATGAATTATATTTGGTGACACTTCTCATTTCAAATTGGGTAAGTTGAACTTTATTGCATCTAAACTTATGTTATTTTCAAAGAGAAATATAGAATGAATGTCATCCAAAAGCGTCTACAAAAACCTGTTAGTTAGTTATAACTAATGACAACGTAATACAAATGGTAAAAAGTTGCTAATATAACCAAATGAATTATATTTGGTGCCACTTTTGAATTCACAATTGGGAAAGTCGAATTTATAGCCTCTAAACTTACGTTATCGAAATGTATAATGAATTTCGTCCAAAAGCGTCTATAAAAACCTTTTATTTGGCTATATAGAATGATAACGTAATAATGTTGATATAAAGTTGCTAATTTAATCAAATGAATTATATTTGGTGACACTTCTCAATTCAAATTGGGCAAGTCGAACTTTATTGCATCTAAACTTATGTTATTTTTAAAGAGAAATATAGAATGAATTTCATCCAAAAGCGTCTAGAAAAACCTGTTAGTTAGTTATAAATAATGACAACGTAATAAAGTTGATAAAAAGTTGCTAATATAATCAAATAAATTATATTTGGTGCCACTTTTGAATTCAAAATTGGGGATGTCGAGTTAATAGCCTCTAAACTTACGTTATCAAAATGTATAATGAATTTCGTCCAAAAGCATCTATAAAAACCTTTTAATTGGCTATATAGAATGAGAACATAATAATGTTGATATAAAGTTGCTAATTTAATCAAATGAATTATATTTGGTGACACTTCTCAATTCAAATTGGGCAAGTCGAACTTTATTGCATCTAAACTTATGTTATTTTTAAAGAGAAATATAGAATGAATTTCATCCAAAAGCGTCTAGAAAAACCTGTTAGTTAGTCATAAATAATGACAACGTAATAAACTTAATAAAAAGCTTCTAATATATTCAAATAAATTATATTTGGTGCCACTTTTGAATTGAAAATTGGGAATGTCGAATTTCTAGCCTCTAAACTTACGTTATCGAAATGTATAATGAATTTCGTCCAAAAACGTCTATAAAAACCTTTTAATTGGCTATATAGAATGAGAACATAATAATGTTGATATAAAGTTGCTAATTTAATCAAATGAATTATATTTGGTGACACTTCTCAATTCAAATTGAGCAAGTCGAACTTTATTGCATCTAAACTTATGTTATTTTTAAAGAGAAATACAGAATGAATTTCATCCAAAAGAATCTAGAAAAAACTGTTAGTTAGTTATAAATAATGACAACGTAATAAAGTTGATAAAAATTTCCTAATATAACCAAATGAATTATGTTTGGTCCCACTTTTGAATTCAAAATTGGGGAAGTCGAATTTCTAGCCTCTAAACTTACGTTATCGAAATATATAATGAATTTCATCCAAAAACGTCTATGTTGATATAAAGTTGCTAATTTAATCAAATGAATTATATTTGGTGACACTTCTCAATTCAAATTGGGCAAGTCGAACTTTATTGCATCTAAATTTACGTTATGTTTTAAAGAGAAGTATAGAATGAATTTCATCCAAAAGCGTCTAGAAAAATCTGTTAGTTAGTTATAAATAATGATAACGTAATAAAGTTGATAATAAGTTGCTAATATAATCAAATAAATTATATTTGGTGCAATTTGAATTCAAAATTGGGGAAGTCGAATTTATAGCCTCTAAACTTACGTTATCGAAATGTATAATGAATTTCGTCCAAAAGCGTCTATAAAAACCTTTTAATTGGCAATATAGAATGAGAACGTAATAATGTTGATATAAAGTTGCTAATTTAATCAAATGAATTATATTTGGTGACACTTCTCAATTCAAATTGGGCAAGTCGAACTTTATTGCATCTAAACTTATGTTATTTTTAAATAGAAATATAGAATGAATTTCATCTAAAAGTGTCTAGCAAAACCTGTTAGTTAATTATAAATAATGACAACGTAATAAAGTTGATAAAAAGTTGCTAGTATAATCAAATAAATTATATTTGGTGCCACTTTTGAATTCAAAATTGGGGAAGTCAAATTTATAGCCTCTAAACTTACGTTATCGACATGTATAATGAATTTCGTCCAATAGCGTCTATAAAAACCTTTTAGTTGGCTATATAGAATGAGAACGTAATAATGTTGATATAAAGTTGCTAATTTAATCAAATGAATTATATTTGGTGACACTTCTCAATTCAAATTGGGTAAGTCGACGTTTATTGCATCTAAACTTATGTTATTTTCAAAGAGAAATATAGAATGAATTTCATCCAAAAGCGTCTAGAAAAACCTGTTAGTTAGTTATAACTAATGACAACGTAATACAAATGGTAAAAAGTTGCTAATATAAGCAAATGAATTATATTTGGTGCCACTTTTGAATTCACAATTGGGGAAGTCGAATTTATAGCCTCTAAACTTACGTTATCTAAATGTATAATGAATTTCGTCCAAAAGCGTCTATAAAAACCTTTTAATTGGCTATATAGAATGTGAACGTAATAATGTTGATATAAAGTTGCTAATTTAATCAAACGAATTATATTTGGTGACACTTCTCAATTCAAATTGGGCAAGTCGAACTTTATTGCATGTAAACTTATGTTATTTTTAAAGAGAAATATAGAATGAATTTCATCCAAAAGCGTCTAGAAAAACCTGTTAGTTAGTTATAAATAATGACAACGTAATAAAGTTGATAAAAAGTTGCTAATATAATCAAATAAATTATATTTGGTGCCACTTTTGAATTCAAAATTGGGGAAATCGAATTAATAGCCTCTAAACTTACGTTATCGAAATGTATAATGAATTTCGTCCAAAAGCGTCTATAAAAACCTTTTAATTGGCTATATAGAATGAGAACATAATAATGTTGATATAAAGTTGCTAATTTAATCAAATGAATTATATTTGGTGACACTTCTCAATTCAAATTGGGCAAGTCGAACTTTATTGCATCTAAACTTATGTTATTTTTAAAGAGAAATATAAAATAAATTTCATCCAAAAGCGTCTAGAAAAACCTGTTAGTTAGTCATAAGTAATGACAACGTAATAAACTTAATAAAAAGTTTCTAATATATTCAAATAAATTATATTTGGTGCCACTTCTGAATTGAAAATTGGGGAAGTCGAATTTCTACCTCAAAACTTACGTTATCGAAATGTATAATGAATTTCGTCCAAAAGCGTCTATAAAAACCTTTTAATTGGCTATATAGAATGAGAACGTAATAATGTTGATATAAAGTTGATAATTTAATCAAATGAATTATATTTGGTGACACTTCTCAATTCAAATTGGGCAAGTCGAACTTTATTTCATCTAAACTTATGTTATTTTAAAATAGAAATATAGAATGAATTTCATCTAAAAGTGTCTAGCAAAACCTGTTAGTTAATTATAAATAATGACAACGTAATAAAGTTGATAAAAAGTTGCTAGCATAATCAAATAAATTATATTTGGTGCCACTTTTGAATTCAAAATTGGGGAAGTCGAATTTATAGCCTCTAAACTTACGTTATCGAAATGTATAATGAATTTCGTCCAAAAGTGTCTATAAAAACCTTTTAATTGGCTATATAGAATGAGAACATAATAATGTTGATATAAATTTGCTAATTTAATCAAATGAATTATATTTGGTGACACTTCTCAATTCAAATTGGGCAAGTCGAACTTTATTGCATCTAAACTTATGTTATTTTTAAAGAGAAATATAGAATGAATTTGATCCAAAAGCGTCTAGAAAAACCTGCTAGTTAGTTATAAATAATGACAACGTAATAAAGTTGATAAAAAGTTGCTAATATAATCGAATAAATTATATTTGGTGCCACTTTTGAATTCAAAATTGGGGAAGTCGAATTAATAGCCTCTAAACTTACGTTATCGAAATGTATAATGAATTTCGTCCAAAAGCGTCTATAAAAACCTTTTAATTGGCTATATAGAATAAGAACGTAATAATGTTGATATAAAGTTGATAATTTAATCAAATGAATTATATTTGGTGAGACTTCTCAATTCAAATTGGGCAAGTCGAACTTTATTGCATCTAAACTTATGTTATTTTTAAAGAGAAATATAGAATGAATTTCATCCAAAAGCGTCTAGAAAAACCTGTTAGTTAGTCATAAATAATGACAACGTAATAAACTTAATAAAAAGTTTCTAATATATTCAAATAAATTATATTTGGTGCCACTTTGGAATTGAAAATTGGGAAAGTCGAATTTCTAGCCTCTAAACTTACGTTATCGAAATGTATAATGAATTTCGTACAAAAGCGTCTATAAAAACCTTTTAGTTGGCTATATAGAATGAGAACGTAATAATGTTGATATCAAGTTGCTAAATTAATCAAATGAATTATATTTGGTGACACTTCTCAATTCAAATTGGGCAAGTCGAACTTTATTGCATCTAAACTTATGTTATTTTTAAAGAGAAATATAGAATGAATTTCATCCAAAAGCGTCTAGAAAAACCTGTTAGTTAGTCATAAATAATGAAAACGTAATAAAGTTAATAAAAAGTTTCTAATATATTTAAATAAATTATATTTGGTGCCACTTTCGAATTCAAAATTGGGGAACTCGAATTTATAGCCTCTAAACTTACGTTATCGAAATGTGTAATGAATTTCGTGCAAAAGCGTCTATAAAAACCTTTTAATTGGCTATGTAGAATGAGAACGTAATAATATTGATATAAAGTTGATAATTTAATCAAATGAATTATATTTGGTGACACTTCTCAATTCAAATTGGGCAAGTCGAACTTTATTGCATCTAAACTTATGTTATTTTTAAAGAGAAATATAGAATGAATTTCATCCAAAAGCGTCTAGAAAAACCTGTTAGTTAGTCATAAATAATGACAACGTAATAAACTTAATAAAAAGTTTCTAATATATTCAAATAAATTATATTTGGTGCCACTTTGGAATTGAAAATTGGGAAAGTCGAATTTCTAGCCTCTAAACTTACGTTATCGAAATGTATAATGAATTTCGTACAAAAGCGTCTATAAAAACCTTTTAGTTGGCTATATAGAATGAGAACGTAATAATGTTGATATCAAGTTGCTAAATTAATCAAATGAATTATATTTGGTGACACTTCTCAATTCAAATTGGGCAAGTCGAACTTTATTGCATCTAAACTTATGTTATTTTTAAAGAGAAATATAGAATGAATTTCATCCAAAAGCGTCTAGAAAAACCTGTTAGTTAGTCATAAATAATGAAAACGTAATAAAGTTAATAAAAAGTTTCTAATATATTTAAATAAATTATATTTGGTGCCACTTTCGAATTCAAAATTGGGGAACTCGAATTTATAGCCTCTAAACTTACGTTATCGAAATGTGTAATGAATTTCATGCAAAAGCGTCTATAAAAACCTTTTAATTGGCTATGTAGAATGAGAACGTAATAATATTGATATAAAGTTGCTAATTTAATCAAATGAATTATATTTGGTGACACTTCTCAATTCAAATTGGGCAAGTCGAACTTTATTGCATCTAAACTTATGTTATTTTTAAAGAGAAATATAGAATGGATTTCATCCAAAACGTCTAGAAAAACCTGTTATTTAGTCATAAATAATGACAACGTAATAAAGTTAATAAGAAGTTTCTAATATATTCAAATAAATTATATTTGGTGCCACTTTTGAATTTAAAATTGGGGAAGTCGAATTTATAGCCTCTAAACTTACGTTATCGAAATATATAATGAATTTCGTCCAAAAGCGTCTATAAAAACCTTTTAATTGGCTATATAGAATGATAACGTAATAATGTTGATATAAAGTTGCTAATTTAATCAAATGAATTATATTTGGTGACACTTCTCAATTCAAATTGGGCAAGTCGAACTTTATTGCATCTAAACTTATGTTATTTTTAAAGAGAAATATAGAATGAATTTCATCCAAAAGCGTTTACAAAAACCTGTTAGTTAGTTATAAATAATGACAACGTAATAAAAATGGTAAAATATTGCTAATATAACCAAATGAATTATATTTGGTGCCACTTTTGAATTCAAAATTGGGGAAGTCGAATTTATAGCCTCTAAACTTACGTAATCGAAATGTATAATGAATTTCGTCCAAAAGTGTCTATAAAAACCTTGTAATTGGCTATATAGAATGAGAACGTAATAATGTTGATATAAAGTTGCTAATTTAATCAAATGAATTATATTTGGTGACACTTCTCAATTCAAATTGGGCAAGTCGAACTTTATTGCATCTAAACTTATGTTATTTTTAAAGAGAAATATAGAATGAATTTCATCTAAAAGTGTCTAGCAAAACCTGTTAGTTAAATATAAATAACGACAACGTAATAAAGTTGATAAAAAGTTGCTAGTATAATCAACTAAATTATATTTGGTGCCACTTTTGAATTTAAAATTGGGGAAGTCGAATTTATAGCCTCTAAACTTACGTAATCGAAATGTATAATGAATTTCGTCCAAAAGTGTCTATAAAAACCTTGTAATTGGCTATATAGAATGAGAACGTAATAATGTTGATATAAAGTTGCTAATTTAATCAAATGAATTATATTTGGTGACACTTCTCAATTCAAATTGGGCAAGTCGAACTTTATTGCATCTAAACTTATGTTATTTTTAAAGAGAAATATAGAATGAATTTCATCCAAAAGCGTCTAGAAAAACCTGTTAGTTAGTCATAAGTAATGACAACGTAATAAACTTAATAAAAAGTTTCTAATATATTCAAATAAATTATATTTGGTGCCACTTTTGAATTGAAAATTGGGGAAGTCGAATTTCTACCTCAAAACTTACGTTATCGAAATGTATAATGAATTTCGTCCAAAAGCGTCTATAAAAACCTTTTAATTGGCTATATAGAATGAGAACGTAATAATGTTGATATAAAGTTGATAATTTAATCAAATGAATTATATTTGGTGACACTTCTCAATTCAAATTGGGCAAGTCGAACTTTATTTCATCTAAACTTATGTTATTTTAAAATAGAAATATAGAATGAATTTCATCTAAAAGTGTCTAGCAAAACATGTTAGTTAATTATAAATAATGACAACGTAATAAAGTTGATAAAAAGTTGCTAGCATAATCGAATAAATTATATTTGGTGCCACTTTTGAATTCAAAATTGGGGAAGTCAAATTTATAGCCTCTAAACTTACGTTATCGAAATGTATAATGAATTTCGTCCAATAGCGTCTATAAAAACCTTTTAGTTGGCTATATAGAATGAGAACGTAATAATGTTGATATAAAGTTGCTAATTTAATCAAATGAATTATATTTGGTGACACTTCTCAATTCAAATTGGGTAAGTCGAACTTTATTGCATCTAAACTTATGTTATTTTCAAAGAGAAATATAGAATGAATTTCATCCAAAAGCGTCTAGAAAAACCTGTTAGTTAGTTATAACTAATGACAACGTAATACAAATGGTAAAAAGTTGCTAATATAACCAAATGAATTATATTTGGTGCCACTTTTGAATTCACAATTGGGGAAGTCGAATTTATAGCCTCTAAACTTACGTTATCGAAATGTATAATGAATTTCGTCCAAAAGCGTCTATAAAAACCTTTTAATTGGCTATATAGAATGAGAACGTAATAATAATATTGATATAAAGTTGCTAATTTAATCAAATGAATTATATTTGGTGACACTTCTCAATTCAAATTGGGCAAGTCGAACTTTATTGCATCTAAACTTATGTTATTTTTAAAGATAAATATAGAATGGATTTCATCCAAAACGTCTAGAAAAACCTGTTAGTTAGTCATAAATAATGACAACGTAATAAAGTTAATAAAAAGTTTCTAATATATTCAAATAAATTATATTTGGTGCCACTTTTGAATTTAAAATTGGGGAAGTCGAATTTATAGCCTCTAAACTTACGTTATCGAAATATATAATGAATTTCGTCCAAAAGCGTCTATAAAAACCTTTTAATTGGCTATATAGAATGATAACGTAATAATGTTGATATAAAGTTGCTAATTTAATCAAATGAATTATATTTGGTGACACTTCTCAATTCAAATTGGGCAAGTCGAACTTTATTGCATCTAAACTTATGTTATTTTTAAAGAGAAATATAGAATGAATTTCATCCAAAAGCGTTTACAAAAACCTGTTAGTTAGTTATAAATAATGACAACGTAATAAAAATGGTAAAATATTGCTAATATAACCAAATGAATTATATTTGGTGCCACTTTTGAATTCAAAATTGGGGAAGTCGAATTTATAGCCTCTAAACTTACGTTACCGAGATGTATAATGAATTTCGTCCAAAAGCGTATATAAAAACCTTTTAATTGGCAATATAGAATGAGAACGGAATAATGTTGATATAAAGTTGGTAATTTAATAAAATGAATTATATT
This sequence comes from Lactuca virosa, assembly GCF_052849685.1. NCBI lineage: Eukaryota > Viridiplantae > Streptophyta > Magnoliopsida > Asterales > Asteraceae > Lactuca > Lactuca virosa. The sequence goes on from NC_136430.1 coordinate 444,664,692, forward strand.
TGGTGAGACTTCTCAATTCAAATTGGGCAAGTCGAACTTTATTGCATCTAAACTTATGTTATTTTTAAAGAGAAATACACAATGAATTTCATCCAAAAGCATCTAGAAAAACCTGTTAGTTAGTTATAAATAATGACAACGTAATAAATTTGATAAAAATTTGCTAATATAACCAAATGAATTATATTTGGTGCCACTTTTGAATTCAAAATTGGGGAAGTCGAATTTCTAGCCTCTAAACTTACGTTATCGAAATATATAATGAATTTCGTCCAAAAGCATCTATAAAAACCTTTTATTTGGCTATATAGAATGATAACGTAATAATGTTGATATAAAGTTGCTAATTTAATCAAATGAATTATATTTGGTGACACTTCTCAATTCAAATTGGGCAAGTCGAACTTTATTGCATCTAAACTTATGTTATTTTTAAATAGAAATATAGAATGAATTTCATCTAAAAGTGTCTAGCAAAGCCTGTTAGTTAATTATAAATAACGACAACGTAATAAAGTTGATAAAAAGTTGCTAGTATAATCAACTAAATTATATTTGGTGCCACTTTTGAATTCAAAATTAGGGAAGTCGAATTTATAGCCTCTAAACTTATATTATCGAAATGTATAATGAATTTCGTCCAAAAGCGTCTATAAAAACCTTTTAATTGGCTCTATAGAATGAGAACGTAATAATGTTGACATAAATTTTCTAATTTAATCAAATGAATTATATTTGGTTACACTTCTCAATTCGGGCAAGGCGAACTTTATTGCATCTAAACATATGTTATTTTTAAAGAGAAATATAGAATGAATTTCATCCAAAAGCGTCGAGAAAAATCTGTTAGTTAGTCATAAATAATGACAATGTAATAAAGTTAATAAAGAGTTTCTAATATATTCAAATAAATTATATTTGGTGCCGCTTTTGAGTTCAAAATTGGGGAAGTCGAATTTATAGCCTCTAAACTTACGTTATCGAAATGTATAATGAATTTCGTCCAAAAGCGTCTATAAAAACCTTTTAATTGGCTATATAGAATGAGAACGTAATAATGTTGATATAAAGTTGCTAATTTAATCAAATGAATTATATTTGGTGACACTTCTCAATTCAAATTGGGCAAGTCGAACTTTATTGCATCTAAACTTATGTTATTTTTAAAGAGAAATATAGAATGAATTTCATCCAAAAGCGCCTACAAAAACGTGTTAGTTAGTTATAACTAATGACAACGTAATACAAATGGTAAAAAGTTGCTAATATAACCAAATGAATTATATTTGGTGCCACTTTTGAATTCACAATTGGGGAAGTCGAATTTATAGCCTCTAAACTTACGTTATCGAAATGTATAATGAATTTCGTCCAAAAGCGTCTATAAAAACCTTTTAATTGGCTATATAGAATGAGAACGTAATAATAATATTGATATAAAGTTGCTAATTTAATCAAATGAATTATATTTGGTGACACTTCTCAATTCAAATTGGGCAAGTCGAACTTTATTGCATCTAAACTTATGTTATTTTTAAAGAGAAATATAGAATGAATTTGATCCAAAAGCGTCTAAAAAAACCTGTTAGTTAGTTATAAATAATGACAACGTAATAAAGTTGATAAAAAGTTGCTAATATAATCGAATAAATTATATTTGGTGCCACTTTTGAATTCAAAATTGGGGAAGTCGAATTAATAGCCTCTAAACTTACGTTATCGAAATGTATAATGAATTTCGTCCAAAAGCGTCTATAAAAACCTTTTAATTGGCTATATAGAATGAGAACATAATAATGTTGATATAAAGTTGCTAATTTAATCAAATGAATTATATTTGGTGACACTTCTCAATTCAAATTGGGCAGGTCGAACTTTATTGCATCTAAACTTATGTTATTTTTAAAGAGAAATATAGAATGAATTTCATCCAAAAGCGTCTAGAAAAACCTGTTAGTTAGTCATAAATAATGACAACGTAATAAACTTAATAAAAAGTTTCTAATATATTCAAATAAATTATATTTGGTGCCACTTTGGAATTGAAAATTGGGAAAGTCGAATTTCTAGCCTCTAAACTTACGTTATCGAAATGTATAATGAATTTCGTCCAAAAGCGTCTATAAAAACCTTTTAGTTGGCTATATAGAATGAGAACGTAATAATGTTGATATCAAGTTGCTAAATTAATCAAATGAATTATATTTGGTGACACTTCTCAATTCAAATTGGGCAAGTCGAACTTTATTGCATCTAAACTTATGTTATTTTTAAAGAGAAATATAGAATGAATTTCATCCAAAAACGTCTAGAAAAACCTGTTAGTTAGTCATAAATAATGAAAACGTAATAAAGTTAATAAAAAGTTTCTAATATATTTAAATAAGTTATATTTGGTGCCACTTTCGAATTCAAAATTGGGGAACTCGAATTTATAGCCTCTAAACTTACGTTATCGAAATGTGTAATGAATTTCGCGCAAAAGCGTCTATAAAAACCTTTTAATTGGCTATGTACAATGAGAACGTAATAATATTGATATAAAGTTGCTAATTTAATCAAATGAATTATATTTGGTGACACTTCTCAATTCAAATTGGGCAAGTCAAACTTTATTGCATCTAAACTTATGTTATTTTTAAAGAGAAATATAGAATGGATTTCATCCAAAAGTGTTGTAAAATAATTCTTTTATATCAGCTCTGATACCAATTGTTGAAAATATACGATCTGATTACCACGAATAAAGGCTCGGATACCAGTTACTGGGTGACAGATATATATATTTAAGGAGATAAGATGCGAAAAAAATAAGAAGTGCGGAATAAATATAAACTGGAAAGCTATAAATGACTGAAAGCTATAAATGAAATAAATGACAGTATTTAAATGACGTAAAGCTGTAATAAAATATATAAATATATAAATATATATAAAGTCGGTTCGTCAATAAATTGACTGAACTGGTTTAGAATTGGACTGGATCTTAATAGACTGTGTCTCTATTTGTTCAAAGTTCAATCCGGTAAGTAACAATAAGTTCTTTTTATGTAACAATGAATTGTTTACAAAACGATACAAAATACACGGGTAATGTTTTTTGTATGTGGGTATGGGGTTTTTTAAGGTGATTTGATGAGGTTGAAGTGGGTATTTGGAGGGTGGTAGCAGGTGTAATAAGGTTGTAGTTTTGGTGGTATAAGGTAACAAAGAGGGTGATGTTGAAAGAGCTTTGGGTGGTTACGAATATAGATTTTCGTAGTAAATCTCTCTGCATAGCCAATCCTCTCTCGCGTCTCTCTGGGGTTTGCAGTGGTCAAAAAAATCGAGGAAAATTCCTGGATGTAGGTAAGGTCCTGAATAATTTGCGGTGCAAATCTCTCCCATATTATCTTGTTGAGTTGTGCTCGGTGAATTTTTTCTTAACTTGCAAATTCTGAAGTCGAAAATCAGCAAGTTGATGATGGTTGTGGTGATTTGAAAGGGTTTTTGGAGGAGGTTTAAGGAAGGTATTTGGAGGGTGTTTGGAGAGTATTTTGAGGTTGGCTATGTGTTTATTCTTCTGGAGATGAGAGAGTAATAGGAGATATATTACAAGGAAACACAAAACACACTTACACTTCCACTCTCCCTCAAAACTAACGTATACATACATATATATATGCAAAAATGAATCAAACAACTCTTCCACTTGTGTTTGTTTATGAAAAAGAAATAGCTTGGTGGATGTAATAGTTGGTAGCACACATGGTGTTGGGTTCTTTTTGCTTTGTTCATTTCTTTCCATTATATATATGTATATATATATATATATATATATATATATATATATATATATATACAATATACATATATATATATATATATATATATATATATATATATATATATATATATATATATGTATATATATATATATATATATATATACAAAACACACACAAAAACTCATGTAAACATGCATCTATATATATGCAAAGGAATCAAGCAACTCTTGTTTGTTTAAGGAAAAGTAATGAAGTGATTGATTGTAAAGGTTGGAAGCACACATGATGTTTGGTACTTTTGCTTTTGTGAAGATTTCTTTCCAATATATATATATATATATATATATATATATATATATATATATATATATATATATATACAATATATACAATATACATACATATATATATACAATATAATATATATACATATATATTTATATAATATATATATATATATATATATATATATATATATATATATATATATATATATATCCAATTGTGAATTGAATTTCCATTTTTGACCCTTGAGGTTTTTAAATTCTTGACAATTTTAGTCTTGATTTGTTTTGTCTTCAAACGACCAAATATTGCGTCTATTTTTCCGTCTTTGCGTATTTCGTCTTTTGCATATTTTTCTATTTCATAATTAAGAACGAATCCACGCAACCTGAAATAACTGATAATATTTGTTAGATAATATAAAACCAATTCGTCTTATTTCAGTGATGATCACATATAAAAACATTTTTCAACAAAAAGCGTCTACAAAAACCTGTTAGTTAGTCATAAATAATGACAACGTAATAAAGTTACAAAAGCTTCTAATATATTCAAATAAATTACATTTGGTGCCACTTTTGAATTTAAAATTGGGGAAGTCGAATTTATAGCCTCTAAACTTACGTAATCGAAATGTATAATGAATTTCGTCCAAAAGTGTCTATAAAAACCTTTTAATTGGCTATATAGAATGAGAACGTAATAATGTTGATATAAAGTTGCTAATTTAATCAAATGAATTATATTTGGTGACACTTCTCAATTCAAATTAGGCAAGTCGAACTTTATTGCATCTAAACTTATGTTATTTTTAAAGAGAAATACACAATGAATTTCATCCAAAAGCATCTAGAAAAACATGTTATTTAGTTATAAATAATGACAACGTAATAAATTTGATAAAAATTTGCTAATATAACCAAATGAATTATATTTGGTGCCACTTTTGAATTCAAAATTGGGGAAGTCGAATTTCTAGCCTCTAAACTTAAATTATCGAAATGTATAATGAATTTCGTCCAAAAGCGTCTATAAAAACCTTTTAATTGGCTATATAGAATGAGAACGTAATAATGTTGATATAAAGTTGCTAATTAAATCAAATGAATTATATTTGGTGACACTTCTCAATTCAAATTGGGCAAGTCGAACTTTATTGCATCTAAATTTATGTTATTTTTAAAGAGAAATATAGAATGAATTTCATCTAAAAGTTTCTAGCAAAACCTGTTAGTTAATTATAAATAATGACAACGTAATAAAGTTGATAAAAAGTTGCTAATATAATCAAATAAATTATATTTGGTGCCACTTTGAATTCAAAATTGGGGAAGTCGAATTTATAGCCTCTAAACTTACGTTATCGAAATGTATAATGAATTTCGTCCAAAACCGTCTATAAAAACCTTTTAATTGGCTATATAGAATGAGAACGTAATAATGTTGATATAAATTTTCTAATTTAATCAAATGAATTATATTTGGTGACACTTGTCAATTCGGGCAAGTCGAACTTTATTGCATCTAAACATATGTTATTTTTAAAGAGAAATATAGAATGAATTTCATCCAAAAGCGTCGAGAAAAACCTGTTACTTAGTCATAAATAATGACAATGTAATAAAGTTAATAAAAAGTTTCTAATATATTCAAATAAATTATATTTGGTGCCACTTTTGAATTCAAAATTGGGGAAGTCGAATTTATAGCCTCTAAACTTACGTTATCGAAATGTATAATGAATTTCGTCCAAAAGCGTCTATAAAAACCTTTTAATTGGCTATATAGAATTAGAACGTAATAATGTTGATATAAAGTTGCTAATTTAATCAAATGAATTATATTTGGTGACACTTCTCAATTCAAATTGGGCAAGTCGAACTTTATTGCATCTAAACTTATGTTATTTTCAAAGAGAAATATAGAATGAATTTCATCCAAAAGCGTCTAGAAAAACCTGTTAGTTAGTTATAACTAATGACAACGTAATACAAATGGTAAAAAGTTGCTAATATAACCAAATGAATTATATTTGGTGCCACTTTTGAATTCACAATTGGGGAAGTCGAATTTATAGCCTCTAAACTTACGTTATCGAAATGTATAATGAATTTCGTCCAAAAGCGTCTATAAAAACCTTTTAATTGGCTATATAGAATGAGAACGTAATAATGTTGATATAAAGTTGCTAATTTAATCAAATCAATTATATTTGGTGACACTTCTCAATTCAAATTGGGCAAGTCGAACTTTATTGCATCTAAACTTATGTTATTTTTAAAGAGAAATATAGAATGAATTTGATCCAAAAGCGTCTAGAAAAACCTGTTAGTTAGTTATAAATAATGACAACGTAATAAAGTTGATAAAAAGTTGCTAATATAATCAAATAAATTATATTTGGTGCCACTTTTGAATTTAAAATTGGGGAAGTCGAATTAATAGCCTCTAAACGTACGTTATCAAAATGTATAATGAATTTCGTCCAAAAGCGTCTATAAAAACCTTTTAATTGGCTATATAGAATGAGAACATAATAATGTTGATATAACGTTGCTAATTTAATCAAATGAATTATATTTGGTGACACTTCTCAATTCAAATTGGGCAAGTCGAACTTTATTGCATCTAAACTTATGTTATTTTTAAAGAGAAATATAGAATAAATTTCATCCAAAAGCGTCTAGAAAAACCTGTTAGTTAGTCATAAATAATGACAACGTAATAAACTTAATAAAAAGTTTCTAATATATTCAAATAAATTATATTTGGTGCCACTTTGGAATTGAAAATTGGGAAAGTCGAATTTCTAGCCTCTAAACTTAAGTTATCGAAATGTATAATGAATTTCGTCCAAAAAGCGTCTATAAAAACCTTTTAGTTGGCTATATAGAATGAGAACGTAATAATGTTGATATCAAGTTGCTAAATTAATCAAATGAATTATATTTGGTGACACTTCTCAATTCAAATTGGGCAAGTCGAACTTTATTGCATCTAAACTTATGTTATTTTTAAAGAGAAATATAGAATGAATTTCATCCAAAAGCGTCTAAAAAAATCTGTTAGTTAGTCATAAATAATGAAAACGTAATAAAGTTAATAAAAAGTTTCTAATATATTTAAATAAATTATATTTGGTGCCACTTTCGAATTCAAAATTGGGGAACTCGAATTTATAGCCTCTAAACTTACGTTATCGAAATGTGTAATGAATTTCGTGCAAAAGCGTCTATAAAAACCTTTTAATTGGCTATGTAGAATGAGAACGTAATAATATTGATATAAAGTTGCTAATTCAATCAAATGAATTATATTTGGTGACACTTCTCAATTCAAATTGGGCAAGTCAAACTTATTGCATCTAAACTTATGTTATTTTTAAAGAGAAATATAGAATGGATTTCATCCAAAAGCGTCTAGAAAAACTTGTTAGTTAGTCATAAATAATGACAAGGTAATAAAGTTAATAAAAAGTTTCTAATATATTCAAATAAATTACATTTGGTGCCACTTTTGAATTTAAAATTGGGGAAGTCGAATTTATAGCCTCTAAACTTACGTAATCGAAATGTGTAATGAATTTCATCCAAAAGTGTCTATAAAAACCTTTTAATTGGCTATATAGAATGAGAACGTAATAATGTTGATATAAAGTTGCAAACTTAATCAAATGAATTATATTTGGTGACACTTCTCAATTCAAATTAGGCAAGTCGAACTTTATTGCATCTAAACTTATATTATTTTCAAAGAGAAATATAGAATGAATTTCATCCAAAAGCGTCTACAAAAACCTGTTAGTTAATTATAAATAATGACAACGTAAGAAAGTTGATAAAAAGTTGCTAATATAACCAAATGAATTATATTTGGTGCGACTTTTGAATTCGAAATTGGGGAAGTCGAATTTATAGCCTCTAAACTTACGTTATCGAGATGTATATTGAATTTCGTCCAAAAGCGTATATAAAAACCTTTTAATTGGCAATATAGAATGAGAACGTAATAATGTTGATATAAAGTTGCTAATTTAATAAAATGAATTATATTTGGTGAGACTTCTCAATTCAAATTGGGCAAGTCGAACTTTATTGCATCTAAACTTATGTTATTTTTAAAGAGAAATACACAATGAATTTCATCCAAAAGCATCTAGAAAAACCTGTTAGTTAGTTATAAATAATGACAACGTAATAAATTTGATAAAAATTTGCTAATATAACCAAATGAATTATATTTGGTGCCACTTTTGAATTCAACATTGGGGAAGTCGAATTTCTAGCCTCTAAACTTACATTATCGAAATGTATAATGAATTTCGTCCAAAAGCGTCTATAAAAACCTTTTAATTGGCTATATAGAATGAGAACGTAATAATGTTGATATAAAGTTGCTAATTAAATGAAATGAATTATATTTGGTGGCACTTCTCAATTCAAATTGGGCAAGTCGAACTTTATTGCATCTAAATTTATGTTATTTTTAAAGAGAAATATAGAATGAATTTCATCTAAAAGTTTCTAGCAAAACCTGTTAGTTAATTATAAATAATGACAACGTAATAAAGTTGATAAAAAGTTGCTAATATAATCAAATAAATTATATTTGGTGCCACTTTGAATTCAAAATTGGGGAAGTCGAATTTATAGCCTCTAAACTTACGTTATCGAAATGTATAATGAATTTCATCCAAAAGTGTCTATAAAAACCTTTTAATTGGCTATATAGAATGAGAACGTAATAATTTTGATATAAATTTCCTAATTTAATCAAATGAATTATATTTGGTGACACTTCTCAATTCGGGCAAGTCGAACTTTATTGCATCTAAACATATGTTATTTTTAAAGAGAAATATAGAATGAATTTCATCCAAAAGCGTCGAGAAAAACCTGTTAGTTAGTCATAAATAATGACAATGTAATAAAGTTAATAAAAAGTTTCTAATATATTCAAATAAATTATATTTGGTGCCACTTTTGAATTCAAAATTGGGGAAGTCGAATTTACAGCCTCTAAACTTACGTTATCGAAATGTATAATGAATTTCGTCCAAAAGCGTCTCTAAAAACCTTTTAATTGACTATATAGAATGAGAACGTAATAATGTTGATATATAGTTGCTAATTTAATCAAATGAATTATATTTGGTGACACTTCTCAATTCAAATTGGGCAAGTCGAACTTTATTGCATCTAAACTTATGTTATTTTCAAAGAGAAATATAGAATGAGTTTCATCCAAAAGCGTCTAGAAAAACCTGTTAGTTAGTTATAACTAATGACAACGTAATACAAATGGTAAAAAGTTGCTAATATAACCAAATGAATTATATTTGGTGCCACTTTTGAATTCAAAATTGGGGAAGTCGAATTTATAGCCTCTAAACTTACGTTATCGAAATGTATAATGAATTTCGTCCAAAAGCGTCTATAAAAACCTTTTAATTGGCTATATAGAATGAGAACATAATAATGTTGATATAAAGTTGCTAATTTAATCAAATGAATCATATTTGGTGACACTTCTCAATTCAAATTGGGCAAGTCGAACTTTATTGCATCTAAACTTATGTTATTTTTAAAGAGAAATATAGAATGAATTTCATCCAAAAGCGTCTAGAAAAACCTGTTAGTTAGTCATAAATAATGACAACGTAATAAACTTAATAAAAAGTTTCTAATATATTCAAATAAATTATATTTGTTGCCACTTTGGAATTGAAAATTGGGAAAGTCGAATTTCTAGCCTCTAAACTTACGTTATCGAAATGTATAATGAATTTCGTCCAAAAGCGTCTATAAAAACCTTTTAGTTGGCTATATAGAATGAGAACGTAATAATGTTGATATCAAGTTGCTAAATTAATCAAATGAATTATATTTGGTGACACTTCTCAATTCAAATTGGGCAAGTCGAACTTTATTGCATCTAAACTTATGTTATTTTTAAAGAGAAAAATAGAATGAATTTCATCCAAAAGCATCTAGAAAAACTTGTTAGTTAGTCATAAATAATGAAAACGTAATAAAGTTAATAAAAAGTTTCTAATATATTTAAATAAATTATATTTGGTGCCACTTTCGAATTCAAAATTGGGGAACTCGAATTTATAGCCTCTAAACTTACGTTATCGAAATGTGTATTGAATTTCGTGCAAAAGCGTCTATAAAAACCTTTTAATTGGCTATGTAGAATGAGAACGTAATAATATTGATATAAAGTTGCTAATTTAATCAAATGAATTATATTTGGTGACACTTCTCAATTCAAATTGGGCAAGTCAAACTTTATTGCATGTAAACTTATGTTATTTTTAAAGAGAAATATAGAATGGATTTCATCCAAAAGCGTCTAGAAAAACCTGTTAGTTAGTCATAAATAATGACAACGTAATAAAGTTAATAAAAAGTTTCTAATATATTCAAATAAATTATATTTGGTGCCACTTTTGAATTTAAAATTGGGGAAGTCGAATTTATAGCCTCTAAACTTACGTAATCGAAATGTATATTGAATTTCGTCCAAAAGTGTCTATAAAAACCTTTTAATTGGCTATATAGAATGAGAACGTAATAATGTTGATATAAAGTTGCTAATTTAATCAAATGAATTATATTTGGTGACACTTCTCAATTCAAATTAGGCAAGTCGAACTTTATTGCATCTAAACTTATGTTATTTTCAAAGAGAAATATAGAATGAATTTCATCCAAAAGCGTCTACAAAAACCTGTTAGTTAATTATAAATAATGACAACGTAAAAAAGTTGATAAAAAGTTGCTAATATAACCAAATGAATTATATTTGGTGCGACTTTTGAATTCAAAATTGGGGAAGTCGAATTTATAGCCTCTAAACTTACGTTATCGAGATGTATAATGAATTTCGTCCAAAAGCGTATATTAAAACCTTTTAATTGGCAATATAGAATGAGAACGTAATAATGTTGATATAAAGTTGCTAATTTAATAAAATGAATTATATTTGGTGCGACTTCTCAATTCAAATTGGGCAAGTCGAACTTTATTGCATCTAAACTTATGTTATTTTTAAAGAGAAATACACAATGAATTTCATCCAAAAGCATCTAGAAAAACCTGTTAGTTAGTTATAAATAATGACAACGTAATAAATTTGATAAAAGTCTGCTAATATAACCAAATGAATTAATAAAAAGTTTCTAATATATTCAAATAAATTATATTTGGTGCCACTTTTGAATTCAAAATTGGGGAAGTCGAATTTATAGCCTCTAAACTTACGTTATCGAAATGTATAATGAATTTCGTCCAAAAGCGTCTACAAAAACCTTTTAATTGGCTATATAGAATGAAAACGTAATAATGTTGATATAAATTTTCTAATTTAATCAAATGAATTATATTTGGTGACACTTCTCAATTCGGGCAAGTCGAACTTTATTGCATCTAAACATATGTTATTTTTAAAGAGAAATATAGAATGAATTTCATCCAAAAGCGTCGAGAAAAACCTGTTAGTTAGTCATAAATAATGACAATGTAATAAAGTTAATAAAAAGTTTCTAATATATTCAAATAAATTATATTTGGTGCCACTTTTGAATTCAAAATTGGGGAAGTCGAATTTATAGCCTCTAAACTTACGTTATCGAAATGTATAATGAATTTCGTCCAAAAGCGTCTATAAAAACCTTTTAATTGGCTATATAGAATGAGAACGTAATAATGTTGATATAAAGTTGCTAATTTAATCAAATGAATTATATTTGGTGACACTTCTCAATTCAAATTGGGCAAGTCGAACTTTATTGCATCTAAACTTATGTTATTTTCAAAGAGAAATATAGAATGAATTTCATCCAAAAGCGTCTAGAAAAACCTGTTAGTTAGTTATAACTAATGACAACGTAATACAAATGGTAAAAAGTTGCTAATATAACCAAATGAATTATATTTGGTGCCACCTTTGAATTCACAATTGGGGAAGTCGAATTTATAGCCTCTAAACTTACGTTATCGAAATGTATAATGAATTTCGTCCAAAAGCGTCTATAAAAACCTTTTAATTGGCTATATAAAATGAGAACATAATAATGTTGATATAAAGTTGCTAATTTAATCAAATGAATCATATTTGGTGACACTTCTCAATTCAAATTGGGCAAGTCGAACTTTATTGCATTTAAACTTATGTTATTTTTAAAGAGAAATATAGAATGAATTTCATCCAAAAGCGTCTAGAAAAACCTGTTAGTTAGTCATAAATAATGACAACGTAATAAACTTAATAAAAAGTTTCTAATATATTCAAATAAATTATATTTTTTGCCACTTTGGAATTGAAAATTGGGAAAGTCGAATTTCTAGCCTCTAAACTTACGTTATCGAAATGTATAATGAATTTCGTCCAAAAGCGTCTATAAAAACCTTTTAGTTGGCTATATAGAATGAGAACGTAATAATGTTGATATCAAGTTGCTAAATTAATCAAATGAATTATATTTGGTGACACTTCTCAATTCAAATTTGGCAAGTCGAACTTTATTGCATCTAAACTTATGTTATTTTTAAAGAGAAAAATAGAATGAATTTCATCCAAAAGCATCTAGAAAAACTTGTTAGTTAGTCATAAATAATGAAAACGAAATAAAGTTAATAAAAAGTTTCTAATATATTTAAATAAATTATATTTGGTGCCACTTTCGAATTCAAAATTGGGGAACTCGAATTTATAGCCTCTAAACTTACGTTATCGAAATGTGTAATGAATTTCGTGCAAAAGCGTCTATAAAAACCTTTTAATTGGCTATGTAGAATGAGAACGTAATAATATTGATATAAAGTTGCTAATTTAATCAAATGAATTATATTTGGTGACACTTCTCAATTCAAATTGGGCAAGTCAAACTTTATTGCATCAAAACTTATGTTATTTTTAAAGAGAAATATAGAATGGATTTCATCCAAAAGCGTCTAGAAAAACCTGTTAGTTAGTCATAAATAAGGACAACGTAATAAAGTTAATAAAAAGTTTCTAATATATTCAAATAAATTATATTTGGTGCCACTTTTGAATTTAAAATTGGGGAAGTCGAATTTATAGCCTCTAAACTTACGTTATCGAAATGTATAATGAATTTCGTCCAAAAGCGTCTATAAAAACCTTTTAGTTGGCTATATAGAATGAGAACGTAATAATGTTGATATCAAGTTGCTAAATTAATCAAATGAATTATATTTGGTGACACTTCTCAATTTAAATTGGGCAAGTCGAACTTTATTGCATCTAAACTTATGTTATTTTTAAAGAGAAATATAGAATGAATTTCATCCAAAAGCGTCTAGAAAAACCTGTTAGTTAGTCATAAATAATGAAAACGTAATAAAGTTAATAAAAAGTTTCTAATTTATTTAAATAAATTATATTTGGTGCCACTTTCGAATTCAAAATTGGGGAACTCGAATTTATAGCCTCTAAACTTACGTTATCGAAATGTGTAATGAATTTCGTGCAAAAGCGTCTATAAAAACCTTTTAATTGGTTATGTAGAATGAGAACGTAATAATATTGATATAAAGTTGCTAATTTAATCAAATGAATTATATTTGGTGACACTTCTCAATTCAAATTGGGCAAGTCGAACTTTATTGCATCTAAACTTATGTTATTTTTAAAGAGAAATATAGAATGGATTTCATCCAAAAGCGTCTAGAAAAACCTGTTAGTTAGTCATAAATAATGACAACGTAATAAAGTTAATAAAAAGTTTCTAATATATTCAAATAAATTATATTTGGTGCCACTTTTGAATTTAAAATTGGGGAAGTCGAATTTATAGCCTCTAAACTTACGTAATCGAAATGTATAATGAATTTCGTCCAAAAGTGTCTATAAAAACCTTTTAATTGGCTATATAGAATGAGAACGTAATAATGTTGATATAAAGTTGCTAATTTAATCAAATGAATTATATTTGGTGACACTTCTCAATTCAAATTAGGCAAGTCGAACTTTATTGCATCTAAACTTATGTTATTTTCAAAGAGAAATATAGAATGAATTTCATCCAAAAGCGTCTACAAAAACCTGTTAGTTAATTATAAATAATGACAACGTAAAAAAGTTGATAAAAAGTTGCTAATATAACCAAATAAATTATATTTGGTGCGACTTTTGAATTCAAAATTGGGGAAGTCGAATTTATAGCCTCTAAACTTACGTTATCGAGATGTATAATGAATTTCGTCCAAAACCGTATATTAAAACCTTTTAATTGGCAATATAGAATGAGAACGTAATAATGTTGATATAAAGTTGCTAATTTAATAAAATGAATTATATTTGGTGAGACTTCTCAATTCAAATTGGGCAAGTCGAAATTTATTGCATCTAAACATATGTTATTTTTAAAGAGAAATATAGAATGAATTTTATCCAAAAGCGTCGAGAAAAACCTGTTAGTTAGTCATAAATAATGACAATGTAATAAAGTTAATAAAAAGTTTCTAATATATTCAAATAAATTATATTTGGTGCCACTTTTGAATTCAAAATTGGGGAAGTCGAATTTATAGCCTCTAAACTTACGTTATCGAAATGTATAATGAATTTCGTCCAAAAGCGTCTATAAAAACCTTTTAATTGGCTATATAGAATGAGAACGTAATAATGTTGATATAAAGTTGCTAATTTAATCAAATGATTTATATTTGGTGACACTTCTCAATTCAAATTGGGCAAGTCGAACTTTATTGCATCTAAACTTATGTTATTTTCAAAGAGAAATATAGAATGAATTTCATCCAAAAGCGTCTAGAAAAACCTGTTAGTTAGTTATAACTAATGACAACGTAATGCAAATGGTAAAAAGTTTCTAATATAACCAAATGAATTATATTTGGTGCCACTTTTGAATTCACAATTGGGGAAGTCGAATTTATAGCCTCTAAACTTACGTTATCGAAATGTATAATGAATTTCGTCCAAAAGCGTCTATAAAAACCTTTTAATTGGCTATATAGAATGAGAACGTAATAATGTTGATATAAAGTTGCTAATTTAATCAAATGAATTATATTTGGTGACACTTCTCAATTCAAATTGGGCAAGTCGAACTTTATTGCATCTGAACTTATGTTATTTTTAAAGAGAAATATAGAATGAATTTGATCCAAAAGCATCTAGAAAAACCTGTTAGTTAGTTATAAATAATGACAACGTAATAAAGTTGATAAAAAGTTGCTAATATAATCAAATAAATTATATTTGGTGCCACTTTTGAATTCAAAATTGGGGAAGTCGAATTAATAGCCTCTAAACTTACGTTATCGAAATGTATAATGAATTTCGTCCAAAAGCATCTATAAAAACCTTTTAATTGGCTATATAGAATGAGAACATAATAATGTTGATATAAAGTTGCTAATTTAATCAAATGAATTATATTTGGTGACACTTCTCAATTCAAATCGGGCAAGTCGAACTTTATTACATCTAAACTTATGTTATTTTTAAAGAGAAATATAGAATGAATTTCATCCAAAAGCGTCTAGAAAAACCTGTTAGTTAGTCATAAATAATGAAAACGTAATAAATTTAATAAAAAGTTTCTAATTTATTTAAATAAATTATATTTGGTGCCACTTTCGAATTCAAAATTGGGGAACTCGAATTTATAGCCTCTAAACTTACGTTATCGAAATGTGTAATGAATTTCGTGCAAAAGCGTCTATAAAAACCTTTTAATTGGTTGTGTAGAATGAGAACGTAATAATATTGATATAAAGTTGCTAATTTAATCAAATGAATTATGTTTGGTGACACTTCTCAATTCAAATTGGGCAAGTCGAACTTTATTGCATCTAAACTTATGTTATTTTTAAAGAGAAATATAGAATGGATTTCATCCAAAAGCGTCTAGAAAAACCTGTTAGTTAGTCATAAATAATGACAACGTAATAAAGTTAATAAAAAGTTTCTAATATATTCAAATAAATTATATTTGGTGCCACTTTTGAATTTAAAATTGGGGAAGTCGAATTTATAGCCTCTAAACTTACGTAATCGAAATGTATAATGAATTTCGTCCAAAAGCGTCGAGAAAAACCTGTTAGTTAGTCATAAATAATGACAATGTAATAAAGTTAATAAAAAGTTTCTAATATATTCAAATAAATTATATTTGGTGCCACTTTTGAATTCAAAATTGGGGAAGTCGAATTTATAGCCTCTAAACTTACGTTATCGAAATGTATAATGAATTTCGTCCAAAAGCGTCTATAAAAACCTTTTAATTGGCTATATAGAATGAGAACGTAATAATGTTGATATAAAGTTGCTAATTTAATCAAATGAATTATATTTGGTGACACTTCTCAATTCAAATTGGGCAAGTCGAACTTTATTGCATCTAAACTTATGTTATTTTCAAAGAGAAATATAGAATGAATTTCATCCAAAAGCGTCTAGAAAAACCTGTTAGTTAGTTATAACTAATGACAACGTAATGCAAATGGTAAAAAGTTTCTAATATAACCAAATGAATTATATTTGGTGCCACTTTTGAATTCACAATTGGGGAAGTCGAATTTATAGCCTCTAAACTTACGTTATCGAAATGTATAATGAATTTCGTCTAAAAGCGTCTATAAAAACCTTTTAATTGGCTATATAGAATGAGAACGTAATAATGTTGATATAAAGTTGCTAATTTAATCAAATGAATTATATTTGGTGACACTTCTCAATTCAAATTGGGCAAGTCGAACTTTATTGCATCTGAACTTATGTTATTTTTAAAGAGAAATATAGAATGAATTTGATCCAAAAGCGTCTAGAAAAACCTGTTAGTTAGTTATAAATAATGACAACGTAATAAAGTTGATAAAAAGTTGCTAATATAATCAAATAAATTATATTTGGTGCCACTTTGGAATTGAAAATTGGGAAAGTCGACTTTCTAGCCTCTAAACTTACGTTATCGAAATGTATAATGAATTTCGTCCAAAAGCGTCTATAAAAACCTTTTAGTTGGCTATATAGAATGAGAACGTAATAATGTTGATATCAAGTTGCTAAATTAATCAAATGAATTATATTTGGTGACACTTCTCAATTTAAATTGGGCAAGTCGAACTTTATTGCATCTAAACTTATGTTATTTTTAAAGAGAAATATAGAATGAATTTCATCCAAAAGCGTCTAGAAAAACCTGTTAGTTAGTCATAAATAATGAAAACGTAATAAAGTTAATAAAAAGTTTCTAATTTATTTATATAAATTATATTTGGTGCCACTTTCGAATTCAAAATTGGGGAACTCGAATTTATAGCCTCTAAACTTACGTTATCGAAATGTGTAATGAATTTCGTCCAAAAGCGTCTATAAAAACCTTTTAATTGGCTATATAGAATGAGAACGTAATAATGTTGATATAAAGTTGCTAATATAATCAAATGAATTATATTTGGTGACACTTCTCAATTCAAATTAGGCAAGTCGAACTTTATTGCATCTAAACTTATGTTATTTTCTAAGAGAAATATAGAATGAATTTCATCCAAAAGCGTCTACAAAAACCTGTTAGTTAATTATAAATAATGACAACGTAAAAAAGTTGATAAAAAGTTGCTAATATAACCAAATAAATTATATTTGGTGCGACTTTTTAATTGAAAATTGGGGAAGTCGAATTTATAGCCTCTAAACTTACGTTATCGAGATGTATAATGAATTTCGTCCAAAAGCGTATATTAAAACCTTTTAATTGGCAATATAGAATGAGAACGTAATAATGTTGATATAAAGTTGCCAATTTAATAAAATGAATTATATTTGGTGAGACTTCTCAATTCAAATTGGGCAAGTCGAACTTTATTGCATCTAAACATATGTTATTTTTAAAGAGAAATATAGAATGAATTTCATCCAAAAGCGTCGAGAAAAACCTGTTAGTTAGTCATAAATAATGACAATGTAATAAAGTTAATAAAAAGTTTCTAATATATTCAAATAAATTATATTTGGTGCCACTTTTGAATTCAAAATTGGGGAAGTCGAATTTATAGCCTCTAAACTTACGTTATCGAAATGTATAATGAATTTCGTCCAAAAGCGTCTATAAAAACCTTTTAATTGGCTATATAGAATGAGAACGTAATAATGTTGATATAAAGTTGCTAATTTAATCAAATGAATTATATTTGGTGACACTTCTCAATTCAAATTGGGCAAGTCGAACTTTATTGCATCTAAACTTATGTTATTTTCAAAGAGAAATATAGAATGAATTTCATCCAAAAGCGTCTAGAAAAACCTGTTAGTTAGTTATAACTAATGACAACGTAATGCAAATGGTAAAAAGTTTCTAATATAACCAAATGAATTATATTTGGTGCCACTTTTGAATTCACAATTGGGGAAGTCGAATTTATAGCCTCTAAACTTACGTTATCGAAATGTATAATGAATTTCGTCTAAAAGCGTCTATAAAAACCTTTTAATTGGCTATATAGAATGAGAACGTAATAATGTTGATATAAAGTTGCTAATTTAATCAAATGAATTATATTTGGTGACACTTCTCAATTCAAATTGGGCAAGTCGAACTTTATTGCATCTGAACTTATGTTATTTTTAAAGAGAAATATAGAATGAATTTGATCCAAAAGCGTCTAGAAAAACCTGTTAGTTAGTTATAAATAATGACAACGTAATAAAGTTGATAAAAAGTTGCTAATATAATCAAATAAATTATATTTGGTGCCACTTTTGAATTCAAAATTGGGGAAGTCGAATTAATAGCCTCTAAACTTACGTTATCGAAATGTATAATGAATTTCGTCCAAAAGCGTCTATAAAAACCTTTTAATTGGCTATATAGAATGAGAACATAATAATGTTGATATAAAGTTGCTAATTTAATCAAATGAATTATATTTGGTGACACTTCTCAATTCAAATCGGGCAAGTCGAACTTTATTACATCTAAACTTATGTTATTTTTAAAGAGAAATATAGAATGAATTTCATCCAAAAGCGTCTAGAAAAACCTGGTAGTTAGTCATAAATAATGACAACGTAATAAACTTAATAAAAAGTTTCTAATATATTCAAATAAATTATATTTGGTGCCACTTTGGAATTGAAAATTGGGAAAGTCGACTTTCTAGCCTCTAAACTTACGTTATCGAAATGTATAATGAATTTCGTCCAAAAGCGTCTATAAAAACCTTTTAGTTGGCTATATAGAATGAGAACGTAATAATGTTGATATCAAGTTGCTAAATTAATCAAATGAATTATATTTGGTGACACTTCTCAATTTAAATTGGGCAAGTCGAACTTTATTGCATCTAAACTTATGTTATTTTTAAAGAGAAATATAGAATGAATTTCATCCAAAAGCGTCTAGAAAAACCTGTTAGTTAGTCATAAATAATGAAAACGTAATAAAGTTAATAAAAAGTTTCTAATTTATTTAAATAAATTATATTTGGTGCCACTTTCGAATTCAAAATTGGGGAATTCGAATTTATAGCCTCTAAACTTACGTTATCGAAATGTGTAATGAATTTCGTCCAAAAGCGTCTATAAAAACCTTTCAATTGGTTATGTAGAATGAGAACGTAATAATATTGATATAAAGTTGCTAATTTAATCAAATGAATTATATTTGGTGACACTTCTCAATTCAAATTGGGCAAGTCGAACTTTATTGCATCTAAACTTATGTTATTTTTAAAGAGAAATATAGAATGGATTTCATCCAAAAGCGTCTAGAAAAACCTGTTAGTTAGTCATAAATAATGACAACGTAATAAAGTTAATAAAAAGTTTCTAATATATTCAAATAAATTATATTTGGTGCCACTTTTGAATTTAAAATTGGGGAAGTCGAATTTATAGCCTCTAAACTTACGTAATCGAAATGTATAATGAATTTCATCCAAAAGTGTCTATAAAAACCTTTTAATTGGCTATATAGAATGAGAACGTAATAATGTTGATATAAAGTTGCTAATTAAATCAAATGAATTATATTTGGTGACACTTCTCAATTCAAATTGGGCAAGTCGAACTTTATTGCATCTAAACTTATGTTATTTTCAAAGAGAAATATAGAATGAATTTCATCCAAAAGCGTCTACAAAAACCTGTTAGTTAATTATAAATAATGACAACGTAAAAAAGTTGATAAAAAGTTGCTAATATAACCAAATAAATTATATTTGGTGCGACTTTTTAATTGAAAATTGGGGAAGTCGAATTTATAGCCTCTAAACTTACGTTATCGAGATGTATAATGAATTTCGTCCAAAAGCGTATATTAAAACCTTTTAATTGGCAATATAGAATGAGAACGTAATGATGTTGATATAAAGTTGCCAATTTAATAAAATGAATTATATTTGGTGAGACTTCTCAATTCAAATTGGGCAAGTCGAACTTTATTGCATCTAAACATATGTTATTTTTAAAGAGAAATATAGAATGAATTTCATCCAAAAGCGTCGAGAAAAACCTGTTAGTTAGTCATAAATAATGACAATGTAATAAAGTTAATAAAAAGTTTCTAATATATTCAAATAAATTATATTTGGTGCCACTTTTGAATTCAAAATTGGGGAAGTCGAATTTATAGCCTCTAAACTTACGTTATCGAAATGTATAATGAATTTCGTCCAAAAGCGTCTATAAAAACCTTTTAATTGGCTATATAGAATGAGAACGTAATAATGTTGATATAAAGTTGCTAATTTAATCAAATGAATTATATTTGGTGACACTTCTCAATTCAAATTGGGCAAGTCGAACTTTATTGCATCTAAACTTATGTTATTTTCAAAGAGAAATATAGAATGAATTTCATCCAAAAGCGTCTAGAAAAACCTGTTAGTTAGTTATAACTAATGACAACGTAATGCAAATGGTAAAAAGTTTCTAATATAACCAAATGAATTATATTTGGTGCCACTTTTGAATTCACAATTGGGGAAGTCGAATTTATAGCCTCTAAACTTACGTTATCGAAATGTATAATGAATTTCGTCTAAAAGCGTCTATAAAAACCTTTTAATTGGCTATATAGAATGAGAACGTAATAATGTTGATATAAAGTTGCTAATTTAATCAAATGAATTATATTTGGTGACACTTCTCAATTCAAATTGGGCAAGTCGAACTTTATTGCATCTGAACTTATGTTATTTTTAAAGAGAAATATAGAATGAATTTGATCCAAAAGCGTCTAGAAAAACCTGTTAGTTAGTTATAAATAATGACAACGTAATAAAGTTGATAAAAAGTTGCTAATATAATCAAATAAATTATATTTGGTGCCACTTTTGAATTCAAAATTGGGGAAGTCGAATTAATAGCCTCTAAACTTACGTTATCGAAATGTATAATGAATTTCGTCCAAAAGCGTCTATAAAAACCTTTTAATTCGCTATATAGAATGAGAACATAATAATGTTGATATAAAGTTGCTAATTTAATCAAATGAATTATATTTGGTGACACTTCTCAATTCAAATCGGGCAAGTCGAACTTTATTACATCTAAACTTATGTTATTTTTAAAGAGAAATATAGAATGAATTTCATCCAAAAGCGTCTAGAAAAACCTGGTAGTTAGTCATAAATAATGACAACGTAATAAACTTAATAAAAAGTTTCTAATATATTCAAATAAATTATATTTGGTGCCACTTTGGAATTGAAAATTGGGAAAGTCGACTTTCTAGCCTCTAAACTTACGTTATCGAAATGTATAATGAATTTCGTCCAAAAGCGTCTATAAAAACCTTTTAGTTGGCTATATAGAATGAGAACGTAATAATGTTGATATCAAGTTGCTAAATTAATCAAATGAATTATATTTGGTGACACTTCTCAATTTAAATTGGGCAAGTCGAACTTTATTGCATCTAAACTTATGTTATTTTTAAAGAGAAATATAGAATGAATTTCATCCAAAAGCGTCTAGAAAAACCTGTTAGTTAGTCATAAATAATGAAAACGTAATAAAGTTAATAAAAAGTTTCTAATTTATTTATATAAATTATATTTGGTGCCACTTTCGAATTCAAAATTGGGGAACTCGAATTTATAGCCTCTAAACTTACGTTATCGAAATGTGTAATGAATTTCGTCCAAAAGCGTCTATAAAAACCTTTTAATTGGCTATATAGAATGAGAACGTAATAATGTTGATATAAAGTTGCTAATATAATCAAATGAATTATATTTGGTGACACTTCTCAATTCAAATTAGGCAAGTCGAACTTTATTGCATCTAAACTTATGTTATTTTCTAAGAGAAATATAGAATGAATTTCATCCAAAAGCGTCTACAAAAACCTGTTAGTTAATTATAAATAATGACAACGTAAAAAAGTTGATAAAAAGTTGCTAATATAACCAAATAAATTATATTTGGTGCGACTTTTTAATTGAAAATTGGGGAAGTCGAATTTATAGCCTCTAAACTTACGTTATCGAGATGTATAATGAATTTCGTCCAAAAGCGTATATTAAAACCTTTTAATTGGCAATATAGAATGAGAACGTAATGATGTTGATATAAAGTTGCCAATTTAATAAAATGAATTATATTTGGTGAGACTTCTCAATTCAAATTGGGCAAGTCGAACTTTATTGCATCTAAACATATGTTATTTTTAAAGAGAAATATAGAATGAATTTCATCCAAAAGCGTCGAGAAAAACCTGTTAGTTAGTCATAAATAATGACAATGTAATAAAGTTAATAAAAAGTTTCTAATATATTCAAATAAATTATATTTGGTGCCACTTTTGAATTCAAAATTGGGGAAGTCGAATTTATAGCCTCTAAACTTACGTTATCGAAATGTATAATGAATTTCGTCCAAAAGCGTCTATAAAAACCTTTTAATTGGCTATATAGAATGAGAACGTAATAATGTTGATATAAAGTTGCTAATTTAATCAAATGAATTATATTTGGTGACACTTCTCAATTCAAATTGGGCAAGTCGAACTTTATTGCATCTAAACTTATGTTATTTTCAAAGAGAAATATAGAATGAATTTCATCCAAAAGCGTCTAGAAAAACCTGTTAGTTAGTTATAACTAATGACAACGTAATGCAAATAGTAAAAAGTTTCTAATATAACCAAATGAATTATATTTGGTGCCACTTTTGAATTCACAATTGGGGAAGTCGAATTTATAGCCTCTAAACTTACGTTATCGAAATGTATAATGAATTTCGTCTAAAAGCGTCTATAAAAACCTTTTAATTGGCTATATAGAATGAGAACGTAATAATGTTGATATAAAGTTGCTAATTTAATCAAATGAATTATATTTGGTGACACTTCTCAATTCAAATTGGGCAAGTCGAACTTTATTGCATCTAAACTTATGTTATTTTTAAAGAGAAATATAGAATGAATTTCATCCAAAAGCGTCTAGAAAAACCTGTTAGTTAGTCATAAATAATGAAAACGTAATAAAGTTAATAAAAAGTTTCTAATTTATTTATATAAATTATATTTGGTGCCACTTTCGAATTCAAAATTGGGGAACTCGAATTTATAGCCTCTAAACTTACGTTATCGAAATGTGTAATGAATTTCGTCCAAAAGCGTCTATAAAAACCTTTTAATTGGCTATATAGAATGAGAACGTAATAATGTTGATATAAAGTTGCTAATATAATCAAATGAATTATATTTGGTGACACTTCTCAATTCAAATTAGGCAAGTCGAACTTTATTGCATCTAAACTTATGTTATTTTCTAAGAGAAATATAGAATGAATTTCATCCAAAAGCGTCTACAAAAACCTGTTAGTTAATTATAAATAATGACAACGTAAAAAAGTTGATAAAAAGTTGCTAATATAACCAAATAAATTATATTTGGTGCGACTTTTTAATTGAAAATTGGGGAAGTCGAATTTATAGCCTCTAAACTTACGTTATCGAGATGTATAATGAATTTCGTCCAAAAGCGTATATTAAAACCTTTTAATTGGCAATATAGAATGAGAACGTAATGATGTTGATATAAAGTTGCCAATTTAATAAAATGAATTATATTTGGTGAGACTTCTCAATTCAAATTGGGCAAGTCGAACTTTATTGCATCTAAACATATGTTATTTTTAAAGAGAAATATAGAATGAATTTGATCCAAAAGCGTCGAGAAAAACCTGTTAGTTAGTCATAAATAATGACAATGTAATAAAGTTAATAAAAAGTTTCTAATATATTCAAATAAATTATATTTGGTGCCACTTTTGAATTCAAAATTGGGGAAGTCGAATTTATAGCCTCTAAACTTACGTTATCGAAATGTATAATGAATTTCGTCCAAAAGCGTCTATAAAAACCTTTTAATTGGCTATATAGAATGAGAACGTAATAATGTTGATATAAAGTTGCTAATTTAATCAAATGAATTATATTTGGTGACCCTTCTCAATTCAAATTGGGCAAGTCGAACTTTATTGCATCTGAACTTATGTTATTTTTAAAGAGAAATATAGAATGAATTTGATCCAAAAGCGTCTAGAAAAACCTGTTAGTTAGTTATAAATAATGACAACGTAATAAAGTTGATAAAAAGTTGCTAATATAATCAAATAAATTATATTTGGTGCCACTTTTGAATTCAAAATTGGGGAAGTCGAATTAATAGCCTCTAAACTTACGTTATCGAAATGTATAATGAATTTCGTCCAAAAGCGTCTATAAAAACCTTTTAATTGGCTATATAGAATGAGAACATAATAATGTTGATATAAAGTTGCTAATTTAATCAAATGAATTATATTTGGTGACACTTCTCAATTCAAATCGGGCAAGTCGAACTTTATTACATCTAAACTTATGTTATTTTTAAAGAGAAATATAGAATGAATTTCATCCAAAAGCGTCTACAAAAACCTGGTAGTTAGTCATAAATAATGACAACGTAATAAACTTAATAAAAAGTTTCTAATATATTCAAATAAATTATATTTGGTGCCACTTTGGAATTGAAAATTGGGAAAGTCGACTTTCTAGCCTCTAAACTTACGTTATCGAAATTTATAATGAATTTCGTCCAAAAGCGTCTATAAAAACCTTTTAGTTGGCTATATAGAATGAGAACGTAATAATGTTGATATCAAGTTGCTAAATTAATCAAATGAATTATATTTGGTGACACTTCTCAATTTAAATTGGGCAAGTCGAACTTTATTGCATCTAAACTTATGTTATTTTTAAAGAGAAATATAGAATGAATTTCATCCAAAAGCGTCTAGAAAAACCTGTTAGTTAGTCATAAATAATGAAAACGTAATAAAGTTAATAAAAAGTTTCTAATTTATTTAAATAAATTATATTTGGTGCCACTTTCGAATTCAAAATTGGGGAACTCGAATTTATAGCCTCTAAACTTACGTTATCGAAATGTGTAATGAATTTCGTGCAAAAGCGTCTATAAAAACCTTTTAATTGGTTGTGTAGAATGAGAACGTAATAATATTGATATAAAGTTGCTAATTTAATCAAATGAATTATATTTGGTGACACTTCTCAATTCAAATTGGGCAAGTCGAACTTTATTGCATCTAAACTTATGTTATTTTTAAAGAGAAATATAGAATGGATTTCATCCAAAAGCGTCTAGAAAAACCTGTTAGTTAGTCATAAATAATGACAACGTAATAAAGTTAATAAAAAGTTTCTAATATATTCAAATAAATTATATTTGGTGCCACTTTTGAATTTAAAATTGGGGAAGTCGAATTTATAGCCTCTAAACTTACGTAATCGAAATGTATAATGAATTTCGTCCAAAAGTGTCTATAAAAACCTTTTAATTGGCTATATAGAATGAGAACGTAATAATGTTGATATAAAGTTGCTAATTTAATCAAATGAATTATATTTGGTGACACTTCTCAATTCAAATTAGGCAAGTCGAACTTTATTGCATCTAAACTTATGTTATTTTCTAAGAGAAATATAGAATGAATTTCATCCAAAAGCGTCTACAAAAACCTGTTAGTTAATTATAAATAATGACAACGTAAAAAAGTTGATAAAAAGTTGCTAATATAACCAAATAAATTATATTTGGTGCGACTTTTTAATTGAAAATTGGGGAAGTCGAATTTATAGCCTCTAAACTTACGTTATCGAAATGTATAATGAATTTCGTCCAAAAGCGTCTATAAAAACCTTTTAATTGGCTATATAGAATGAGAACGTAATAATGTTGATATAAAGTTGCTAATTTAATCAAATGAATTATATTTGGTGACACTTCTCAATTCAAATTGGGCAAGTCGAACTTTATTGCATCTAAACTTATGTTATTTTCAAAGAGAAATATAGAATGAATTTCATCCAAAAGCGTCTAGAAAAACCTGTTAGTTAGTTATAACTAATGACAACGTAATGCAAATGGTAAAAAGTTTCTAATATAACCAAATGAATTATATTTGGTGCCACTTTTGAATTCACAATTGGGGAAGTCGAATTTATAGCCTCTAAACTTACGTTATCGAAATGTATAATGAATTTCGTCCAAAAGCGTCTATAAAAACCTTTTAATTGGCTATATAGAATGAGAACGTAATAATGTTGATATAAAGTTGCTAATTTAATCAAATGAATTATATTTGGTGACACTTCTCAATTCAAATTGGGCAAGTCGAACTTTATTGCATCTGAACTTATGTTATTTTTAAAGAGAAATATAGAATGAATTTGATCCAAAAGCGTCTAGAAAAACCTGTTAGTTAGTTATAAATAATTACAACGTAATAAAGTTGATAAAAAGTTGCTAATATAATCAAATAAATTATATTTGGTGCCACTTTTGAATTCAAAATTGGGGAAGTCGAATTAATAGCCTCTAAACTTACGTTATCGAAATGTATAATGAATTTCGTCCAAAAGTGTCTATAAAAACCTTTTAATTGGCTATATAGAATGAGAACGTAATAATGTTGATATAAAGTTGCTAATTAAATCAAATGAATTATATTTGGTGACACTTCTCAATTCAAATTGGGCAAGTCGAACTTTATTGCATCTAAACTTATGTTATTTTCAAAGAGAAATATAGAATGAATTTCATCCAAAAGCGTCTAGAAAAACCTGTTAGTTAGTTATAACTAATGACAA
The DNA here is from genome assembly GCF_052849685.1 of Lactuca virosa. NCBI lineage: Eukaryota > Viridiplantae > Streptophyta > Magnoliopsida > Asterales > Asteraceae > Lactuca > Lactuca virosa. Next base: position 444,691,905 of record NC_136430.1, read on the forward strand.
CGTAATACAAATGGTAAAAAGTTGCTAATATAACCAAATGAATTATATTTGGTGCCACTTTTGAATTCACAATTGGGGAAGTCGAATTTATAGCCTCTAAACTTACGTTATCGAGATGTATATTGAATTTCGTCCAAAAGCGTATATTAAAACCTTTTAATTGGCAATATAGAATGAGAACGTAATAATGTTGATATAAAGTTGCTAATTTAATAAAATGAATTATATTTGGTGAGACTTCTCAATTCAAATTGGGCAAGTCGAACTTTATTGCATCTAAACTTATGTTATTTTTAAAGAGAAATACGCAATGAATTTCATCCAAAAGTATCTAGAAAAACCTGTTAGTTAGTTATAAATAATGACAACGTAATAAATTTGATAAAAGTTTGCTAATATAACCAAATGAATTATATTTGGTGCCACTTTTGAATTCAAAATTGGGGAAGTCGAATTTCTAGCCTCTAAACTTACATTATCGAAATGTATAATGAATTTCATCCAAAAGCGTCTATAAAAACCTTTTAATTGGCTATATAGAATGAGAACGTAATAATGTTGATATAAAGTTGCTAATTAAATCAAATGAATTATATTTGGTGACACTTCTCAATTCAAATTGGGCAAGTCGAACTTTATTGCATCTAAACTTATGTTATTTTCAAAGAGAAATATAGAATGAATTTCATCCAAAAGCGTCTAGAAAAACCTGTTAGTTAGTTATAACTAATGACAACGTAATACAAATGGTAAAAAGTTGCTAATATAACCAAATGAATTATATTTGGTGCCACTTTTGAATTCACAATTGGGGAAGTCGAATTTATAGCCTCTAAACTTACGTTATCGAAATGTATAATGAATTTCGTCCAAAAGCGTCTATAAAAACCTTTTAATTGGCTATATAGAATGAGAACGTAATAATGTTGATATAAAGTTGCTAATTTAATCAAATGAATTATATTTGGTGACACTTCTCAATTCAAATTGGGCAAGTCGAACTTTATTGCATCTAAACTTATGTTATTTTTAAAGAGAAATATAGAATGAATTTGATCCAAAAGCGTCTAGAAAAACTTGTTAGTTAGTTATAAATAATGACATCGTAATAAAGTTGATAAAAAGTTGCTAATATAATCAAATAAATTATATTTGGTGCCACTTTTGAATTCAAAATTGGGGAAGTCGAATTAATAGCCTCTAAACTTACGTTATCGAAATGTATAATGAATTTCGTCCAAAAGCGTCTATAAAAACCTTTTAATTGGCTATATAGAATGAGAACATAATAATGTTGATATAAAGTTGCTAATTTAATCAAATGAATTATATTTGGTGACACTTCTCAATTCAAATCGGGCAATCGAACTTTATTACATCTAAACTTATGTTATTTTTAAAGAGAAATATAGAATGAATTTCATTCAAAAGCGTCTAGGAAAACCTGGTAGTTAGTCATAAATAATGACAACGTAATAAACTTAATAAAAAGTTTCTAATATATTCAAATAAATTATATTTGGTGCCACTTTGGAATTGAAAATTGGGAAAGTCGACTTTCTAGCCTCTAAACTTACGTTATCGAAATGTATAATGAATTTCGTCCAAAAGCGTCTATAAAAACCTTTTAGTTGGCTATATAGAATGAGAACGTAATAATGTTGATATCAAGTTGCTAAATTAATCAAATAAATTATATTTGGTGACACTTCTCAATTTAAATTGGGCAAGTCGAACTTTATTGCATCTAAACTTATGTTATTTTTAAAGAGAAATATAGAATGAATTTCATCCAAAAGCGTCTAGAAAAACCTGTTAGTTAGTCATAAATAATGAAAACGTAATAAAGTTAATAAAAAGTTTCTAATTTATTTATATAAATTATATTTGGTGCCACTTTCGAATTCAAAATTGGGGAACTCGAATTTATAGCCTCTAAACTTACGTTATCGAAATGTGTAATGAATTTCGTGCAAAAGCATCTATAAAAACCTTTTAATTGGTTGTGTAGAATGAGAACGTAATAATATTGATATAAAGTTGCTAATTTAATCAAATGAATTATATTTGGTGACACTTCTCAATTCAAATTGGGCAAGTCGAACTTTATTGCATCTAAACTTATGTTATTTTTAAAGAGAAATATAGAATGGATTTCATCCAAAAGCGTCTAGAAAAACCTGTTAGTTAGTCATAAATAATGACAACGTAATAAAGTTAATAAAAAGTTTCTAATTTATTCAAATAAATTATATTTGGTGCCACTTTTGAATTTAAAATTGGGGAAGTCGAATTTATAGCCTCTAAACTTACGTAATCGAAATGTATAATGAATTTCGTCCAAAAGTGTCTATAAAAACCTTTTAATTGGCTATATAGAATGAGAACGTAATAATGTTGATATAAAGTTGCTAATTTAATCAAATGAATTATACTTGGTGACACTTCTCAATTCAAATTAGGCAAGTCGAACTTTATTGCATCTAAACTTATGTTATTTTCTAAGAGAAATATAGAATGAATTTCATCCAAAAGCGTCTACAAAAACCTGTTAGTTAATTATAAATAATGACAACGTAAAAAAGTTGATAAAAAGTTGCTAATATAACCAAATAAATTATATTTGGTGCGACTTTTTAATTGAAAATTGGGGAAGTCGAATTTATAGCCTCTAAACTTACGTTATCGAGATGTATAATGAATTTCGTCCAAAAGCGTATATTAAAACCTTTTAATTGGCAATATAGAATGAGAACGTAATAATGTTGATATAAAGTTGCCAATTTAATAAAATGAATTATATTTGGTGAGACTTCTCAATTCAAATTGGGCAAGTCGAACTTTATTGCATCTAAACATATGTTATTTTTAAAGAGAAATATAGAATGAATTTGATCCAAAAGCGTCGAGAAAAACCTGTTAGTTAGTCATAAATAATGACAATGTAATAAAGTTAATAAAAAGTTTCTAATATATTCAAATAAATTATATTTGGTGCCACTTTTGAATTCAAAATTGGGGAAGTCGAATTTATAGCCTCTAAACTTACGTTATCGAAATGTATAATGAATTTCGTCCAAAAGCGTCTATAAAAACCTTTTAATTGGCTATATAGAATGAGAACGTAATAATGTTGATATAAAGTTGCTAATTTAATCAAATGAATTATATTTGGTGACCCTTCTCAATTCAAATTGGGCAAGTCGAACTTTATTGCATCTGAACTTATGTTATTTTTAAAGAGAAATATAGAATGAATTTGATCCAAAAGCGTCTAGAAAAACCTGTTAGTTAGTTATAAATAATGACAACGTAATAAAGTTGATAAAAAGTTGCTAATATAATCAAATAAATTATATTTGGTGCCACTTTTGAATTCAAAATTGGGGAAGTCGAATTAATAGCCTCTAAACTTACGTTATCGAAATGTATAATGAATTTCGTCCAAAAGCGTCTATAAAAACCTTTTAATTGGCTATATAGAATGAGAACATAATAATGTTGATATAAAGTTGCTAATTTAATCAAATGAATTATATTTGGTGACACTTCTCAATTCAAATCGGGCAAGTCGAACTTTATTACATCTAAACTTATGTTATTTTTAAAGAGAAATATAGAATGAATTTCATCCAAAAGCGTCTAGAAAAACCTGGTAGTTAGTCATAAATAATGACAACGTAATAAACTTAATAAAAAGTTTCTAATATATTCAAATAAATTATATTTGGTGCCACTTTGGAATTGAAAATTGGGAAAGTCGACTTTCTAGCCTCTAAACTTACGTTATCGAAATGTATAATGAATTTCGTCCAAAAGCGTCTATAAAAACCTTTTAGTTGGCTATATAGAATGAGAACGTAATAATGTTGATATCAAGTTGCTAAATTAATCAAATGAATTATATTTGGTGACACTTCTCAATTTAAATTGGGCAAGTCGAACTTTATTGCATCTAAACTTATGTTATTTTTAAAGAGAAATATAGAATGAATTTCATCCAAAAGCGTCTAGAAAAACCTGTTAGTTAGTCATAAATAATGAAAACGTAATAAAGTTAATAAAAAGTTTCTAATTTATTTAAATAAATTATATTTGGTGCCACTTTCGAATTCAAAATTGGGGAACTCGAATTTATAGCCTCTAAACTTACGTTATCGAAATGTGTAATGAATTTCGTGCAAAAGCGTCTATAAAAACCTTTTAATTGGTTGTGTAGAATGAGAACGTAATAATATTGATATAAAGTTGCTAATTTAATCAAATGAATTATATTTGGTGACACTTCTCAATTCAAATTGGGCAAGTCGAACTTTATTGCATCTAAACTTATGTTATTTTTAAAGAGAAATATAGAATGGATTTCATCCAAAAGCGTCTAGAAAAACCTGTTAGTTAGTCATAAATAATGACAACGTAATAAAGTTAATAAAAAGTTTCTAATATATTCAAATAAATTATATTTGGTGCCACTTTTGAATTTAAAATTGGGGAAGTCGAATTTATAGCCTCTAAACTTACGTAATCGAAATGTATAATGAATTTCGTCCAAAAGTGTCTATAAAAACCTTTTAATTGGCTATATAGAATGAGAACGTAATAATGTTGATATAAAGTTGCTAATTTAATCAAATGAATTATATTTGGTGACACTTCTCAATTCAAATTAGGCAAGTCGAACTTTATTGCATCTAAACTTATGTTATTTTCTAAGAGAAATATAGAATGAATTTCATCCAAAAGCGTCAACAAAAACCTGTTAGTTAATTATAAATAATGACAACGTAAAAAAGTTGATAAAAAGTTGCTAATATAACCAAATAAATTATATTTGGTGCGACTTTTTAATTGAAAATTGGGGAAGTCGAATTTATAGCCTCTAAAATTACGTTATCGAGATGTATAATGAATTTCGTCCAAAAGCGTATATTAAAACCTTTTAATTGGCAATATAGAATGAGAACGTAATAATGTTGATATAAAGTTGCCAATTTAATAAAATGAATTATATTTGGTGAGACTTCTCAATTCAAATTGGGCAAGTCGAACTTTATTGCATCTAAACATATGTTATTTTTAAAGAGAAATATAGAATGAATTTCATCCAAAAGCGTCGAGAAAAACCTGTTAGTTAGTCATAAATAATGACAATGTAATAAAGTTAATAAAAAGTTTCTAATATATTCAAATAAATTATATTTGGTGCCACTTTTGAATTCAAAATTGGGGAAGTCGAATTTATAGCCTCTAAACTTACGTTATCGAAATGTATAATGAATTTCGTCCAAAAGCGTCTATAAAAACCTTTTAATTGGCTATATAGAATGAGAACGTAATAATGTTGATATAAAGTTGCTAATTTAATCAAATGAATTATATTTGGTGACACTTCTCAATTCAAATTGGGCAAGTCGAACTTTATTGCATCTAAACTTATGTTATTTTCAAAGAGAAATATAGAATGAATTTCATCCAAAAGCGTCTAGAAAAACCTGTTAGTTAGTTATAACTAATGACAACGTAATGCAAATGGTAAAAAGTTTCTAATATAACTAAATGAATTATATTTGGTGCCACTTTTGAATTCACTATTGGGGAAGTCGAATTTATAGCCTCTAAACTTACGTTATCGAAATGTATAATGAATTTCGTCCAAAAGCGTCTATAAAAACCTTTTAATTGGCTATATAGAATGAGAACGTAATAATGTTGATATAAAGTTGCTAATTTAATCAAATGAATTATATTTGGTGACACTTCTCAATTCAAATTGGGCAAGTCGAACTTTATTGCATCTGAACTTATGTTATTTTTAAAGAGAAATATAGAATGAATTTGATCCAAAAGCGTCTAGAAAAACCTGTTAGTTAGTTATAAATAATGACAACGTAATAAAGTTGATAAAAAGTTGCTAATATAATCAAATAAATTATATTTGGTGCCACTTTTGAATTCAAAATTGGGGAAGTCGAATTAATAGCCTCTAAACTTACGTTATCGAAATGTGTAATGAATTTCGTCCAAAAGCGTCTATAAAAACCTTTTAATTGGCTATATAGAATGAGAACATAATAATGTTGATATAAAGTTGCTAATTTAATCAAATGAATTATATTTGGTGACACTTCTCAATTCAAATCGGGCAAGTCGAACTTTATTACATCTAAACTTATGTTATTTTTAAAGAGAAATATAGAATGAATTTCATCCAAAAGCGTCTAGAAAAACCTGGTAGTTAGTCATAAATAATGACAACGTAATAAACTTAATAAAAAGTTTCTAATATATTCAAATAAATTATATTTGGTGCCACTTTGGAATTGAAAATTGGGAAAGTCGACTTTCTAGCCTCTAAACTTACGTTATCGAAATGTATAATGAATTTCGTCCAAAAGCGTCTATAAAAACCTTTTAGTTGGCTATATAGAATGAGAACGTAATAATGTTGATATCAAGTTGCTAAATTAATGAAATGAATTATATTTGGTGACACTTCTCAATTTAAATTGGGCAAGTCGAACTTTATTGCATCTAAACTTATGTTATTTTTAAAGAGAAATATAGAATGAATTTCATCCAAAAGCGTCTAGAAAAACCTGTTAGTTAGTCATAAATAATGAAAATGTAATAAAGTTAATAAAAAGTTTCTAATTTATTTAAATAAATTATATTTGGTGCCACTTTCGAATTCAAAATTGGGGAATTCGAATTTATAGCCTCTAAACTTACGTTATCGAAATGTGTAATGAATTTCGTCCAAAAGCGTCTATAAAAACCTTTCAATTGGTTATGTAGAATGAGAACGTAATAATATTGATATAAAGTTGCTAATTTAATCAAATGAATTATATTTGGTGACACTTCTCAATTCAAATTGGGCAAGTCGAACTTTATTGCATCTAAACTTATGTTATTTTTAAAGAGAAATATAGAATGGATTTCATCCAAAAGCGTCTAGAAAAACCTGTTAGTTAGTCATAAATAATGACAACGTAATAAAGTTAATAAAAAGTTTCTAATATATTCAAATAAATTATATTTGGTGCCACTTTTGAATTTAAAATTGGGGAAGTCGAATTTATAGCCTCTAAACTTACGTAATCGAAATGTATAATGAATTTCATCCAAAAGTGTCTATAAAAACCTTTTAATTGGCTATATAGAATGAGAACGTAATAATGTTGATATAAAGTTGCTAATTAAATCAAATGAATTATATTTGGTGACACTTCTCAATTCAAATTGGGCAAGTCGAACTTTATTGCATCTAAACTTATGTTATTTTCAAAGAGAAATATAGAATGAATTTCATCCAAAAGCGTCTAGAAAAACCTGTTAGTTAGTTATAACTAATGACAACGTAATACAAATGGTAAAAAGTTGCTAATATAACCAAATGAATTATATTTGGTGCCACTTTTGAATTCACAATTGGGGAAGTCGAATTTATAGCCTCTAAACTTACGTTATCGAGATGTATATTGAATTTCGTCCAAAAGCGTATATTAAAACCTTTTAATTGGCAATATAGAATGAGAACGTAATAATGTTGATATAGAGTTGCTAATTTAATAAAATGAATTATATTTGGTGAGACTTCTCAATTCAAATTGGGCAAGTCGAACTTTATTGCATCTAAACTTATGTTATTTTTAAAGAGAAATACGCAATGAATTTCATCCAAAAGTATCTAGAAAAACCTGTTAGTTAGTTATAAATAATGACAACGTAATAAATTTGATAAAAGTTTGCTAATATAACCAAATGAATTATATTTGGTGCCACTTTTGAATTCAAAATTGGGGAAGTCGAATTTCTAGCCTCTAAACTTACATTATCGAAATGTATAATGAATTTCATCCAAAAGCGTCTATAAAAACCTTTTAATTGGCCATATAGAATGAGAACGTAATAATGTTGATATAAAGTTGCTAATTAAATCAAATGAATTATATTTGGTGACACTTCTCAATTCAAATTGGGCAAGTCGAACTTTATTGCATCTAAACTTATGTAATTTTCAAAGAGAAATATAGAATGAATTTCATCCAAAAGCGTCTAGAAAAACCTGTTAGTTAGTTATAACTAATGACAACGTAATACAAATGGTAAAAAGTTGCTAATATAACCAAATGAATTATATTTGGTGCCACTTTCGAATTCACAATTGGGGAAGTCGAATTTATAGCCTCTAAACTTACGTTATCGAAATGTATAATGAATTTCGTCCAAAAGCGTCTATAAAAACCTTTTAATTGGCTATATAGAATGAGAACGTAATAATGTTGATATAAAGTTGCTAATTTAATCAAATGAATTATATTTGGTGACACTTCTCAATTCAAATTGGGCAAGTCGAACTTTATTGCATCTAAACTTATGTTATTTTTAAAGAGAAATATAGAATGAATTTGATCCAAAAGCGTCTAGAAAAACCTGTTAGTTAGTTATAAATAATGACAACGTAATAAAGTTGATAAAAAGTTGCTAATATAATCAAATAAATTATATTTGGTGCCACTTTTGAATTCAAAATTGGGGAAGTCGAATTAATAGCCTCTAAACTTACGTTATCGAAATGTATAATGAATTTCGTCCAAAAGCGTCTATAAAAACCTTTTAATTGGCTATATAGAATGAGAACATAATAATGTTGATATAAAGTTGCTAATTTAATCAAATGAATTATATTTGGTGACACTTCTCAATTCAAATCGGGCAAGTCGAACTTTATTACATCTAAACTTATGTTATTTTTAAAGAGAAATATAGAATGAATTTCATCCAAAAGCGTCTAGAAAAACCTGGTAGTTAGTCATAAATAATGACAACGTAATAAACTTAATAAAAAGTTTCTAATATATTCAAATAAATTATATTTGGTGCCACTTTGGAATTGAAAATTGGGAAAGTCGACTTTCTAGCCTCTAAACTTACGTTATCGAAATGTATAATGAATTTCGTCCAAAAGCGTCTATAAAAACCTTTTAGTTGGCTATATAGAATGAGAACGTAATAATGTTGATATCAAGTTGCTAAATTAATCAAATGAATTATATTTGGTGACACTTCTCAATTTAAATTGGGCAAGTCGAACTTTATTGCATCTAAACTTATGTTATTTTTAAAGAGAAATATAGAATGAATTTCATCCAAAAGCGTCTAGAAAAACCTGTTAGTTAGTCATAAATAATGAAAATGTAATAAAGTTAATAAAAAGTTTCTAATTTATTTAAATAAATTATATTTGGTGCCACTTTCGAATTCAAAATTGGGGAATTCGAATTTATAGCCTCTAAACTTACGTTATCGAAATGTGTAATGAATTTCGTCCAAAAGCGTCTATAAAAACCTTTCAATTGGTTATGTAGAATGAGAACGTAATAATATTGATATAAAGTTGCTAATTTAATCAAATGAATTATATTTGGTGACACTTCTCAATTCAAATTGGGCAAGTCGAACTTTATTGCATCTAAACTTATGTTATTTTTAAAGAGAAATATAGAATGGATTTCATCCAAAAGCGTCTAGAAAAACCTGTTAGTTAGTCATAAATAATGACAACGTAATAAAGTTAATAAAAAGTTTCTAATATATTCAAATAAATTATATTTGGTGCCACTTTTGAATTTAAAATTGGGGAAGTCGAATTTATAGCCTCTAAACTTACGTAATCGAAATGTATAATGAATTTCATCCAAAAGTGTCTATAAAAACCTTTTAATTGGCTATATAGAATGAGAACGTAATAATGTTGATATAAAGTTGCTAATTAAATCAAATGAATTATATTTGGTGACACTTCTCAATTCAAATTGGGCAAGTCGAACTTTATTGCATCTAAACTTATGTTATTTTCAAAGAGAAATATAGAATGAATTTCATCCAAAAGCGTCTAGAAAAACCTGTTAGTTAGTTATAACTAATGACAACGTAATACAAATGGTAAAAAGTTGCTAATATAACCAAATGAATTATATTTGGTGCCACTTTTGAATTCACAATTGGGGAAGTCGAATTTATAGCCTCTAAACTTACGTTATCGAGATGTATATTGAATTTCGTCCAAAAGCGTATATTAAAACCTTTTAATTGGCAATATAGAATGAGAACGTAATAATGTTGATATAGAGTTGCTAATTTAATAAAATGAATTATATTTGGTGAGACTTCTCAATTCAAATTGGGCAAGTCGAACTTTATTGCATCTAAACTTATGTTATTTTTAAAGAGAAATACGCAATGAATTTCATCCAAAAGTATCTAGAAAAACCTGTTAGTTAGTTATAAATAATGACAACGTAATAAATTTGATAAAAGTTTGCTAATATAACCAAATGAATTATATTTGGTGCCACTTTTGAATTCAAAATTGGGGAAGTCGAATTTCTAGCCTCTAAACTTACATTATCGAAATGTATAATGAATTTCATCCAAAAGCGTCTATAAAAACCTTTTAATTGGCCATATAGAATGAGAACGTAATAATGTTGATATAAAGTTGCTAATTAAATCAAATGAATTATATTTGGTGACACTTCTCAATTCAAATTGGGCAAGTCGAACTTTATTGCATCTAAACTTATGTAATTTTCAAAGAGAAATATAGAATGAATTTCATCCAAAAGCGTCTAGAAAAACCTGTTAGTTAGTTATAACTAATGACAACGTAATACAAATGGTAAAAAGTTGCTAATATAACCAAATGAATTATATTTGGTGCCACTTTCGAATTCACAATTGGGGAAGTCGAATTTATAGCCTCTAAACTTACGTTATCGAAATGTATAATGAATTTCGTCCAAAAGCGTCTATAAAAACCTTTTAATTGGCTATATAGAATGAGAACGTAATAATGTTGATATAAAGTTGCTAATTTAATCAAATGAATTATATTTGGTGACACTTCTCAATTCAAATTGGGCAAGTCGAACTTTATTGCATCTAAACTTATGTTATTTTTAAAGAGAAATATAGAATGAATTTGATCCAAAAGCGTCTAGAAAAACTTGTTAGTTAGTTATAAATAATGACATCGTAATAAAGTTGATAAAAAGTTGCTAATATAATCAAATAAATTATATTTGGTGCCACTTTTGAATTCAAAATTGGGGAAGTCGAATTAATAGCCTCTAAACTTACGTTATCGAAATGTATAATGAATTTCGTCCAAAAGCGTCTATAAAAACCTTTTAATTGGCTATATAGAATGAGAACATAATAATGTTGATATAAAGTTGCTAATTTAATCAAATGAATTATATTTGATGACACTTCTCAATTCAAATCGGGCAAGTCGAACTTTATTACATCTAAACTTATGTTATTTTTAAAGAGAAATATAGAATGAATTTCATTCAAAAGCGTCTAGAAAAACCTGGTAGTTAGTCATAAATAATGACAACGTAATAAACTTAATAAAAAGTTTCTAATATATTCAAATAAATTATATTTGGTGCCACTTTGGAATTGAAAATTGGGAAAGTCGACTTTCTAGCCTCTAAACTTACGTTATCGAAATGTATAATGAATTTCGTCCAAAAGCGTCTATAAAAACCTTTTAGTTGGCTATATAGAATGAGAACGTAATAATGTTGATATCAAGTTCCTAAATTAATCAAATGAATTATATTTGGTGACACTTCTCAATTTAAATTGGGCAAGTCGAACTTTATTGCATCTAAACTTATGTTATTTTTAAAGAGAAATATAGAATGAATTTCATCCAAAAGCGTCTAGAAAAACCTGTTAGTTAGTCATAAATAATGAAAACGTAATAAAGTTAATAAAAAGTTTCTAATTTATTTAAATAAATTATATTTGGTGCCACTTTCGAATTCAAAATTGGGGAACTCGAATTTATAGCCTCTAAACTTACGTTATCGAAATGTGTAATGAATTTCGTGCAAAAGCATCTATAAAAACCTTTTAATTGGTTGTGTAGAATGACAACGTAATAATATTGATATAAAGTTGCTAATTTAATCAAATGAATTATATTTGGTGACACTTCTCAATTCAAATTGGGCAAGTCGAACTTTATTGCATCTAAACTTATGTTATTTTTAAAGAGAAATATAGAATGGATTTCATCCAAAAGCGTCTAGAAAAACCTGTTAGTTAGTCATAAATAATGACAACGTAATAAAGTTAATAAAAAGTTTCTAATATATTCAAATAAATTATATTTGGTGCCACTTTGGAATTGAAAATTGGGAAAGTCGACTTTCTAGCCTCTAAACTTACGTTATCGAAATGTATAATGAATTTCGTCCAAAAGCGTCTATAAAAACCTTTTAGTTGGCTATATAGAATGAGAACGTAATAATGTTGATATCAAGTTCCTAAATTAATCAAATGAATTATATTTGGTGACACTTCTCAATTTAAATTGGGCAAGTCGAACTTTATTGCATCTAAACTTATGTTATTTTTAAAGAGAAATATAGAATGAATTTCATCCAAAAGCGTCTAGAAAAACCTGTTAGTTAGTCATAAATAATGAAAACGTAATAAAGTTAATAAAAAGTTTCTAATTTATTTAAATAAATTATATTTGGTGCCACTTTCGAATTCAAAATTGGGGAACTCGAATTTATAGCCTCTAAACTTACGTTATCGAAATGTGTAATGAATTTCGTGCAAAAGCATCTATAAAAACCTTTTAATTGGTTGTGTAGAATGAGAACGTAATAATATTGATATAAAGTTGCTAATTTAATCAAATGAATTATATTTGGTGACACTTCTCAATTCAAATTGGGCAAGTCGAACTTTATTGCATCTAAACTTATGTTATTTTTAAAGAGAAATATAGAATGGATTTCATCCAAAAGCGTCTAGAAAAACCTGTTAGTTAGTCATAAATAATGACAACGTAATAAAGTTAATAAAAAGTTTCTAATATATTCAAATAAATTATATTTGGTGCCACTTTTGAATTTAAAATTGGGGAAGTCGAATTTATAGCCTCTAAACTTACGTAATCGAAATGTATAATGAATTTCGTCCAAAAGTGTCTATAAAATCCTTTTAATTGGCTATATAGAATGAGAACGTAATAATGTTGATATAAAGTTGCTAATTTAATCAAATGAATTATATTTGGTGACACTTCTCAATTCAAATTAGGCAAGTCGAACTTTATTGCATCTAAACTTATGTTATTTTCAAAGAGAAATATAGAATGAATTTCATCCAAAAGCGTCTACAAAAACCTGTTAGTTAATTATAAATAATGACAACGTAAAAAAGTTGATAAAAAGTTGCTAATATAACCAAATAAATTATATTTGGTGCGACTTTTTAATTGAAAATTGGGGAAGTCGAATTTATAGCCTCTAAACTTACGTTATCGAGATGTATAATGAATTTCGTCCAAAAGCGTATATTAAAACCTTTTAATTGGCAATATAGAATGAGAACGTAATAATGTTGATATAAAGTTGCTAATTTAATAAAATGAATTATATTTGGTGAGACTTCTCAATTCAAATTGGGCAAGTCGAACTTTATTGCATCTAAACATATGTTATTTTTAAAGAGAAATATAGAATGAATTTCATCCAAAAGCGTCGAGAAAAACCTGTTAGTTAGTCATAAATAATGACAATGTAATAAAGTTAATAAAAAGTTTCTAATATATTCAAAATAAATTATATTTGGTGCCACTTTTGAATTCAAAATTGGGGAAGTCGAATTTATAGCCTCTAAACTTACGTTATCGAAATGTATAATGAATTTCGTCCAAAAGCGTCTATAAAAACCTTTTAATTGGCTATATAGAATGAGAACGTAATAATGTTGATATAAAGTTGCTAATTTAATCAAATGAATTATATTTGGTGACACTTCTCAATTCAAATTGGGCAAGTCGAACTTTATTGCATCTAAACTTATGTTATTTTCAAAGAGAAATATAGAATGAATTTCATCCAAAAGCGTCTAGAAAAACCTGTTAGTTAGTTATAACTAATGACAACGTAATGCAAATGGTAAAAAGTTTCTAATATAACCAAATGAATTATATTTGGTGCCACTTTTGAATTCACAATTGGGGAAGTCGAATTTATAGCCTGTAAACTTACGTTATCGAAACGTATAATGAATTTCGTCCAAAAGCGTCTATAAAAACCTTTTAATTGGCTATATAGAATGAGAACGTAATAATGTTGATATAAAGTTGCTAATTTAATCAAATGAATTATATTTGGTGACACTTCTCAATTCAAATTGGGCAAGTCGAACTTTATTGCATCTGAACTTATGTTATTTTTAAAGAGAAATATAGAATGAATTTGATCCAAAAGCGTCTAGAAAAACCTGTTAGTTAGTTATAAATAATGACAACGTAATAAAGTTGATAAAAAGTTGCTAATATAATCAAATAAATTATATTTGGTGCCACTTTTGAATTCAAAATTGGGGAAGTCGAATTAATAGCCTCTAAACTTACGTTATCGAAATGTATAATGAATTTCGTCCAAAAGCGTCTATAAAAACCTTTTAATTGGCTATATAGAATGAGAACATAATAATGTTGATATAAAGTTGCTAATTTAATCAAATGAATTATATTTGGTGACACTTCTCAATTCAAATCGGGCAAGTCGAACTTTATTACATCTAAACTTATGTTATTTTTAAAGAGAAATATAGAATGAATTTCATCCAAAAGCGTCTAGAAAAACCTGGTAGTTAGTCATAAATAATGACAACGTAATAAACTTAATAAAAAGTTTCTAATATATTCAAATAAATTATATTTGGTGCCACTTTGGAATTGAAAATTGGGAAAGTCGACTTTCTAGCCTCTAAACTTACGTTATCGAAATGTATAATGAATTTCGTCCAAAAGCGTCTATAAAAACCTTTTAGTTGGCTATATAGAATGAGAACGTAATAATGTTGATATCAAGTTGCTAAATTAATAAAATGAATTATATTTGGTGACACTTCTCAATTTAAATTGGGCAAATCGAACTTTATTGCATCTAAACTTATGTTATTTTTAAAGAGAAATATAGAATGAATTTCATCCAAAAGCGTCTAGAAAAACCTGTTAGTTAGTCATAAATAATGAAAACGTAATAAAGTTAATAAAAAGTTTCTAATTTATTTAAATAAATTATATTTGGTACCACTTTCGAATTCAAAATTGGGGAATTCGAATTTATAGCCTCTAAACTTACGTTATCGAAATGTGTAATGAATTTCGTGCAAAAGCGTCTATAAAAACCTTTTAATTGGTTATGTAGAATGAGAACGTAATAATATTGATATAAAGTTGCTAATTTAATCAAATGAATTATATTTGGTGACACTTCTCAATTCAAATTGGGCAAGTCGAACTTTATTGCATCTAAACTTATGTTATTTTTAAAGAGAAATATAGAATGGATTTCATCCAAAAGCGTCTAGAAAAACCTGTTAGTTAGTCATAAATAATGACAACGTAATAAAGTTAATAAAAATTTTCTAATATATTCAAATAAATTATATTTGGTGCCACTTTTGAATTTAAAATTGGGGAAGTCGAATTTATAGCCTCTAAACTTACGTAATCGAAATGTATAATGAATTTCGTCCAAAAGTGTCTATAAAAACCTTTTAATTGGCTATATAGAATGAGAACGTAATAATGTTGATATAAAGTTGCTAATTTAATCAAATGAATTATATTTGGTGACACTTCTCAATTCAAATTAGGCAAGTCGAACTTTAGTGCATCTAAACTTATGTTATTTTCAAAGAGAAATATAGAATGAATTTCATCGAAAAGCGTCTACAAAAACCTGTTAGCTAATTATAAATAATGACAATGTAAAAAATTTGATAAAAAGTTGCTAATATAACCAAATAATTTATATTTGGTGCGACTTTTGAATTCAAAATTGGGGAAGTCGAATTTATAGCCTCTAAACTTACGTTATCGAGATGTATAATGAATTTCATCCAAAAGCGTATATTAAAACCTTTTAATTGGCAATATAGAATGAGAACGTAATAATGTTGATATAAAGTTGCTAATTTAATAAAATGAATTATATTTGGTGAGACTTCTCAATTCAAATTGGGCAAGTCGAACTTTATTGCATCTAAACATATGTTATTTTTAAAGAGAAATATAGAATGAATTTCATCCAAAAGCGTCGAGAAAAACCTGTTAGTTAGTCATAAATAATGACAATGTAATAAAGTTAATAAAAAGTTTCTAATATATTCAAATAAATTATATTTGGTGCCACTTTTGAATTCAAAATTGGGGAAGTCGAATTTATAGCCTCTAAACTTACATTATCGAAATGTATAATGAATTTCGTCCAAAAGCGTCTATAAAAACCTTTTAATTGGCTATATAGAATGAGAACATAATAATGTTGATATAAAGTTGCTAATTTAATCAAATGAATTATATTTGGTGACACTTCTCAATTCAAATCGGGCAAGTAAAACTTTATTGCATGTAAACTTATGTTATTTTTAAAGAGAAATATAGAATGGATTTCATCCAAAAGCGTCTAGAAAAACCTGTTAGTTAGTCATAAATAATGACAACGTAATAAAGTTAATAAAAAGTTTCTAATATATTCAAATAAATTATATTTGGTGCCACTTTTGAATTTAAAATTGGGGAATTCGAATTTATAGCCTCTAAACTTACGTAATCGAAATGTATATTGAATTTCGTCCAAAAGTGTCTATAAAAACCTTTTAATTGGCTATATAGAATGAGAACGTAATAATGTTGATATAAAGTTGCTAATTTAATCAAATGAATTATATTTGGTGACACTTCTCAATTCAAATTAGGCAAGTCGAACTTTAGTGCATCTAAACTTATGTTATTTTCAAAGAGAAATATAGAATGAATTTCGTCCAAAAGCGTCTACAAAAACCTGTTAGCTAATTATAAATAATGACAACGTAAAAAAGTTGATAAAAAGTTGCTAATATAACCAAATAATTTATATTTGGTGCGACTTTTGAATTCAAAATTGGGGAAGTCGAATTTATGGCCTCTAAACTTACGTTATCGAGATGTATAATGAATTTCATCCAAAAGCGTATATTAAAACCTTTTAATTGGCAATATAGAATGAGAACGTAATAATGTTGATATAAAGTTGCTAATTTAATAAAATGAATTATATTTGGTGAGACTTCTCAATTCAAATTGGGCAAGTCGAACTTTATTGCATCTAAACATATGTTATTTTTAAAGAGAAATATATAATGAATTTCATCCAAAAGCGTCGAGAAAAACCTGTTAGTTAGTCATAAATAATGACAATGTAATAAAGTTAATAAAAAGTTTCTAATATATTCAAATAAATTATATTTGGTGCCACTTTTGAATTCAAAATTGGGGAAGTCGAATTTATAGCCTCTAAACTTACATTATTGAAATGTATAATGAATTTCGTCCAAAAGCGTCTATAAAAACGTTTTAATTGGCTATATAGAATGAGAACATAATAATGTTGATATAAAGTTGCTAATTTAATCAAATGAATTATATTTGGTGACACTTCTCAATTCAAATCGGGCAAGTCGAACTTTATTACATCTAAACTTATGTTATTTTTAAAGAGAAATATAGAATGAATTTCATCCAAAAGCGTCGAGAAAAACCTGTTAGTTAGTCATAAATAATGACAACGTAATAAAGTTAATAAAAAGTTTCTAATATATTCAAATAAATTATATTTGGTGCCACTTTTGAATTTAAAATTGGGGAAGTCGAATTTATAGCCTCTAAACTTACGTAATCGAAATGTATATTGAATTTCGTCCAAAAGTGTCTGTAAAAACCTTTTAATTGGCTATATAGAATGAGAACGTAATAATGTTGATATAAAGTTGCTAATTTAATCAAATGAATTATATTTGGTGACACTTCTCAATTCAAATTAGGCAAGTCGAACTTTATTGCATCTAAACTTTTGTTATTTTCAAAGAGAAATATAGAATGAATTTCATCCAAAAGCGTCTACAAAAACCTGTTAGTTAATTATAAATAATGACAACGTAAAAAAGTTGATAAAAAGTTGCTAATATAACCAAATGAATTATATTTGGTGCGACTTTTGAATTCAAAATTGGGGAAGTCGAATTTATAGCCTCTAAACTTACGTTATCGAGATGTATAATGAATTTCGTCCAAAAGCGTATATTAAAACCTTTTAATTGGCTATATAGAATGAGAACGTAATAATGTTGATATAAAGTTGCTAATTTAATCAAATGAATTATTTTTGGTGACACTTCTCAATTCAAATTGGGCAAGTCGAACTTTATTGCATCTGAACTTATGTTATTTTTAAAGAGAAATATAGAATGAATTTGATCCAAAAGCGTCTAGAAAAACCTGTTAGTTAGTTATAAATAATGACAACGTAATAAAGTTGATAAAAAGTTGCTAATATAATCAAATAAATTATATTTGGTGCCACTTTTGAATTCAAAATTGGGGAAGTCGAATTAATAGCCTCTAAACTTACGTTATCGAAATGTATAATGAATTTCGTCCAAAAGCGTCTATAAAAACCTTTTAATTGGCTATATAGAATGAGAACATAATAATGTTGATATAAAGTTGCTAATTTAATCAAATGAATTATATTTGGTGACACTTCTCAATTCAAATCGGGCAAGTCGAACTTTATTACATCTAAACTTATGTTATTTTTAAAGAGAAATATAGAATGAATTTCATCCAAAAGCGTCTAGAAAAACCTGGTAGTTAGTCATAAATAATGACAACGTAATAAACTTAATAAAAAGTTTCTAATATATTCAAATAAATTATCTTTGGTGCCACTTTGGAATTGAAAATTGGGAAAGTCGACTTTCTAGCCTCTAAACTTACGTTATCGAAATGTATAATGAATTTCGTCCAAAAGCGTCTATAAAAACCTTTTAGTTGGCTATATAGAATGAGAACGTAATAATGTTGATATCAAGTTGCTAAATTAATCAAATGAATTATATTTGGTGACACTTCTCAATTTAAATTGGGCAAGTCGAACTTTATTGCATCTAAACTTATGTTATTTTTAAAGAGAAATATAGAATGAATTTCATCCAAAAGCGTCTAGAAAAACCTGTTAGTTAGTCATAAATAATGACAACGTAATAAAGTTAATAAAAAGTTTCTAATATATTCAAATAAATTATATTTGGTGCCACTTTTGAATTTAAAATTGGGGAAGTCGAATTTATAGCCTCTAAACTTACGTAATCGAAATGTATATTGAATTTCGTCCAAAAGTGTCTATAAAAACCTTTTAATTGGCTATATAGAATGAGAACGTAATAATGTTGATATAAAGTTGCTAATTTAATCAAATGAATTATATTTGGTGACACTTCTCAATTCAAATTAGGCAAGTCGAACTTTAGTGCATCTAAACTTATGTTATTTTCAAAGAGAAATATAGAATGAATTTCATCCAAAAGCGTCTACAAAAACCTGTTAGCTAATTATAAATAATGACAACGTAAAAAAGTTGATAAAAAGTTGCTAATATAACCAAATAATTTATATTTGGTGCGACTTTTGAATTCAAAATTGGGGAAGTCGAATTTATGGCCTCTAAACTTACGTTATCGAGATGTATAATGAATTTCATCCAAAAGCGTATATTAAAACCTTTTAATTGGCAATATAGAATGAGAACGTAATAATGTTGATATAAAGTTGCTAATTTAATAAAATGAATTATATTTGGTGAGACTTCTCAATTCAAATTGGGCAAGTCGAACTTTATTGCATCTAAACATATGTTATTTTTAAAGAGAAATATATAATGAATTTCATCCAAAAGCGTCGAGAAAAACCTGTTAGTTAGTCATAAATAATGACAATGTAATAAAGTTAATAAAAAGTTTCTAATATATTCAAATAAATTATATTTGGTGCCACTTTTGAATTCAAAATTGGGGAAGTCGAATTTATAGCCTCTAAACTTACATTATTGAAATGTATAATGAATTTCGTCCAAAAGCGTCTATAAAAACCTTTTAATTGGCTATATAGAATGAGAACATAATAATGTTGATATAAAGTTGCTAATTTAATCAAATGAATTATATTTGGTGACACTTCTAAATTCAAATTAGGCAAGTCGAACTTTAGTGCATCTAAACTTATGTTATTTTCAAAGAGAAATATAGAATGAATTTCATCCAAAAGCGTCTACAAAAACCTGTTAGTTAATTATAAATAATGACAACGTAAAAAAGTTGATAAAAAGTTGCTAATATAACCAAATAATTTATATTTGGTGCGACTTTTGAATTCAAAATTGGGGAAGTCGAATTTATAGCCTCTAAACTTACGTTATCGAGATGTATAATGAATTTCATCCAAAAGCGTATATTAAAACCTTTTAATTGGCAATATAGAATGAGAACGTAATAATGTTGATATAAAGTTGCTAATTTAATAAAATGAATTATATTTGGTGAGACTTCTCAATTCAAATTGGGCAAGTCGAACTTTATTGCATCTAAACATATGTTATTTTTAAAGAGAAATATATAATGAATTTCATCCAAAAGCGTCGAGAAAAACCTGTTAGTTAGTCATAAATAATGACAATGTAATAAAGTTAATAAAAAGTTTCTAATATATTCAAATAAATTATATTTGGTGCCACTTTTGAATTCAAAATTGGGGAAGTCGAATTTATAGCCTCTAAACTTACATTATTGAAATGTATAATGAATTTCGTCCAAAAGCGTCTATAAAAACCTTTTAATTGGCTATATAGAATGAGAACATAATAATGTTGATATAAAGTTGCTAATTTAATCAAATGAATTATATTTGGTGACACTTCTCAATTCAAATCGGGCAAGTCGAACTTTATTACATCTAAACTTATGTTATTTTTAAAGAGAAATATAGAATGAATTTCATCCAAAAGCGTCGAGAAAAACCTGTTAGTTAGTCATAAATAATGACAACGTAATAAAGTTAATAAAAAGTTTCTAATATATTCAAATAAATTATATTTGGTGCCACTTTTGAATTTAAAATTGGGGAAGTCGAATTTATAGCCTCTAAACTTACGTAATCGAAATGTATATTGAATTTCGTCCAAAAGTGTCTGTAAAAACCTTTTAATTGGCTATATAGAATGAGAACGTAATAATGTTGATATAAAGTTGCTAATTTAATCAAATGAATTATATTTGGTGACACTTCTCAATTCAAATTAGGCAAGTCGAACTTTATTGCATCTAAACTTATGTTATTTTCAAAGAGAAATATAGAATGAATTTCATCCAAAAGCGTCTACAAAAACCTGTTAGTTAATTATAAATAATGACAACGTAAAAAAGTTGATAAAAAGTTGCTAATATAACCAAATGAATTATATTTGGTGCGACTTTTGAATTCAAAATTGGGGAAGTCGAATTTATAGCCTCTAAACTTACGTTATCGAGATGTATAATGAATTTCGTCCAAAAGCGTATATTAAAACCTTTTAATTGGCTATATAGAATGAGAACGTAATAATGTTGATATAAAGTTGCTAATTTAATCAAATGAATTATATTTGGTGACACTTCTCAATTCAAATTGGGCAAGTCGAACTTTATTGCATCTGAACTTATGTTATTTTTAAAGAGAAATATAGAATGAATTTGATCCAAAAGCGTCTAGAAAAACCTGTTAGTTAGTTATAAATAATGACAACGTAATAAAGTTGATAAAAAGTTGCTAATATAATCAAATAAATTATATTTGGTGCCACTTTTGAATTCAAAATTGGGGAAGTCGAATTAATAGCCTCTAAACTTACGTTATCGAAATGTATAATGAATTTCGTCCAAAAGCGTCTATAAAAACCTTTTAATTGGCTATATAGAATGAGAACATAATAATGTTGATATAAAGTTGCTAATTTAATCAAATGAATTATATTTGGTGACACTTCTCAATTCAAATCGGGCAAGTCGAACTTTATTACATCTAAACTTATGTTATTTTTAAAGAGAAATATAGAATGAATTTCATCCAAAAGCGTCTAGAAAAACCTGGTAGTTAGTCATAAATAATGACAACGTAATAAACTTAATAAAAAGTTTCTAATATATTCAAATAAATTATCTTTGGTGCCACTTTGGAATTGAAAATTGGGAAAGTCGACTTTCTAGCCTCTAAACTTACGTTATCGAAATGTATAATGAATTTCGTCCAAAAGCGTCTATAAAAACCTTTTAGTTGGCTATATAGAATGAGAACGTAATAATGTTGATATCAAGTTGCTAAATTAATCAAATGAATTATATTTGGTGACACTTCTCAATTTAAATTGGGCAAGTCGAACTTTATTGCATCTAAACTTATGTTATTTTTAAAGAGAAATATAGAATGAATTTCATCCAAAAGCGTCTAGAAAAACCTGTTAGTTAGTCATAAATAATGACAACGTAATAAAGTTAATAAAAAGTTTCTAATATATTCAAATAAATTATATTTGGTGCCACTTTTGAATTTAAAATTGGGGAAGTCGAATTTATAGCCTCTAAACTTACGTAATCGAAATGTATATTGAATTTCGTCCAAAAGTGTCTATAAAAACCTTTTAATTGGCTATATAGAATGAGAACGTAATAATGTTGATATAAAGTTGCTAATTTAATCAAATGAATTATATTTGGTGACACTTCTCAATTCAAATTAGGCAAGTCGAACTTTAGTGCATCTAAACTTATGTTATTTTCAAAGAGAAATATAGAATGAATTTCATCCAAAAGCGTCTACAAAAACCTGTTAGCTAATTATAAATAATGACAACGTAAAAAAGTTGATAAAAAGTTGCTAATATAACCAAATAATTTATATTTGGTGCGACTTTTGAATTCAAAATTGGGGAAGTCGAATTTATGGCCTCTAAACTTACGTTATCGAGATGTATAATGAATTTCATCCAAAAGCGTATATTAAAACCTTTTAATTGGCAATATAGAATGAGAACGTAATAATGTTGATATAAAGTTGCTAATTTAATAAAATGAATTATATTTGGTGAGACTTCTCAATTCAAATTGGGCAAGTCGAACTTTATTGCATCTAAACATATGTTATTTTTAAAGAGAAATATATAATGAATTTCATCCAAAAGCGTCGAGAAAAACCTGTTAGTTAGTCATAAATAATGACAATGTAATAAAGTTAATAAAAAGTTTCTAATATATTCAAATAAATTATATTTGGTGCCACTTTTGAATTCAAAATTGGGGAAGTCGAATTTATAGCCTCTAAACTTACATTATTGAAATGTATAATGAATTTCGTCCAAAAGCGTCTATAAAAACCTTTTAATTGGCTATATAGAATGAGAACATAATAATGTTGATATAAAGTTGCTAATTTAATCAAATGAATTATATTTGGTGACACTTCTAAATTCAAATTAGGCAAGTCGAACTTTAGTGCATCTAAACTTATGTTATTTTCAAAGAGAAATATAGAATGAATTTCATCCAAAAGCGTCTACAAAAACCTGTTAGTTAATTATAAATAATGACAACGTAAAAAAGTTGATAAAAAGTTGCTAATATAACCAAATAATTTATATTTGGTGCGACTTTTGAATTCAAAATTGGGGAAGTCGAATTTATAGCCTCTAAACTTACGTTATCGAGATGTATAATGAATTTCATCCAAAAGCGTATATTAAAACCTTTTAATTGGCAATATAGAATGAGAACGTAATAATGTTGATATAAAGTTGCTAATTTAATAAAATGAATTATATTTGGTGAGACTTCTCAATTCAAATTGGGCAAGTCGAACTTTATTGCATCTAAACATATGTTATTTTTAAAGAGAAATATAGAATGAATTTCATCCAAAAGCGTCGAGAAAAACCTGTTAGTTAGTCATAAATAATGAGAATGTAATAAAGTTAATAAAAAGTTTCTAAAATATTCAAATAAATTATATTTGGTGCCACTTTTGAATTCAAAATTGGGGAAGTCGAATTTATAGCCTCTAAACTTACGTTATCGAAATGTATAATGAATTTCGTCCAAAAGCGTCTATAAAAACCTTTTAATTGGCTATATAGAATGAGAACGTAATAATGTTGATATAAAGTTGCTAATTTAATCAAATGAATTATATTTGGTGACACTTCTCAATTCAAATTGGGCAAGTCGAACTTTATTGCATCTAAACTTATGTTATTTTCAAAGAGAAATATAGAATGAATTTCATCCAAAAGCGTCTAGAAAAACCTGTTAGTTAGTTATAAATAATGACAACGTAATAAAGTTGATAAAAAGTTGCTAATATAATCAAATAAATTATATTTGGTGCCACTTTTGAATTCAAAATTGGGGAAGTCGAATTAATAGCTTCTAAACTTACGTTATCGAAATGTATAATGATTTTCGTCCAAAAGCGTCTATAAAAACCTTTTAATTGGCTATATAGAATGAGAACATAATAATGTTGATATAAAGTTGCTAATTTAATCAAATGAATTATATTTGGTGACACTTCTCAATTCAAATCGGGCAAGTCGAACTTTATTACATCTAAACTTATGTTATTTTTAAAGAGAAATATAGAATGAATTTCATCCAAAAGCGTCTAGAAAAACCTGTTAGTTAGTCATAAATAATGACAACGTAATAAAGTTAATAAAAAGTTTCTAATATATTCAAATAAATTATATTTGGTGCCACTTTTGAATTCAAAATTGGGGAAGTCGAATTTATAGCCTCTAAACTTACATTATTGAAATGTATAATGAATTTCGTCCAAAAGCGTCTATAAAAACCTTTTAATTGGCTATATAGAATGAGAACATAATAATGTTGATATAAAGTTGCTAATTTAATCAAATGAATTATATTTGGTGACACTTCTAAATTCAAATTAGGCAAGTCGAACTTTAGTGCATCTAAACTTATGTTATTTTCAAAGAGAAATATAGAATGAATTTCATCCAAAAGCGTCTACAAAAACCTGTTAGTTAATTATAAATAATGACAACGTAAAAAAGTTGATAAAAAGTTGCTAATATAACCAAATAATTTATATTTGGTGCGACTTTTGAATTCAAAATTGGGGAAGTCGAATTTATAGCCTCTAAACTTACGTTATCGAGATGTATAATGAATTTCATCCAAAAGCGTATATTAAAACCTTTTAATTGGCAATATAGAATGAGAACGTAATAATGTTGATATAAAGTTGCTAATTTAATAAAATGAATTATATTTGGTGAGACTTCTCAATTCAAATTGGGCAAGTCGAACTTTATTGCATCTAAACATATGTTATTTTTAAAGAGAAATATAGAATGAATTTCATCCAAAAGCGTCGAGAAAAACCTGTTAGTTAGTCATAAATAATGAGAATGTAATAAAGTTAATAAAAAGTTTCTAAAATATTCAAATAAATTATATTTGGTGCCACTTTTGAATTCAAAATTGGGGAAGTCGAATTTATAGCCTCTAAACTTACGTTATCGAAATGTGTAATGAATTTCGTCCAAAAGCGTCTATAAAAACCTTTTAATTGGCTATATAGAATGAGAACGTAATAATGTTGATATAAAGTTGCTAATTTAATCAAATGAATTATATTTGGTGACACTTCTCAATTCAAATTGGGCAAGTCGAACTTTATTGCATCTAAACTTATGTTATTTTCAAAGAGAAATATAGAATGAATTTCATCCAAAAGCGTCTAGAAAAACCTGTTAGTTAGTTATAAATAATGACAACGTAATAAAGTTGATAAAAAGTTGCTAATATAATCAAATAAATTATATTTGGTGCCACTTTTGAATTCAAAATTGGGGAAGTCGAATTAATAGCTTCTAAACTTACGTTATCGAAATGTATAATGATTTTCGTCCAAAAGCGTCTATAAAAACCTTTTAATTGGCTATATAGAATGAGAACATAATAATGTTGATATAAAGTTGCTAATTTAATCAAATGAATTATATTTGGTGACACTTCTCAATTCAAATCGGGCAAGTCGAACTTTATTACATCTAAACTTATGTTATTTTTAAAGAGAAATATAGAATGAATTTCATCCAAAAGCGTCTAGAAAAACCTGTTAGTTAGTCATAAATAATGACAACGTAATAAACTTAATAAAAAGTTCCTAATATATTCAAATAAATTATATTTGGTGCCACTTTGGAATTGAAAATTGGGAAAGTCGACTTTCTAGCCTCTAAACTTACGTTATCGAAATGTATAATGAATTTCGTCCAAAAGCGTCTATAAAAACCTTTTAGTTGGCTATATAGAATGAGAACGTAATAATGTTGATATCAAGTTGCTAAATTAATCAAATGAATTATATTTGGTGACACTTCTCAATTTAAATTGGGCAAGTCGAACTTTATTGCATCTAAACTTATGTTATTTTTAAAGAGAAATATAGAATGAATTTCATCCAAAAGCGTCTAGAAAAACCTGTTAGTTAGTCATAAATAATGAAAACGTAATAAAGTTAATAAAAAGTTTCTAATTTATTTAAATAAATTATATTTGGTGCCACTTTCGAATTCAAAATTGGGGAACTCGAATTTATAGCCTCTAAACTTACGTTATCGAAATGTGTAATGAATTTCGTGCAAAAGCGTCTATAAAAACCTTTTAATTGGTTATGTAGAATGAGAACGTAATAATATTGATATAAAGTTGCTAATTTAATCAAATGAATTATATTTGGTGACACTTCTCAATTCAAATTGGGCAAGTCGAACTTTATTGCATCTAAACTTATGTTATTTTTAAAGAGAAATATAGAATGGATTTCATCCAAAAGCGTCTAGAAAAACCTGTTAGTTAGTCATAAATAATGACAACGTAATAAAGTTAATAAAAATTTTCTAATATATTCAAATAAATTATATTTGGTGCCACTTTTGAATTTAAAATTGGGGAAGTCGAATTTATAGCCTCTAAACTTACGTAATCGAAATGTATAATGAATTTCGTCCAAAAGTGTCTATAAAAACCTTTTAATTGGCTATATAGAATGAGAACGTAATAATGTTGATATAAAGTTGCTAATTTAATCAAATGAATTATATTTGGTGACACTTCTCAATTCAAATTAGGCAAGTCGAACTTTAGTGCATCTAAACTTATGTTATTTTCAAAGAGAAATATAGAATGAATTTCATCGAAAAGCGTCTACAAAAACCTGTTAGCTAATTATAAATAATGACAATGTAAAAAATTTGATAAAAAGTTGCTAATATAACCAAATAATTTATATTTGGTGCGACTTTTGAATTCAAAATTGGGGAAGTCGAATTTATAGCCTCTAAACTTACGTTATCGAGATGTATAATGAATTTCATCCAAAAGCGTATATTAAAACCTTTTAATTGGCAATATAGAATGAGAACGTAATAATGTTGATATAAAGTTGCTAATTTAATAAAATGAATTATATTTGGTGAGACTTCTCAATTCAAATTGGGCAAGTCGAACTTTATTGCATCTAAACATATGTTATTTTTAAAGAGAAATATAGAATGAATTTCATCCAAAAGCGTCGAGAAAAACCTGTTAGTTAGTCATAAATAATGACAATGTAATAAAGTTAATAAAAAGTTTCTAATATATTCAAATAAATTATATTTGGTGCCACTTTTGAATTCAAAATTGGGGAAGTCGAATTTATAGCCTCTAAACTTACGTTATCGAAATGTATAATGAATTTCGTCCAAAAGCGTCTATAAAAACCTTTTAATTGGCTATATAGAATGAGAACGTAATAATGTTGATATAAAGTTGCTAATTTAATCAAATGAATTATATTTGGTGACACTTCTCAATTCAAATTGGGCAAGTCGAACTTTATTGCATCTAAACTTATGTTATTTTCAAAGAGAAATATAGAATGAATTTCATCCAAAAGCGTCTAGAAAAACCTGTTAGTTAGTTATAACTAATGACAACGTAATGCAAATGGTAAAAAGTTTTTAATATAACCAAATGAATTATATTTGGTGCCACTTTTGAATTCACAATTGGGGAAGTCGAATTTATAGCCTCTAAACTTACGTTATCGAAATGTATAATGAATTTCGTCCAAAAGCGTCTATAAAAACCTTTTAATTGGCTATATAGAATGAGAACGTAATAATGTTGATATAAAGTTGCTAATTTAATCAAATGAATTATATTTGGTGACACTTCTCAATTCAAATTGGGCAAGTCGAACTTTATTGCATCTGAACTTATGTTATTTTTAAAGTGAAATATAGAATGAATTTGATCCAAAAGCGTCTAGGAAAACCTGTTAGTTAGTTATAAATAATGACAACGTAATAAAGTTGATAAAAAGTTGCTAATATAATCAAATAAATTATATTTGGTGCCACTTTCGAATTCAAAATTGGGGAACTCGAATTTATAGCCTCTAAACTTACGTTATCGAAATGTATAATGAATTTCGTTCAAAAGCGTCTATAAAAACCTTTTAATTGGCTATATAGAATGAGAACATAATAATGTTGATATAAAGTTGCTAATTTAATCAAATGAATTATATTTGGTGACACTTCTCAATTCAAATCGGGCAAGTCGAACTTTATTGCATCTAAACTTATGTTATTTTTAAAGAGAAATATAGAATGGATTTCATCCAAAAGCGTCTAGAAAAACCTGTTAGTTAGTCATAAATAATGACAACGTAATAAAGTTAATAAAAAGTTTCTAATATATTCAAATAAATTATATTTGGTGCCACTTTTGAATTTAAAATTGGGGAAGTCGAATTTATAGCCTCTAAACTTACGTAATCGAAATGTATAATGAATTTCGTCCAAAAGTGTCTATAAAAACCTTTTAATTGGCTATATAGAATGAGAACGTAATAATGTTGATATAAAGTTGCTAATTTAATCAAATGAATTATATTTGGTGACACTTCTCAATTCAAATTAGGCAAGTCGAACTTTATTGCATCTAAACTTATGTTATTTTCAAAGAGAAATATAGAATGAATTTCATCCAAAAGCGTATACAAAAACCTGTTAGTTAATTATAAATAATGACAACGTAAAAAAGTTGATAAAAAGTTGCTAATATAACCAAATAAATTATATTTGGTGCGACTTTTGAACTCAAAATTGGGGAAGTCGAATTTATAGCCTCTAAACTTACGTTATCGGGATGTATAATGAATTTCGTCCAAAAGCGTATATTAAAACCTTTTAATTGGCAATATAGAATGAGAACGTAATAATGTTGATATAAAGTTGCTAATTTAATAAAATGAATTATATTTGGTGAGACTTCTCAATTCAAATTGGGCAAGTCGAACTTTATTGCATCTAAACATATGTTATTTTTAAAGAGAAATATAGAATGAATTTCATCCAAAAGCGTCGAGAAAAACCTGTTAGTTAGTCATAAATAATGACAATGTAATAAAGTTAATAAAAAGTTTCTAATATATTCAAATAAATTATATTTGGTGCCACTTTTGAATTCAAAATTGGGGAAGTCGAATTTATAGCCTCTAAACTTACGTTATCGAAATGTATAATGAATTTCGTCCAAAAGCGTCTATAAAAACCTTTTAATTGGCTATATAGAATGAGAACGTAATAATGTTGATATAAAGTTGCTAATTTAATCAAATGAATTATATTTGGTGACACTTCTCAATTCAAATTGGGCAAGTCGAACTTTATTGCATCTAAACTTATGTTATTTTCAAAGAGAAATATAGAATGAATTTCATCCAAAAGCGTCTAGAAAAACCTGTTAGTTAGTTATAACTAATGACAACGTAATGCAAATGGTAAAAAGTTTTTAATATAACCAAATGAATTATATTTGGTGCCACTTTTGAATTCACAATTGGGGAAGTCGAATTTATAGCCTCTAAACTTACGTTATCGAAATGTATAATGAATTTCGTCCAAAAGCGTCTATAAAAACCTTTTAATTGGCTATATAGAATGAGAACGTAATAATGTTGATATAAAGTTGCTAATTTAATCAAATGAATTATATTTGGTGACACTTCTCAATTCAAATTGGGCAAGTCGAACTTTATTGCATCTGAACTTATGTTATTTTTAAAGTGAAATATAGAATGAATTTGATCCAAAAGCGTCTAGGAAAACCTGTTAGTTAGTTATAAATAATGACAACGTAATAAAGTTGATAAAAAGTTGCTAATATAATCAAATAAATTATATTTGGTGCCACTTTCGAATTCAAAATTGGGGAACTCGAATTTATAGCCTCTAAACTTACGTTATCGAAATGTATAATGAATTTCGTTCAAAAGCGTCTATAAAAACCTTTTAATTGGCTATATAGAATGAGAACATAATAATGTTGATATAAAGTTGCTAATTTAATCAAATGAATTATATTTGGTGACACTTCTCAATTCAAATCGGGCAAGTCGAACTTTATTGCATCTAAACTTATGTTATTTTTAAAGAGAAATATAGAATGGATTTCATCCAAAAGCGTCTAGAAAAACCTGTTAGTTAGTCATAAATAATGACAACGTAATAAAGTTAATAAAAAGTTTCTAATATATTCAAATAAATTATATTTGGTGCCACTTTTGAATTTAAAATTGGGGAAGTCGAATTTATAGCCTCTAAACTTACGTAATCGAAATGTATAATGAATTTCGTCCAAAAGTGTCTATAAAAACCTTTTAATTGGCTATATAGAATGAGAACGTAATAATGTTGATATAAAGTTGCTAATTTAATCAAATGAATTATATTTGGTGACACTTCTCAATTCAAATTAGGCAAGTCGAACTTTATTGCATCTAAACTTATGTTATTTTCAAAGAGAAATATAGAATGAATTTCATCCAAAAGCGTATACAAAAACCTGTTAGTTAATTATAAATAATGACAACGTAAAAAAGTTGATAAAAAGTTGCTAATATAACCAAATAAATTATATTTGGTGCGACTTTTGAACTCAAAATTGGGGAAGTCGAATTTATAGCCTCTAAACTTACGTTATCGGGATGTATAATGAATTTCGTCCAAAAGCGTATATTAAAACCTTTTAATTGGCAATATAGAATGAGAACGTAATAATGTTGATATAAAGTTGCTAATTTAATAAAATGAATTATATTTGGTGAGACTTCTCAATTCAAATTGGGCAAGTCGAACTTTATTGCATCTAAACTTATGTTATTTTTAAAGAGAATTTCACAATGAATTTCATCCAAAAGCATCTAGAAAAACCTGTTAGTTAGTTATAAATAATGACAACGTAATAAATTTGATAAAAGTTTGCTAATATAACCAAATGAATTATATTTGGTGCCACTTTTGAATTCAAAATTGGGGAAGTCGAATTTCTAGCCTCTAAACTTACATTATCGAAATGTATAATGAATTTCATCCAAAAGGGTCTATAAAAACCTTTTAATTGGCTATATAGAATGAGAACGTAATAATGTTGATATAAAGTTGCTAATTAAATCAAATGAATTATATTTGGTGACACTTCTCAATTCAAATTGGGCAAGTCGAACTTTATTGCATCTAAACTTATGTTATTTTCAAAGAGAAATATAGAATGAATTTCATCCAAAAGCGTCTAGAAAAACCTGTTAGTTAGTTATAACTAATGACAACGTAATACAAATGGTAAAAAGTTGCTAATATAACCAAATGAATTATATTTGGTGCCACTTTTGAATTCACAATTGGGGAAGTCGAATTTATAGCCTCTAAACTTACGTTATCGAAATGTATAATGAATTTCGTCCAAAAGCGTCTATAAAAACCTTTTAATTGGCTATATAGAATGAGAACGTAATAATGTTGATATAAAGTTGCTAATTTAATCAAATGAATTATATTTGGTGACACTTCTCAATTCAAATTGGGCAAGTCGAACTTTATTGCATCTAAACTTATGTTATTTTTAAAGAGAAATATAGAATGGATTTCATCCAAAAGCGTCTAGAAAAACCTGTTAGTTAGTCATAAATAATGACAACGTAATAAAGTTAATAAAAAGTTTCTAATATATTCAAATAAATTATATTTGGTGCCACTTTTGAATTTAAAATTGGGGAAGTCGAATTTATAGCCTCTAAACTTACGTAATCGAAATGTATAATGAATTTCGTCCAAAAGTGTCTATAAAAACCTTTTAATTAGCTATATAGAATGAGAACGTAATAATGTTGATATAAAGTTGCTAATTTAATCAAATGAATTATATTTGGTGACACTTCTCAATTCAAATTAGGCAAGTCGAACTTTATTGCATCTAAACTTATGTTATTTTCAAAGAGAAATATAGAATGAATTTCATCCAAAAGCGTATACAAAAACCTGTTAGTTAATTATAAATAATGACAACGTAAAAAAGTTGATAAAAAGTTGCTAATATAACCAAATAAATTATATTTGGTGCGACTTTTGAACTCAAAATTGGGGAAGTCGAATTTATAGCCTCTAAACTTACGTTATCGAGATGTATAATGAATTTCGTCCAAAAGCGTATATTAAAACCTTTTAATTGGCAATATAGAATGAGAACGTAATAATGTTGATATAAAGTTGCTAATTTAATAAAATGAATTATATTTGGTGAGACTTCTCAATTCAAATTGGGCAAGTCGAACTTTATTGCATCTAAACTTATGTTATTTTTAAAGAGAAATTCACAATGAATTTCATCCAAAAGCATCTAGAAAAACCTGTTAGTTAGTTATAAATAATGACAACGTAATAAATTTGATAAAAGTTTGCTAATATAACCAAATGAATTATATTTGGTGCCACTTTTGAATTCAAAATTGGGGAAGTCGAATTTCTAGCCTCTAAACTTACATTATCGAAATGTATAATGAATTTCATCCAAAAGGGTCTATAAAAACCTTTTAATTGGCTATATAGAATGAGAACGTAATAATGTTGATATAAAGTTGCTAATTAAATCAAATGAATTATATTTGGTGACACTTCTCAATTCAAATTGGGCAAGTCGAACTTTATTGCATCTAAACTTATGTTATTTTCAAAGAGAAATATAGAATGAATTTCATCCAAAAGCGTCTAGAAAAACCTGTTAGTTAGTTATAACTAATGACAACGTAATACAAATGGTAAAAAGTTGCTAATATAACCAAATGAATTATATTTGGTGCCACTTTTGAATTCACAATTGGGGAAGTCGAATTTATAGCCTCTAAACTTACGTTATCGAAATGTATAATGAATTTCGTCCAAAAGCGTCTATAAAAACCTTTTAATTGGCTATATAGAATGAGAACGTAATAATGTTGATATAAAGTTGCTAATTTAATCAAATGAATTATATTTGGTGACACTTCTCAATTCAAATTGGGCAAGTCGAACTTTATTGCATCTAAACTTATGTTATTTTTAAACAGAAATATAGAATGAATTTCATCCAAAAGCGTCTAGAAAAACCTGTTAGTTAGTCATAAATAATGACAATGTAATAAAGTTAATAAAAAATTTCTAATATATTCAAATAAATTATATTTGGTGCCTCTTTTGAATTCAAAATTGGGGAAGTCGAATTTATAGCCTCTAAACTTACGTTATCGAAATGTATAATGAATTTCGTCCAAAAGCGTCTATAAAAACCTTTTAATTGGCTATATAGAATGAGAACATAATAATGTTGATATAAAGTTGCTAATTTAATCAAATGAATTATATTTGGTGACACTTCTCAATTCAAATCGGGCAAGTCGAACTTTATTACATCTAAACTTATGTTATTTTTAAAGAGAAATATAGAATGAATTTCATCCAAAAGCGTCTAGAAAAACCTGGTAGTTAGTCATAAATAATGGCAACGTAATAAACTTAATAAAAAGTTTCTAATATATTCAAATAAATTATATTTGGTGCCACTTTGGAATTGAAAATTGGGAAAGTCGACTTTCTAGCCTCTAAACTTACGTTATCGAAATGTATAATGAATTTCGTCCAAAAGCGTCTATAAAAACCTTTTAGTTGGCTATATAGAATGAGAACGTAATAATGTTGATATCAAGTTGCTAAATTAATCAAATGAATTATATTTGGTGACACTTCTCAATTTAAATTGGGCAAGTCGAACTTTATTGCATCTAAACTTATGTTATTTTTAAAGAGAAATATAGAATGAATTTCATCCAAAAGCGTCTAGAAAAACCTGTTAGTTAGTCATAAATAATGAAAACGTAATAAAGTTAATAAAAAGTTTCTAATTTATTTAAATAAATTATATTTGGTGCCACTTTCGAATTCAAAATTGGGGAACTCGAATTTATAGCCTCTAAACTTACGTTATCGAAATGTGTAATGAATTTCGTGCAAAAGCGTCTATAAAAACCTTTTAATTGGCTATGTAGAATGAGAACGTAATAATATTGATATAAAGTTGCTAATTTAATCAAATGAATTATATTTGGTGACACTTCTCAATTCAAATTGGGCAAGTCGAACTTTATTGCATCTAAACTTATGTTATTTTTAAAGAGAAATATAGAATGGATTTCATCCAAAAGCGTCTAGAAAAACCTGTTAGTTAGTCATAAATACTGACAACGTAATAAAGTTAATAAAAAGTTTCCCATATATTCAAATAAATTATATTTGGTGCCACTTTTGAATTTAAAATTGGGGAAGTCGAATTTATAGCCTCTAAACTTACGTAATCGAAATGTATAATGAATTTCCTCCAAAAGTGTCTATAAAAACCTTTTAATTGGCTATATAGAATGAGAACGTAATAATGTTGATATAAAGTTGCTAATTTAATCAAATGAATTATATTTGGTGACACTTCTCAATTCAAATTAGGCAAGTCGAACTTTATTGCATCTAAACTTATGTTATTTTCAAAGAGAAATATAAAATGAATTTCATCCAAAAGCGTCTACAAAAACCTGTTAGTTAATTATAAATAATGACAACGTAAAAAAGTTGATAAAAAGTTGCTAATATAACCAAATGAATTATATTTGGTGCGACTTTTGAATTCAAAATTGGGGAAGTCGAATTTATAGCCTCTAAACTTACGTTATCGAGATGTATAATGAATTTCGTCCAAAAGCGTATATAAAAACCTTTTAATTGGCAATATAGAATGAGAACGTAATAATGTTGATATAAAGTTGCTAATTTAATAAAATGAATTATATTTGGTGAGACTTCTCAATTCAAATTGGGCAAGTCGAACTTTATTGCATCTAAACTTATGTTATTTTTAAAGAGAAATACACAATGAATTTCGTCCAAAAGCATCTGGAAAAACCTGTTAGTTAGTTATAAATAATGACAACGTAATAAATTTGATAAAAATTTGCTAATATAACCAAATGAATTATATTTGGTGCCACTTTTGAATTCAAAATTGGGGAAGTCGAATTTCTAGCCTCTAAACTTACGTTATCGAAATGTATAATGAATTTCGTCCAAAAGCGTCTATAAAAACCTTTTAATTGGCTATATAGAATGAGAACGTAATAATGTTGATATAAAATTGCTAATTAAATAAAATGAATTATATTTGGTGACACTTCTCAATTCAAATTGGGCAAGTCGAACTTTATTGCTTCTAAACTTATGTTATTTTTAAAGAGAAATATAGAATGAATTTCATCTAAAAGTGTCTAGCAAAACCTCTTAGTTAATTATAAATAATGACAACGTAATAAAGTTGATAAAAAGTTGCTAATATAATCAAATAAATTATATTTGGTGCCACTTTGAATTCAAAATTGGGGAAGTCGAATTTATAGCCTCTAAACCTACGTTATCGAAATGTATAATAAATTTCGTCCAAAAGCGTCTATAAAAACCTTTTAATTGGCTATATAGAATGAGAACGTAATAATGTTGATATAAATTTTCTAATTTAATCAAATGAATTATATTTGGTGACACTTCTCAATTCGGGCAAGTCGAACTTTATTGCATCTAAACATATGTTATTTTTAAAGAGAAATATAGAATGAATTTCATCCAAAAGCGTCGAGAAAAACCTGTTAGTTAGTCGTAAATAATGACAATGTAATAAAGTTAATAAAAAGTTTCTAATATATTCAAATAAATTATATTTGGTGCCACTTTTGAATTCAAAATTGGGGAAGTTGAATTTATAGCCTCTAAACTTACGTTATCGAAATGTATAATGAATTTCGTCCAAAAGCGTCTATAAAAACCTTTTAATTGGCTATATAGAATGAGAACGTAATAATGTTGATATAAAGTTGCTAATTTAATCAAATGAATTATATTTGGTGACACTTCTCAATTCAAATTGGGCAAGTCGAACTTTATTGCATCTAAACTTATGTTATTTTTAAAGAGAAATATAGAATGAATTTGATCCAAAAGCGTCTAGAAAAACCTGTTAGTTAGTTATAAATAATGACAACGTAATAAAGTTGATAAAAAGTTGCTAATATAATCAAATAAATTATATTTGGTGCCACTTTTGAATTCAAAATTGGGGAAGTCGAATTAATAGCCTCTAAACTTACGTTATCGAAATGTATAATGAATTTCGTCCAAAAGCGTCTATAAAAACGTTTTAATTGGCTATATAGAATGAGAACATAATAATGTTGATATAAAGTTGCTAATTTAATCAAATGAATTATATTTGGTGACACTTCTCAATTCAAATCGGGCAAGTCGAACTTTATTACATCTAAACTTATGTTATTTTTAAAGAGAAATATAGAATGAATTTCATCCAAAAGCGTCTAGAAAAACCTGTTAGTTAGTCATAAATAATGACAACGTAATAAACTTAATAAAAAGTTTCTAATATATTCAAATAAATTATATTTGGTGCCACTTTGGAATTGAAAATTGGGAAAGTCGAATTTCTAGCCTCTAAACTTACGTTATCGAAATGTATAATGAATTTCGTCCAAAAGCGTCTATAAAAACCTTTTAGTTGGCTATTTAGAATGAGAACGTAATAATGTTGATATCAAGTTGCTAAATTAATCAAATGAATTATATTTGGTGACACTTCTCAATTTAAATTGGGCAAGTCGAACTTTATTGCATCTAAACTTATGTTATTTTTAAAGAGAAATATAGAATGAATTTCATCCAAAAGCGTCTAGAAAAACCTGTTAGTTAGTCATAAATAATGAAAACGTAATAAAGTTAATAAAAAGTTTCTAATTTATTTAAATGAATTATATTTTGTGCCACTTTCGAATTCAAAATTGGGGAACTCGAATTTATAGCCTCAAAACTTACGTTATCGAAATGTGTAATGAATATCGTGCAAAAGCGTCTATAAAAACCTTTTAATTGGCTATGTAGAATGAGAACGTAATAATATTGATATAAAGTTGCTAATTTAATCAAATGAATTATATTTGGTGACACTTCTCAATTCAAATTGGGCAAGTCGAACTTTATTGCATCTAAACTTATGTTATTTTTAAAGAGAAATATAGAATGGATTTCATCCAAAAGCGTCTAGAAAAACCTCTTAGTTAGTCATAAATAATGACAACGTAATAAAGTTAATAAAAAGTTTCTAATATATTCAAATAAATTATATTTGGTGCCACTTTTGAATTTAAAATTAGGGAAGTCGAATTTATAGCCTCTAAACTTACGTAATCGAAATGTATAATGAATTTCGTCCAAAAGTGTCTATAAAAACCTTTTAATTGGCTATATAGAATGAGAACGTAATAATGTTGATATAAAGTTGCTAATTTAATCAAATGAATTATATTTGGTGACACTTCTCAATTCAAATAAGGCAAGTCGAACTTTATTGCATCTAAACTTATGTTATTTTCAAAGAGAAATATAGAATGAATTTCATCCAAAAGCTTCTACAAAAACCTGTTAGTTAATTATAAATAATGACAACGTAAAAAAGTTGATAAAAAGTTGCTAATATAACCAAATGAATTATATTTGGTGCGACTTTTGAATTCAAAATTGGGGAAGTCGAATTTATAGCCTCTAAACTTACGTTATCGAGATGTATAATGAATTTCGTCCAAAAGCGTATATAAAAACCTTTTAATTGGCAATATAGAATGAGAACGTAATAATGTTGATATAAAGTTGCTAATTTAATAAAATGAATTATATTTGGTAAGACTTCTCAATTCAAATTGGGCAAGTCGAACTTTATTGCATCTAAACTTATGTTATTTTTAAAGAGAAATACACAATGAATTTCATCCAAAAGCATCTAGAAAAACCTGTTAGTTAGTTATAAATAATGACAACGTAATAAATTTGATAAAAAATTGCTAATATAACCAAATGAATTATATTTGGTGCCACTTTTGAATTCAAAATTGGGGAAGTCGAATTTCTAGCCTCTAAACTTACGTTATCGAAATGTATAATGAATTTCGTCCAAAAGCGTCTATAAAAACCTTTTAATTGGCTATATAGAATGAGAACGTAATAATGTTGATATAAAGTTGCTAATTAAATCAAATGAATTATATTTGGTGACACTTCTCAATTCAAATTGCGCAAGTCGAACTTTATTGCATCTAAACTTATGTTATTTTTAAAGAGAAATATAGAATGAATTTCATCTAAAAGTGTCTAGCAAAACCGGTTAGTTAATTATAAATAATCACAACGTAATAAAGTTGATAAAAAGTTGCTAATATAATCAAATAAATTATATTTGGTGCCACTTTGAATTCAAAATTGGGGAAGTCGAATTTATAGCCTCTAAACTTACGTTATCGAAATGTATAATAAATTTCGTCCAAAAGCGTCTATAAAAACCTTTTAATTGGCTATATAGAATGAGAACGTAATAATGTTGATATAAATTTTCTAATTTAATCAAATGAATTATATTTGGTGACACTTCTCAATTCGGGCAAGTCGAACTTTATTGCATCTAAACATATGTTATTTTTAAAGAGAAATATAGAATGAATTTCATCCAAAAGCGTCGAGAAAAACCTGTTAGTTAGTCATAAATAATGACAATGTAATAAAGTTAATAAAAAGTTTCTAATATATTCAAATAAATTATAATTGGTGCCACTTTTGAATTCAAAATTGGGGAAGTTGAATTTATAGCCTCTAAACTTACGTTATCGAAATGTATAATGAATTTCGTCCAAAAGCGTCTATAAAAACCTTTTAATTGGCTATATAGAATGAGAACGTAATAATGTTGATATAAAGTTGCTAATTTAATCAAATGAATTATATTTGGTGACACTTCTCAATTCAAATTGGGCAAGTCGAACTTTATTACATCTAAACTTATGTTATTTTCAAAGAGAAATATAGAATGAATTTCATCCAAAAGCGTCTAGAAAAACCTGTTAGTTAGTTATAACTAATGACAACGTAATACAAATGGTAAAAAGTTGCTAATATAACCAAATGAATTATATTTGGTGCCACTTTTGAATTCACAATTGGGGAAGTCGAATTTATAGCCTCTAAACTTACGTTATCGAAATGTATAATGAATTTCGTCCAAAAGCGTCTATAAAAACCTTTTAATTGGCTATATAGAATGAGAACGTAATAATGTTGATATAAAGTTGCTAATTTAATCAAATTAATTATATTTAGTGACACTTCTCAATTCAAATTGGGCAAGTCGAACTTTATTGCATCTAAACTTATGTTATTTTTAAAGAGAAATATAGAATGAATTTGATCCAAAAGCGTCTAGAAAAACCTGTTAGTTAGTTATATATAATGACAACGTAATAAAGCTGATAAAAAGTTGCTAATATAATCAAATAAATTATATTTGGTGCCACTTTTGAATTCAAAATTGGGGAAGTCGAATTAATAGCCTCTAAACTTACGTTATCGAAATGTATAATGAATTTCGTCCAAAAGCGTCTATAAAAACCTTTTAATTGGCTATATAAAATGAGAACATAATAATGTTGATATAAAGTTGCTAATTTAATCAAATGAATTATATTTGGTGACACTTCTCAATTTAAATCGGGCAAGTCGAACTTTATTGCATCTAAACTTATGTTATTTTTAAAGAGAAATATAGAATGAATTTCATCCAAAAGCGTCTAGAAAAACCTGTTAGTTAGTCATAAATAATGACAACGTAATAAACTTAATAAAAAGTTTCTAATATATTCAAATAAATTATATTTGGTGCCACTTTGGAATTGAAAATTGGGAAAGTCGAATTTCTAGCCTCTAAACTTACGTTATAGAAATGTATAATGAATTTCGTCCAAAAGCGTCTATAAAAACCTTTTAGTTGGCTATATAGAATGAGAACGTAATAATGTTGATATCAAGTTGCTAAATTAATCAAATGAATTATATTTGGTGACACTTCTCAATTCAAATCGGGCAAGTCGAACTTTATTGCATCTAAACTTATGTTATTTTTAAAGAGAAATATAGAATGGATTTCATCCAAAAGCGTCTAGAAAAACCTGTTAGTTAGTCATAAATAATGACAACGTAATAAAGTTAATAAAAAGTTTCTAATATATTCAAATAAATTATATTTGGTGCCACTTTTGAATTTAAAATTGGGGAAGTCGAATTTATAGCCTCTAAACTTACGTTATCGAAATGTGTAATGAATATCGTGCAAAAGCGTCTATAAAAACCTTTTAATTGGCTATGTAGAATGAGAACGTAATAATATTGATATAAAGTTGCTAATTTAATCAAATGAATTATATTTGGTGACACTTCTCAATTCAAATTGGGCAAGTCGAACTTTATTGCATCTAAACTTATGTTATTTTTAAAGAGAAATATAGAATGAATTTCATCCAAAAGCGTCTAGAAAAACCTGTTAGTTAGTCATAAATAATGACAACGTAATAAACTTAATAAAAAGTTTCTAATATATTCAAATAAATTATATTTGGTGCCACTTTGGAATTGAAAATTGGGAAAGTCGAATTTCTAGCCTCTAAACTTACGTTATCGAAATGTATAATGAATTTCGTCCAAAAGCGTCTATAAAAACCTTTTAGTTGGCTATTTAGAATGAGAACGTAATAATGTTGATATCAAGTTGCTAAATTAATCAAATGAATTATATTTGGTGACACTTCTCAATTTAAATTGGGCAAGTCGAACTTTATTGCATCTAAACTTATGTTATTTTTAAAGAGAAATATAGAATGAATTTCATCCAAAAGCGTCTAGAAAAACCTGTTAGTTAGTCATAAATAATGAAAACGTAATAAAGTTAATAAAAAGTTTCTAATTTATTTAAATGAATTATATTTTGTGCCACTTTCGAATTCAAAATTGGGGAACTCGAATTTATAGCCTCAAAACTTACGTTATCGAAATGTGTAATGAATATCGTGCAAAAGCGTCTATAAAAACCTTTTAATTGGCTATGTAGAATGAGAACGTAATAATATTGATATAAAGTTGCTAATTTAATCAAATGAATTATATTTGGTGACACTTCTCAATTCAAATTGGGCAAGTCGAACTTTATTGCATCTAAACTTATGTTATTTTTAAAGAGAAATATAGAATGGATTTCATCCAAAAGCGTCTAGAAAAACCTCTTAGTTAGTCATAAATAATGACAAAGTAATAAAGTTAATAAAAAGTTTCTAATATATTCAAATAAATTATATTTGGTGCCACTTTTGAATTTAAAATTAGGGAAGTCGAATTTATAGCCTCTAAACTTACGTAATCGAAATGTATAATGAATTTCGTCCAAAAGTGTCTATAAAAACCTTTTAATTGGCTATATAGAATGAGAACGTAATAATGTTGATATAAAGTTGCTAATTTAATCAAATGAATTATATTTGGTGACACTTCTCAATTCAAATAAGGCAAGTCGAACTTTATTGCATCTAAACTTATGTTATTTTCAAAGAGAAATATAGAATGAATTTCATCCAAAAGCTTCTACAAAAACCTGTTAGTTAATTATAAATAATGACAACGTAAAAAAGTTGATAAAAAGTTGCTAATATAACCAAATGAATTATATTTGGTGCGACTTTTGAATTCAAAATTGGGGAAGTCGAATTTATAGCCTCTAAACTTACGTTATCGAGATGTATAATGAATTTCGTCCAAAAGCGTATATAAAAACCTTTTAATTGGCAATATAGAATGAGAACGTAATAATGTTGATATAAAGTTGCTAATTTAATAAAATGAATTATATTTGGTAAGACTTCTCAATTCAAATTGGGCAAGTCGAACTTTATTGCATCTAAACTTATGTTATTTTTAAAGAGAAATACACAATGAATTTCATCCAAAAGCATCTAGAAAAACCTGTTAGTTAGTTATAAATAATGACAACGTAATAAATTTGATAAAAAATTGCTAATATAACCAAATGAATTATATTTGGTGCCACTTTTGAATTCAAAATTGGGGAAGTCGAATTTCTAGCCTCTAAACTTACGTTATCGAAATGTATAATGAATTTCGTCCAAAAGCGTCTATAAAAACCTTTTAATTGGCTATATAGAATGAGAACGTAATAATGTTGATATAAAGTTGCTAATTAAATCAAATGAATTATATTTGGTGACACTTCTCAATTCAAATTGCGCAAGTCGAACTTTATTGCATCTAAACTTATGTTATTTTTAAAGAGAAATATAGAATGAATTTCATCTAAAAGTGTCTAGCAAAACCGGTTAGTTAATTATAAATAATCACAACGTAATAAAGTTGATAAAAAGTTGCTAATATAATCAAATAAATTATATTTGGTGCCACTTTGAATTCAAAATTGGGGAAGTCGAATTTATAGCCTCTAAACTTACGTTATCGAAATGTATAATAAATTTCGTCCAAAAGCG
Organism: Lactuca virosa; assembly: GCF_052849685.1. Taxonomy (NCBI): domain Eukaryota; kingdom Viridiplantae; phylum Streptophyta; class Magnoliopsida; order Asterales; family Asteraceae; genus Lactuca; species Lactuca virosa. The sequence goes on from NC_136430.1 coordinate 444,734,722, forward strand.
TCTATAAAAACCTTTTAATTGGCTATATAGAATGAGAACGTAATAATGTTGATATAAATTTTCTAATTTAATCAAATGAATTATATTTGGTGACACTTCTCAATTCGGGCAAGTCGAACTTTATTGCATCTAAACATATGTTATTTTTAAAGAGAAATATAGAATGAATTTCATCCAAAAGCGTCGAGAAAAACCTGTTAGTTAGTCATAAATAATGACAATGTAATAAAGTTAATAAAAAGTTTCTAATATATTCAAATAAATTATAATTGGTGCCACTTTTGAATTCAAAATTGGGGAAGTTGAATTTATAGCCTCTAAACTTACGTTATCGAAATGTATAATGAATTTCGTCCAAAAGCGTCTATAAAAACCTTTTAATTGGCTATATAGAATGAGAACGTAATAATGTTGATATAAAGTTGCTAATTTAATCAAATGAATTATATTTGGTGACACTTCTCAATTCAAATTGGGCAAGTCGAACTTTATTACATCTAAACTTATGTTATTTTCAAAGAGAAATATAGAATGAATTTCATCCAAAAGCGTCTAGAAAAACCTGTTCGTTAGTTATAACTAATGACAACGTAATACAAATGGTAAAAAGTTGCTAATATAACCAAATGAATTATATTTGGTGCCACTTTTGAATTCACAATTGGGGAAGTCGAATTTATAGCCTCTAAACTTACGTTATCGAAATGTATAATGAATTTCGTCCAAAAGCGTCTATAAAAACCTTTTAATTGGCTATATAGAATGAGAACGTAATAATGTTGATATAAAGTTGCTAATTTAATCAAATTAATTATATTTAGTGACACTTCTCAATTCAAATTGGGCAAGTCGAACTTTATTGCATCTAAACTTATGTTATTTTTAAAGAGAAATATAGAATGAATTTGATCCAAAAGCGTCTAGAAAAACCTGTTAGTTAGTTATATATAATGACAACGTAATAAAGCTGATAAAAAGTTGCTAATATAATCAAATAAATTATATTTGGTGCCACTTTTGAATTCAAAATTGGGGAAGTCGAATTAATAGCCTCTAAACTTACGTTATCGAAATGTATAATGAATTTCGTCCAAAAGCGTCTATAAAAACCTTTTAATTGGCTATATAAAATGAGAACATAATAATGTTGATATAAAGTTGCTAATTTAATCAAATGAATTATATTTGGTGACACTTCTCAATTTAAATCGGGCAAGTCGAACTTTATTGCATCTAAACTTATGTTATTTTTAAAGAGAAATATAGAATGAATTTCATCCAAAAGCGTCTAGAAAAACCTGTTAGTTAGTCATAAATAATGACAACGTAATAAACTTAATAAAAAGTTTCTAATATATTCAAATAAATTATATTTGGTGCCACTTTGGAATTGAAAATTGGGAAAGTCGAATTTCTAGCCTCTAAACTTACGTTATAGAAATGTATAATGAATTTCGTCCAAAAGCGTCTATAAAAACCTTTTAGTTGGCTATATAGAATGAGAACGTAATAATGTTGATATCAAGTTGCTAAATTAATCAAATGAATTATATTTGGTGACACTTCTCAATTCAAATCGGGCAAGTCGAACTTTATTGCATCTAAACTTATGTTATTTTTAAAGAGAAATATAGAATGGATTTCATCCAAAAGCGTCTAGAAAAACCTGTTAGTTAGTCATAAATAATGACAACGTAATAAAGTTAATAAAAAGTTTCTAATATATTCAAATAAATTATATTTGGTGCCACTTTTGAATTTAAAATTGGGGAAGTCGAATTTATAGCCTCTAAACTTACGTTATCGAAATGTGTAATGAATATCGTGCAAAAGCGTCTATAAAAACCTTTTAATTGGCTATGTAGAATGAGAACGTAATAATATTGATATAAAGTTGCTAATTTAATCAAATGAATTATATTTGGTGACACTTCTCAATTCAAATTGGGCAAGTCGAACTTTATTGCATCTAAACTTATGTTATTTTTAAAGAGAAATATAGAATGGATTTCATCCAAAAGCGTCTAGAAAAACCTGTTAGTTAGTCATAAATAATGATAACGTAATAAAGTTAATAAAAAGTTTCTAATATATTCAAATAAATTATATTTGGTGCCACTTTTGAATTTAAAATTAGGGAAGTCGAATTTATAGCCTCTAAACTTACGTAATCGAAATGTATAATGAATTTCGTCCAAAAGTGTCTATAAAAACCTTTTAATTGGCTATATAGAATGAGAACGTAATAATGTTGATATAAAGTTGCTAATTTAATCAAATGAATTATATTTGGTGACACTTCTCAATTCAAATAAGGCAAGTCGAACTTTATTGCATCTAAACTTATGTTATTTTCAAAGAGAAATATAGAATGAATTTCATCCAAAAGCTTCTACAAAAACCTGTTAGTTAATTATAAATAATGACAACGTAAAAAAGTTGATAAAAAGTTGCTAATATAACCAAATGAATTATATTTGGTGCGACTTTTGAATTCAAAATTGGGGAAGTCGAATTTATAGCCTCTAAACTTACGTTATCGAGATGTATAATGAATTTCGTCCAAAAGCGTATATAAAAACCTTTTAATTGGCAATATAGAATGAGAACGTAATAATGTTGATATAAAGTTGCTAATTTAATAAAATGAATTATATTTGGTAAGACTTCTCAATTCAAATTGGGCAAGTCGAACTTTATTGCATCTAAACTTATGTTATTTTTAAAGAGAAATACACAATGAATTTCATCCAAAAGCATCTAGAAAAACCTGTTAGTTATTTATAAATAATGACAACGTAATAAATTTGATAAAAAATTGCTAATATAACCAAATGAATTATATTTGGTGCCACTTTTGAATTCAAAATTGGGGAAGTCGAATTTCTAGCCTCTAAACTTACGTTATCGAAATGTATAATGAATTTCGTCCAAAAGCGTCTATAAAAACCTTTTAATTGGCTATATAGAATGAGAACGTAATAATGTTGATATAAAGTTGCTAATTAAATCAAATGAATTATATTTGGTGACACTTCTCAATTCAAATTGCGCAAGTCGAACTTTATTGCATCTAAACTTATGTTATTTTTAAAGAGAAATATAGAATGAATTTCATCTAAAAGTGTCTAGCAAAACTTGTTAGTTAATTATAAATAATGACAACGTAATAAAGTTGCTAAAAAGTTGCTAATATAATCAAATAAATTATATTTGGTGCCACTTTGAATTCAAAATTGGGGAAGTCGAATTTATAGCCTCTAAACTTACGTTATCGAAATGTATAATAAATTTCGTCCAAAAGCGTCTATAAAAACCTTTTAATTGGCTATATAGAATGAGAACGTAATAATGTTGATATAAATTTTCTAATTTAATCAAATGAATTATATTTGGTGACACTTCTCAATTCGGGCAAGTCGAACTTTATTGCATCTAAACATATGTTATTTTTAAAGAGAAATATAGAATAAATTTCATCCAAAAGCGTCGAGAAAAACCTGTTAGTTAGTCATAAATAATGACAATGTAATAAAGTTAATAAAAAGTTTCTAATATATTCAAATAAATTCTAATTGGTGCCACTTTTGAATTCAAAATTGGGGAAGTTGAATTTATAGCCTCTAAACTTACGTTATCGAAATGTATAATGAATTTCGTCCAAAAGCGTCTATAAAAACCTTTTAATTGGCTATATAGAATGAGAACGTAATAATGTTGATATAAAGTTGCTAATTTAATCAAATGAATTATATTTGGTGACACTTCTCAATTCAAATTGGGCAAGTCGAACTTTATTGCATCTAAACTTATGTTATTTTCAAAGAGAAATATAGAATGAATTTCATCCAAAAGCGTCTAGAAAAACCTGTTAGTTAGTTATAACTAATGACAACGTAATACAAATGGTAAAAAGTTGCTAATATAACCAAATGAATTATATTTGGTGCCACTTTTGAATTCTCAATTGGGGAAGTCGAATTTATAGCCTCTAAACTTACGTTATCGAAATGTATAATGAATTTCGTCCAAAAGCGTCTATAAAAACCTTTTAATTGGCTATATAGAATGAGAACGTAATAATGTTGATATAAAGTTGCTAATTTAATCAAATTAATTATATTTAGTGACACTTCTCAATTCAAATTGGGCAAGTCGAACTTTATTGCATCTAAACTTATGTTATTTTTAAAGAGAAATATAGAATGAATTTGATCCAAAAGCGTCTAGAAAAACCTGTTAGTTAGTTATATATAATGACAACGTAATAAAGCTGATAAAAAGTTGCTAATATAATCAAATAAATTATATTTGGTGCCACTTTTGAATTCAAAATTGGGGAAGTCGAATTAATAGCCTCTAAACTTACGTTATCGAAATGTATAATGAATTTCGTCCAAAAGCGTCTATAAAAACCTTTTAATTGGCTATATAGAATGAGAACATAATAATGTTGATATAAAGTTGCTAATTTAATCAAATGAATTATATTTGGTGACACTTCTCAATTTAAATCGGGCAAGTCGAACTTTATTGCATCTAAACTTATGTTATTTTTAAAGAGAAATATAGAATGAATTTCATCCAAAAGCGTCTAGAAAAACCTGTTAGTTAGTCATAAATAATGACAACGTAATAAACTTAATAAAAAGTTTCTAATATATTCAAATAAATTATATTTGGTGCCACTTTGGAATTGAAAATTGGGAAAGTCGAATTTCTAGCCTCTAAACTTACGTTATAGAAATGTATAATGAATTTCGTCCAAAAGCGTCTATAAAAACCTTTTAGTTGGCTATATAGAATGAGAACGTAATAATGTTGATATCAAGTTGCTAAATTAATCAAATGAATTATATTTGGTGATACTTCTCAATTCAAATTGGGCAAGTCAAACTTTATTGCATCTAAACTTATGTTATTTTTAAAGAGAAATATAGAATAAATTTCATCCAAAAGCGTCTAGAAAAACTTGTTAGTTAGTCATAAATAATGACAACGTAATAAAGTTAATAAAAAGTTTCTAATATATTCAAATAAATTATATTTGGTGCCACTTTTGAATTTAAAATTGGGGAAGTCGAATTTATAGCCTCTAAACTTACGTTATCGAAATGTGTAATGAATATCGTGCAAAAGCGTCTATAAAAACCTTTTAATTGGCTATGTAGAATGAGAACGTAATAATATTGATATAAAGTTGCTAATTTAATCAAATGAATTATATTTGGTGACACTTCTCAATTCAAATTGGGCAAGTCGAACTTTATTGCATCTAAACTTATGTTATTTTTAAAGAGAAATATAGAATGGATTTCATCCAAAAGCGTCTAGAAAAACCTGTTAGTTAGTCATAAATAATGACAACGTAATAAAGTTAATAAAAAGTTTCTAATATATTCAAATAAATTATATTTGGTGCCACTTTTGAATTTAAAATTAGGGAAGTCGAATTTATAGCCTCTAAACTTACGTAATCGAAATGTATAATGAATTTCGTCCAAAAGTGTCTATAAAAACCTTTTAATTGGCTATATAGAATGAGAACGTAATAATGTTGATATAAAGTTGCTAATTTAATCAAATGAATTATATTTGGTGACACTTCTCAATTCAAATAAGGCAAGTCGAACTTTATTGCATCTAAACTTATGTTATTTTCAAAGAGAAATATAGAATGAATTTCATCCAAAAGCTTCTACAAAAACCTGTTAGTTAATTATAAATAATGACAACGTAAAAAAGTTGATAAAAAGTTGCTAATATAACCAAATGAATTATATTTGGTGCGACTTTTGAATTCAAAATTGGGGAAGTCGAATTTATAGCCTCTAAACTTACGTTATCGAGATGTATAATGAATTTCGTCCAAAAGCGTATATAAAAACCTTTTAATTGGCAATATAGAATGAGAACGTAATAATGTTGATATAAAGTTGCTAATTTAATAAAATGAATTATATTTGGTAAGACTTCTCAATTCAAATTGGGCAAGTCGAACTTTATTGCATCTAAACTTATGTTATTTTTAAAGAGAAATACACAATGAATTTCATCCAAAAGCATCTAGAAAAACCTGTTAGTTATTTATAAATAATGACAACGTAATAAATTTGATAAAAAATTGCTAATATAACCAAATGAATTATATTTGGTGCCACTTTTGAATTCAAAATTGGGGAAGTCGAATTTCTAGCCTCTAAACTTACGTTATCGAAATGTATAATGAATTTCGTCCAAAAGCGTCTATAAAAACCTTTTAATTGGCTATATAGAATGAGAACGTAATAATGTTCATATAAAGTTGCTAATTAAATCAAATGAATTATATTTGGTGACACTTCTCAATTCAAATTGCGCAAGTCGAACTTTATTGCATCTAAACTTATGTTATTTTTAAAGAGAAATATAGAATGAATTTCATCTAAAAGTGTCTAGCAAAACTTGTTAGTTAATTATAAATAATGACAACGTAATAAAGTTGATAAAAAGTTGCTAATATAATCAAATAAATTATATTTGGTGCCACTTTGAATTCAAAATTGGGGAAGTCGAATTTATAGCCTCTAAACTTACGTTATCGAAATGTATAATAAATTTCGTCCAAAAGCGTCTATAAAAACCTTTTAATTGGCTATATAGAATGAGAACGTAATAATGTTGATATAAATTTTCTAATTTAATCAAATGAATTATATTTGGTGACACTTCTCAATTCGGGCAAGTCGAACTTTATTGCATCTAAACATATGTTATTTTTAAAGAGAAATATAGAATGAATTTCATCCAAAAGCGTCGAGAAAAACCTGTTAGTTAGTCATAAATAATGACAATGTAATAAAGTTAATAAAAAGTTTCTAATATATTCAAATAAATTCTAATTGGTGCCACTTTTGAATTCACAATTGGGGAAGTCGAATTTATAGCCTCTAAACTTACGTTATCGAAATGTATAATGAATTTCGTCCAAAAGCGTCTATAAAAACCTTTTAATTGGCTATATAGAATGAGAACGTAATAATGTTGATATAAAGTTGCTAATTTAATCAAATGAATTATATTTGGTGACACTTCTCAATTCAAATTGGGCAAGTCGAACTTTATTGCATCTAAACTTATGTTATTTTCAAAGAGAAATATAGAATGAATTTCATCCAAAAGCGTCTAGAAAAACCTGTTAGTTAGTTATAACTAATGACAACGTAATACAAATGGTAAAAAGTTGCTAATATAACCAAATGAATTATATTTGGTGCCACTTTTGAATTCACAATTGGGGAAGTCGAATTTATAGCCTCTAAACTTATGTTATCGAAATGTACAATGAATTTCGTCCAAAAGCGTCTATAAAAACCTTTTAATTGGCTATATAGAATGAGAACGTAATAATGTTGATATAAAGTTGCTAATTTAATCAAATTAATTATATTTAGTGACACTTCTCAATTCAAATTGGGCAAGTCGAACTTTATTGCATCTAAACTTATGTTATTTTTAAAGAGAAATATAGAATGAATTTGATCCAAAAGCGTCTAGAAAAACCTGTTAGTTAGTTATATATAATGACAACGTAATAAAGCTGATAAAAAGTTGCTAATATAATCAAATAAATTATATTTGGTGCCACTTTTGAATTCAAAATTGGGGAAGTCGAATTAATAGCCTCTAAACTTACGTTATCGAAATGTATAATGAATTTCGTCCAAAAGCGTCTATAAAAACCTTTTAATTGGCTATATAGAATGAATAATAATGTTGATACAAAGTTGCTAATTTAATCAAATGAATTATATTTGGTGACACTTCTCAATTTAAATCGGGCAAGTCGAACTTTATTGCATCTAAACTTATGTTATTTTTAAAGAGAAATATAGAATGAATTTCATCCAAAAGCGTCTAGAAAAACCTGTTAGTTAGTCATAAATAATGACAACGTAATAAACTTAATAAAAAGTTTCTAATATATTCAAATAAATTATATTTGGTGCCACTTTGGAATTGAAAATTGGGAAAGTCGAATTTCTAGCCTCTAAACTTACGTTATAGAAATGTATAATGAATTTCGTCCAAAAGCGTCTATAAAAACCTTTTAGTTGGCTATATAGAATGAGAACGTAATAATGTTGATATCAAGTTGCTAAATTAATCAAATGAATTATATTTGGTGACACTTCTCAATTCAAATTGGGCAAGTCAAACTTTATTGCATCTAAACTTATGTTATTTTTAAAGAGAAATATAGAATAAATTTCATCCAAAAGCGTCTAGAAAAACCTGTTAGTTAGTCATAAATAATGAAAACGTAATAAAGTTAATAAAAAGTTTCTAATATATTTAAATAAATTATATTTGGTTCCACTTTCGAATTCAAAATTGGGGAACTCGAATTTATAGCCTCAAAACTTACGTTATCGAAATGTGTAATGAATTTCGTGCAAAAGCATCTATAAAAACCTTTTAATTGGCTATGTAGAATGAGAACATAATAATATTGATATAAAGTTGCTAATTTAAGCAAATGAATTATATTTGGTGACACTTCTCAATTTAAATTGGGCAAGTCGAACTTCATTGCATCTAAACTTATGTTATTTTTAAAGAGAAATATAGAATGGATTTCATCCAAAAGCGTTTAGAAAAACCTGTTAGTTAGTCATAAATAATGACAACGTAATAAATTTAATAAAAATTTTCTAATATATTCATATAAATTATATTTGGTGCCACTTTTGAATTTAAAATTAGGGAAGTCGAATTTATAGCCTCCAAACTTACGTAATCGAAATGTATAATGAATTTCGTCCAAAAGCGTCTATAAAAACCTTTTAATTGGCTATATAGAATGAGAACGTAATAATGTTGATATAAAGTTGCTAATTTAATCAAATGAATTATATTTGGTCACACTTCTCAATTCAAATTGGGCAAGTCGAACTTTATTGCATCTAAACATATGTTATTTTTAAAGAGAAATATAGAATGAATTTCATCCAAAAGCGTCGAGAAAAACCTGTTAGTTAGTCATAAATAATGACAATGTAATAAAGTTGATAAAAAGTTGCTAATATATTCAAATAAATTATATTTGGTGCCACTTTTGAATTCAAAATTGGGGAAGTTGAATTTATAGCCTCTAAACTTACGTTATCGAAATGTATAATGAATTTCGTCCAAAAGCGTCTATAAAAACCTTTTAATTGGCTATATAGAATGAGAACGTAATAATGTTGATATAAAGTTGCTAATTTAATCAAATGAATTATATTTGGTGACACTTCTCAATTCAAATTGGGCAAGTCGAACTTTGTTGCATCTAAACTTATGTTATTTTCAAAGAGAAATATAGAATGAATTTCATCCAAAAGCGTCTAGAAAAACCTGTTAGTTAGTTATAACTAACGACAACGTAATACAAATGGTAAAAAGTTGCTAATATAACCAAATGAATTATATTTGGTGCCACTTTTGAATTCACAATTGGGGAAGTCGAATTTATAGCCTCTAAACTTACGTTATCGAAATGTATAATGAATTTCGTCCAAAAGCGTCTATAAAAACCTTTTAATTGGCTATATAGAATGAGAACGTAATAATGTTGATATAAAGTTGCTAATTTAATCAAATGAATTATATTTGGTGACACTTCTCAATTCAAATTGGACAAGTCGAACTTTATTGCATCTAAACTTATGTTATTTTCAAAGAGAAATATAGAATGAATTTCATCCAAAAGCGTCTAGAAAAACCTGTTAGTTAGTTATAACTAATGACAACGTAATACAAATGGTAAAAAGTTGCTAATATAACCAAATGAATTATATTTGGTGCCACTTTTGAATTCACAATTGGGGAAGTCGAATTTATAGCCTCTAAACTTACGTTATCGAAATGTATAATGAATTTCGTCCAAAAGCGTCTATAAAAACCTTTTAATTGGCTATATAGAATGAGAACGTAATAATGTTGATATAAAGTTGCTAATTTAATCAAATTAATTATATTTAGTGACACTTCTCAATTCAAATCGGGCAAGTCGAACTTTATTGCATCTAAACTTATGTTATTTTTAAAGAGAAATATAGAATGAATTTCATCCAAAAGCGTCTAGAAAAACCTGTTAGTTAGTCATAAATAATGACAACGTAATAAACTTAATAAAAAGTTTCTAATATATTCAAATAAATTATATTTGGTGCCACTTTGGAATTGAAAATTGGGAAAGTCGAATTTCTAGCCTCTAAACTTACGTTATAGAAATGTATAATGAATTTCGTCCAAAAGCGTCTATAAAAACCTTTTAGTTGGCTATATAGAATGAGAACGTAATAATGTTGATATCAAGTTGCTAAATTAATCAAATGAATTATATTTGGTGACACTTCTCAATTCAAATTGGGCAAGTCGAACTTTATTGCATCTAAAGTTATGTTATTTTTAAAGAGAAATATAGAATGAATTTCATCCAAAAGCGTCTAGAAAAACCTGTTAGTTAGTCATAAATAATGAAAACGTAATAAAGTTAATAAAAAGTTTCTAATATATTTAAATAAATTATATTTGCTGCCACTTTCGAATTCAAAATTGGGGAACTCGAATTTATAGCCTCTAAACTTACGTTATCGAAATGTGTAATGAATTTCGTGCAAAAGCGTCTATAAAAACCTTTTAATTGGCTATGTAGAATGAGAACGTAATAATATTGATATAAAGTTGCTAATTTAATCAAATGAATTATATTTGGTGACACTTCTCAATTCAAATTGGGCAAGTCGAACTTTATTGCATCTAAACTTATGTTATTTTTAAAGAGAAATATAGAATGGATTTCATCCAAAAGCGTTTAGAAAAACCTGTTAGTTAGTCATAAATAATGACAACGTAATAAAGTTAATAAAAAGTTTCTAATATATTCAAATAAATTATATTTGGTGCCACTTTTGAATTTAAAATTGGGGAAGTCGAATTTATAGCCTCTAAACTTACGTTATCGAAATGTGTAATGAATTTCGTGCAAAAGCGTCTATAAAAACCTTTTAATTGGCTATGTAGAATGAGAACGTAATAATATTGATATAAAGTTGCTAATTTAATCAAATGAATTATATTTGGTGACACTTCTCAATTCAAATTGGGCAAGTCGAACTTTATTGCATCTAAACTTATGTTATTTTTAAAGAGAAATATAGAATGGATTTCATCCAAAAGCGTTTAGAAAAACCTGTTAGTTAGTCATAAATAATGACAACGTAATAAAGTTAATAAAAAGTTTCTAATATATTCAAATAAATTATATTTGGTGCCACTTTTGAATTTAAAATTGGGGAAGTCGAATTTATAGCCTCTAAACTTACGTAATCGAAATGTATAATGAATTTCGTCCAAAAGCGTCTATAAAAACCTTTTAATTGGCTATGTAGAATGAGAACTTAATAATGTTGATATAAAGTTGCTAATTTAATCAAATGAATTATATTTGGTGACACTTCTCAATTCAAATTGGGCAAGTCGAACTTTATTGCATCTAAACTTATGTTATTTTTAAAGAGAAATATAGAATGGATTTCATCCAAAAGCGTCTAGAAAAACCTGTTAGTTAGTCATAAATAATGACAACGTAATAAAGTTAATAAAAAGTTTCTAATATATTCAAATAAATTATATTTGGTGCCACTTTTGAATTTAAAATTAGGGAAGTCGAATTTATAGCCTCTAAACTTACGTAATCGAAATGTATAATGAATTTCGTCCAAAAGTGTCTATAAAAACCTTTTAATTGGCTATATAGAATGAGAACGTAATAATGTTGATATAAAGTTGCTAATTTAATCAAATGAATTATATTTGGTGACACTTCTCAATTCAAATAAGGCAAGTCGAACTTTATTGCATCTAAACTTATGTTATTTTCAAAGAGAAATATAGAATGAATTTCATCCAAAAGCTTCTACAAAAACCTGTTAGTTAATTATAAATAATGACAACGTAAAAAAGTTGATAAATAGTTGCTAATATAACCAAATGAATTATATTTGGTGCGACTTTTGAATTCAAAATTGGGGAAGTCGAATTTATAGCCTCTAAACTTACGTTATCGAGATGTATAATGAATTTCGTCCAAAAGCGTCTATAAAAACCTTTTAATTGGCTATGTAGAATGAGAACTTAATAATGTTGATATAAAGTTGCTAATTTAATCAAATGAATTATATTTGGTGACACTTCTCAATTCAAATTGGGCAAGTCGAACTTTATTGCATCTAAACTTATGTTATTTTTAAAGAGAAATATAGAATGGATTTCATCCAAAAGCGTCTAGAAAAACCTGTTAGTTAGTCATAAATAATGACAACGTAATAAAGTTAATAAAAAGTTTCTAATATATTCAAATAAATTATATTTGGTGCCACTTTTGAATTTAAAATTAGGGAAGTCGAATTTATAGCCTCTAAACTTACGTAATCGAAATGTATAATGAATTTCGTCCAAAAGTGTCTATAAAAACCTTTTAATTGGCTATATAGAATGAGAACGTAATAATGTTGATATAAAGTTGCTAATTTAATCAAATGAATTATATTTGGTGACACTTCTCAATTCAAATAAGGCAAGTCGAACTTTATTGCATCTAAACTTATGTTATTTTCAAAGAGAAATATAGAATGAATTTCATCTAAAAGTGTCTAGCAAAACCTGTTAGTTAATTATAAATAATGACAACGTAATAAAGTTGATAAAAAGTTGCTAATATAATCAAATAAATTATATTTGGTGCCACTTTGAATTCAAAATTGGGGAAGTCGAATTTATAGCCTCTAAACTTACGTTATCGAAATGTATAATAAATTTCGTCCAAAAGCGTCTATAAAAACCTTTTAATTGGCTATATAGAATGAGAACGTAATAATGTTGATATAAATTTTCTAATTTAATCAAATGAATTATATTTGGTGACACTTCTCAATTCGGGCAAGTCGAACTTTATTGCATCTAAACATATGTTATTTTTAAAGAGAAATATAGAATGAATTTCATCCAAAAGCGTCGAGAAAAACCTGTTAGTTAGTCATAAATAATGACAATGTAATAAAGTTAATAAAAAGTTTCTAATATATTCAAATAAATTATAATTGGTGCCACTTTTGAATTCAAAATTGGGGAAGTTGAATTTATAGCCTCTAAACTTACGTTATCGAAATGTATAATGAATTTCGTCCAAAAGCGTCTATAAAAACCTTTTAATTGGCTATATAGAATGAGAACGTAATAATGTTGATATAAAGTTGCTAATTTAATCAAATGAATTATATTTGGTGACACTTCTCAATTCAAATTGGGCAAGTCGAACTTTATTGCATCTAAACTTATGTTATTTTCAAAGAGAAATATAGAATGAATTTCATCCAAAAGCGTCTAGAAAAACCTGTTAGTTAGTTATAACTAATGACAACGTAATACAAATGGTAAAAAGTTGCTAATATAACCAAATGAATTATATTTGGTGCCACTTTTGAATTCACAATTGGGGAAGTCGAATTTATAGCCTCTAAACTTACGTTATCGAAATGTATAATGAATTTCGTCCAAAAGCGTCTATAAAAACCTTTTAAATGGCTATATAGAATGAGAACGTAATAATGTTGATATAAAGTTGCTAATTTAATCAAATTAATTATATTTAGTGACACTTCTCAATTCAAATCGGGCAAGTCGAACTTTATTGCATCTAAACTTATGTTATTTTTAAAGAGAAATATAGAATGAATTTCATCCAAAAGCGTCTAGAAAAACCTGTTAGTTAGTCATAAATAATGACAACGTAATAAACTTAATAAAAAGTTTCTAATATATTCAAATAAATTATATTTGGTGCCACTTTGGAATTGAAAATTGGGAAAGTCGAATTTCTAGCCTCTAAACTTACGTTATCGAAATGTATAATGAATTTCGTCCAAAAGCGTCTATAAAAACCTTTTAGTTGGCTATATAGAATGAGAACGTAATAATGTTGATATCAAGTTGCTAAATTAATCAAATGAATTATATTTGGTGACACTTCTCAATTCAAATTGGGCAAGTCGAACTTTATTGCATCTAAAGTTATGTTATTTTTAAAGAGAAATATAGAATGAATTTCATCCAAAAGCGTCTAGAAAAACCTGTTAGTTAGTCATAAATAATGAAAACGTAATAAAGTTAATAAAAAGTTTCTAATATATTTAAATAAATTATATTTGCTGCCACTTTCGAATTCAAAATTGGGGAACTCGAATTTATAGCCTCTAAACTTACGTTATCGAAATGTGTAATGAATTTCGTGCAAAAGCGTCTATAAAAACCTTTTAATTGGCTATGTAGAATGAGAACGTAATAATATTGATATAAAGTTGCTAATTTAATCAAATGAATTATATTTGGTGACACTTCTCAATTCAAATTGGGCAAGTCGAACTTTATTGCATCTAAACTTATGTTATTTTTAAAGAGAAATATAGAATGGATTTCATCCAAAAGCGTTTAGAAAAACCTGTTAGTTAGTCATAAATAATGACAACGTAATAAAGTTAATAAAAAGTTTCTAATATATTCAAATAAATTATATTTGGTGCCACTTTTGAATTTAAAATTGGGGAAGTCGAATTTATAGCCTCTAAACTTACGTTATCGAAATGTGTAATGAATTTCGTGCAAAAGCGTCTATAAAAACCTTTTAATTGGCTATGTAGAATGAGAACGTAATAATATTGATATAAAGTTGCTAATTTAATCAAATGAATTATATTTGGTGACACTTCTCAATTCAAATTGGGCAAGTCGAACTTTATTGCATCTAAACTTATGTTATTTTTAAAGAGAAATATAGAATGGATTTCATCCAAAAGCGTTTAGAAAAACCTGTTAGTTAGTCATAAATAATGACAACGTAATAAAGTTAATAAAAAGTTTCTAATATATTCAAATAAATTATATTTGGTGCCACTTTTGAATTTAAAATTGGGGAAGTCGAATTTATAGCCTCTAAACTTACGTAATCGAAATGTATAATGAATTTCGTCCAAAAGCGTCTATAAAAACCTTTTAATTGGCTATGTAGAATGAGAACTTAATAATGTTGATATAAAGTTGCTAATTTAATCAAATGAATTATATTTGGTGACACTTCTCAATTCAAATTGGGCAAGTCGAACTTTATTGCATCTAAACTTATGTTATTTTTAAAGAGAAATATAGAATGGATTTCATCCAAAAGCGTCTAGAAAAACCTGTTAGTTAGTCATAAATAATGACAACGTAATAAAGTTAATAAAAAGTTTCTAATATATTCAAATAAATTATATTTGGTGCCACTTTTGAATTTAAAATTAGGGAAGTCGAATTTATAGCCTCTAAACTTACGTAATCGAAATGTATAATGAATTTCGTCCAAAAGTGTCTATAAAAACCTTTTAATTGGCTATATAGAATGAGAACGTAATAATGTTGATATAAAGTTGCTAATTTAATCAAATGAATTATATTTGGTGACACTTCTCAATTCAAATAAGGCAAGTCGAACTTTATTGCATCTAAACTTATGTTATTTTCAAAGAGAAATATAGAATGAATTTCATCCAAAAGCTTCTACAAAAACCTGTTAGTTAATTATAAATAATGACAACGTAAAAAAGTTGATAAATAGTTGCTAATATAACCAAATGAATTATATTTGGTGCGACTTTTGAATTCAAAATTGGGGAAGTCGAATTTATAGCCTCTAAACTTACGTTATCGAGATGTATAATGAATTTCGTCCAAAAGCGTCTATAAAAACCTTTTAATTGGCTATGTAGAATGAGAACTTAATAATGTTGATATAAAGTTGCTAATTTAATCAAATGAATTATATTTGGTGACACTTCTCAATTCAAATTGGGCAAGTCGAACTTTATTGCATCTAAACTTATGTTATTTTTAAAGAGAAATATAGAATGGATTTCATCCAAAAGCGTCTAGAAAAACCTGTTAGTTAGTCATAAATAATGACAACGTAATAAAGTTAATAAAAAGTTTCTAATATATTCAAATAAATTATATTTGGTGCCACTTTTGAATTTAAAATTAGGGAAGTCGAATTTATAGCCTCTAAACTTACGTAATCGAAATGTATAATGAATTTCGTCCAAAAGTGTCTATAAAAACCTTTTAATTGGCTATATAGAATGAGAACGTAATAATGTTGATATAAAGTTGCTAATTTAATCAAATGAATTATATTTGGTGACACTTCTCAATTCAAATAAGGCAAGTCGAACTTTATTGCATCTAAACTTATGTTATTTTCAAAGAGAAATATAGAATGAATTTCATCTAAAAGTGTCTAGCAAAACCTGTTAGTTAATTATAAATAATGACAACGTAATAAAGTTGATAAAAAGTTGCTAATATAATCAAATAAATTATATTTGGTGCCACTTTGAATTCAAAATTGGGGAAGTCGAATTTATAGCCTCTAAACTTACGTTATCGAAATGTATAATAAATTTCGTCCAAAAGCGTCTATAAAAACCTTTTAATTGGCTATATAGAATGAGAACGTAATAATGTTGATATAAATTTTCTAATTTAATCAAATGAATTATATTTGGTGACACTTCTCAATTCGGGCAAGTCGAACTTTATTGCATCTAAACATATGTTATTTTTAAAGAGAAATATAGAATGAATTTCATCCAAAAGCGTCGAGAAAAACCTGTTAGTTAGTCATAAATAATGACAATGTAATAAAGTTAATAAAAAGTTTCTAATATATTCAAATAAATTATAATTGGTGCCACTTTTGAATTCAAAATTGGGGAAGTTGAATTTATAGCCTCTAAACTTACGTTATCGAAATGTATAATGAATTTCGTCCAAAAGCGTCTATAAAAACCTTTTAATTGGCTATATAGAATGAGAACGTAATAATGTTGATATAAAGTTGCTAATTTAATCAAATGAATTATATTTGGTGACACTTCTCAATTCAAATTGGGCAAGTCGAACTTTATTGCATCTAAACTTATGTTATTTTCAAAGAGAAATATAGAATGAATTTCATCCAAAAGCGTCTAGAAAAACCTGTTAGTTAGTTATAACTAATGACAACGTAATACAAATGGTAAAAAGTTGCTAATATAACCAAATGAATTATATTTGGTGCCACTTTTGAATTCACAATTGGGGAAGTCGAATTTATAGCCTCTAAACTTACGTTATCGAAATGTATAATGAATTTCGTCCAAAAGCGTCTATAAAAACCTTTTAAATGGCTATATAGAATGAGAACGTAATAATGTTGATATAAAGTTGCTAATTTAATCAAATTAATTATATTTAGTGACACTTCTCAATTCAAATCGGGCAAGTCGAACTTTATTGCATCTAAACTTATGTTATTTTTAAAGAGAAATATAGAATGAATTTCATCCAAAAGCGTCTAGAAAAACCTGTTAGTTAGTCATAAATAATGACAACGTAATAAACTTAATAAAAAGTTTCTAATATATTCAAATAAATTATATTTGGTGCCACTTTGGAATTGAAAATTGGGAAAGTCGAATTTCTAGCCTCTAAACTTACGTTATCGAAATGTATAATGAATTTCGTCCAAAAGCGTCTATAAAAACCTTTTAGTTGGCTATATAGAATGAGAACGTAATAATGTTGATATCAAGTTGCTAAATTAATCAAATGAATTATATTTGGTGACACTTCTCAATTCAAATTGGGCAAGTCGAACTTTATTGCATCTAAAGTTATGTTATTTTTAAAGAGAAATATAGAATGAATTTCATCCAAAAGCGTCTAGAAAAACCTGTTAGTTAGTCATAAATAATGAAAACGTAATAAAGTTAATAAAAAGTTTCTAATATATTTAAATAAATTATATTTGCTGCCACTTTCGAATTCAAAATTGGGGAACTCGAATTTATAGCCTCTAAACTTACGTTATCGAAATGTGTAATGAATTTCGTGCAAAAGCGTCTATAAAAACCTTTTAATTGGCTATGTAGAATGAGAACGTAATAATATTGATATAAAGTTGCTAATTTAATCAAATGAATTATATTTGGTGACACTTCTCAATTCAAATTGGGCAAGTCGAACTTTATTGCATCTAAACTTATGTTATTTTTAAAGAGAAATATAGAATGGATTTCATCCAAAAGCGTTTAGAAAAACCTGTTAGTTAGTCATAAATAATGACAACGTAATAAAGTTAATAAAAAGTTTCTAATATATTCAAATAAATTATATTTGGTGCCACTTTTGAATTTAAAATTGGGGAAGTCGAATTTATAGCCTCTAAACTTACGTTATCGAAATGTGTAATGAATTTCGTGCAAAAGCGTCTATAAAAACCTTTTAATTGGCTATGTAGAATGAGAACGTAATAATATTGATATAAAGTTGCTAATTTAATCAAATGAATTATATTTGGTGACACTTCTCAATTCAAATTGGGCAAGTCGAACTTTATTGCATCTAAACTTATGTTATTTTTAAAGAGAAATATAGAATGGATTTCATCCAAAAGCGTTTAGAAAAACCTGTTAGTTAGTCATAAATAATGACAACGTAATAAAGTTAATAAAAAGTTTCTAATATATTCAAATAAATTATATTTGGTGCCACTTTTGAATTTAAAATTGGGGAAGTCGAATTTATAGCCTCTAAACTTACGTAATCGAAATGTATAATGAATTTCGTCCAAAAGCGTCTATAAAAACCTTTTAATTGGCTATGTAGAATGAGAACTTAATAATGTTGATATAAAGTTGCTAATTTAATCAAATGAATTATATTTGGTGACACTTCTCAATTCAAATTGGGCAAGTCGAACTTTATTGCATCTAAACTTATGTTATTTTTAAAGAGAAATATAGAATGGATTTCATCCAAAAGCGTCTAGAAAAACCTGTTAGTTAGTCATAAATAATGACAACGTAATAAAGTTAATAAAAAGTTTCTAATATATTCAAATAAATTATATTTGGTGCCACTTTTGAATTTAAAATTAGGGAAGTCGAATTTATAGCCTCTAAACTTACGTAATCGAAATGTATAATGAATTTCGTCCAAAAGTGTCTATAAAAACCTTTTAATTGGCTATATAGAATGAGAACGTAATAATGTTGATATAAAGTTGCTAATTTAATCAAATGAATTATATTTGGTGACACTTCTCAATTCAAATAAGGCAAGTCGAACTTTATTGCATCTAAACTTATGTTATTTTCAAAGAGAAATATAGAATGAATTTCATCCAAAAGCTTCTACAAAAACCTGTTAGTTAATTATAAATAATGACAACGTAAAAAAGTTGATAAATAGTTGCTAATATAACCAAATGAATTATATTTGGTGCGACTTTTGAATTCAAAATTGGGGAAATCGAATTTATAGCCTCTAAACTTACGTTATCGAGATGTATAATGAATTTCGTCCAAAAGCGTCTATAAAAACCTTTTAATTGGCTATGTAGAATGAGAACTTAATAATGTTGATATAAAGTTGCTAATTTAATCAAATGAATTATATTTGGTGACACTTCTCAATTCAAATTGGGCAAGTCGAACTTTATTGCATCTAAACTTATGTTATTTTTAAAGAGAAATATAGAATGGATTTCATCCAAAAGCGTCTAGAAAAACCTGTTAGTTAGTCATAAATAATGACAACGTAATAAAGTTAATAAAAAGTTTCTAATATATTCAAATAAATTATATTTGGTGCCACTTTTGAATTTAAAATTAGGGAAGTCGAATTTATAGCCTCTAAACTTACGTAATCGAAATGTATAATGAATTTCGTCCAAAAGTGTCTATAAAAACCTTTTAATTGGCTATATAGAATGAGAACGTAATAATGTTGATATAAAGTTGCTAATTTAATCAAATGAATTATATTTGGTGACACTTCTCAATTCAAATAAGGCAAGTCGAACTTTATTGCATCTAAACTTATGTTATTTTCAAAGAGAAATATAGAATGAATTTCATCTAAAAGTGTCTAGCAAAACCTGTTAGTTAATTATAAATAATGACAACGTAATAAAGTTGATAAAAAGTTGCTAATATAATCAAATAAATTATATTTGGTGCCACTTTGAATTCAAAATTGGGGAAGTCGAATTTATAGCCTCTAAACTTACGTTATCGAAATGTATAATAAATTTCGTCCAAAAGCGTCTATAAAAACCTTTTAATTGGCTATATAGAATGAGAACGTAATAATGTTGATATAAATTTTCTAATTTAATCAAATGAATTATATTTTGGTGACACTTCTCAATTCGGGCAAGTCGAACTTTATTGCATCTAAACATATGTTATTTTTAAAGAGAAATATAGAATGAATTTCATCCAAAAGCGTCGAGAAAAACCTGTTAGTTAGTCATAAATAATGACAATGTAATAAAGTTAATAAAAAGTTTCTAATATATTCAAATAAATTATAATTGGTGCCACTTTTGAATTCAAAATTGGGGAAGTTGAATTTATAGCCTCTAAACTTACGTTATCGAAATGTATAATGAATTTCGTCCAAAAGCGTCTATAAAAACCTTTTAATTGGCTATATAGAATGAGAACGTAATAATGTTGATATAAAGTTGCTAATTTAATCAAATGAATTATATTTGGTGACACTTCTCAATTCAAATTGGGCAAGTCGAACTTTATTGCATCTAAACTTATGTTATTTTCAAAGAGAAATATAGAATGAATTTCATCCAAAAGCGTCTAGAAAAACCTGTTAGTTAGTTATAACTAATGACAACGTAATACAAATGGTAAAAAGTTGCTAATATAACCAAATGAATTATATTTGGTGCCACTTTTGAATTCACAATTGGGGAAGTCGAATTTATAGCCTCTAAACTTACGTTATCGAAATGTATAATGAATTTCGTCCAAAAGCGTCTATAAAAACCTTTTAATTGGCTATATAGAATGAGAACGTAATAATGTTGATATAAAGTTTCTAATTTAATCAAATTAATTATATTTAGTGACACTTCTCAATTCAAATTGGGCAAGTCGAACTTTATTGCATCTAAACTTATGTTATTTTTAAAGAGAAATATAGAATGAATTTGATCCAAAAGCGTCTAGAAAAACCTGTTAGTTAGTTATATATAATGACAACGTAATAAAGCTGATAAAAAGTTGCTAATATAATCAAATAAATTATATTTGGTGCCACTTTTGAATTCAAAATTGGGGAAGTCGAATTAATAGCCTCTAAACTTACGTTATCGAAATGTATAATGAATTTCGTCCAAAAGCGTCTATAAAAACCTTTTAATTGGCTATATAGAATGAGAACATAATAATGTTGATATAAAGTTGCTAATTTAATCAAATGAATTATATTTGGTGACACTTCTCAATTTAAATCGGGCAAGTCGAACTTTATTGCATCTAAACTTATGTTATTTTTAAAGAGAAATATAGAATGAATTTCATCCAAAAGCGTCTAGAAAAACCTGTTAGTTAGTCATAAATAATGACAACGTAATAAACTTAATAAAAAGTTTCTAATATATTCAAATAAATTATATTTGGTGCCACTTTGGAATTGCAAATTGGGAAAGTCGAATTTCTAGCCTCTAAACTTACGTTATAGAAATGTATAATGAATTTCGTCCAAAAGCGTCTATAAAAACCTTTTAGTTGGCTATATAGAATGAGAACGTAATAATGTTGATATCAAGTTGCTAAATTAATCAAATGAATTATATTTGGTGACACTTCTCAATTCAAATTGGGCAAGTCGAACTTTATTGCATCTAAAGTTATGTTATTTTTAAAGAGAAATATAGAATGAATTTCATCCAAAAGCGTCTAGAAAAACCTGTTAGTTAGTCATAAATAATGAAAACGTAATAAAGTTAATAAAAAGTTTCTAATATATTTAAATAAATTATATTTGGTGCCACTTTCGAATTCAAAATTGGGGAACTCGAATTTATAGCCTCTAAACTTACGTTATCGAAATGTGTAATGAATTTCGTGCAAAAGCATCTATAAAAACCTTTTAATTGGCTATGTAGAATGAGAACATAATAATATTGATATAAAGTTGCTAATTTAAGCAAATGAATTATATTTGGTGACACTTCTCAATTTAAATTGGGCAAGTCGAACTTTATTGCATCTAAACTTATGTTATTTTTAAAGAGAAATATAGAATGGATTTCATCCAAAAGCGTTTAGAAAAACCTGTTAGTTAGTCATAAATAATGACAACGTAATAAAGTTAATAAAAAGTTTCTAATATATTCAAATAAATTATATTTGGTGCCACTTTTGAATTTAAAATTGGGGAAGTCGAATTTATAGCCTCTAAACTTACGTAATCGAAATGTATAATGAATTTCGTCCAAAAGCGTCTATAAAAACCTTTTAATTGGCTATGTAGAATGAGAACTTAATAATGTTGATATAAAGTTGCTAATTTAATCAAATGAATTATATTTGGTGACACTTCTCAATTCAAATTGGGCAAGTCGAACTTTATTGCATCTAAACTTATGTTATTTTTAAAGAGAAATATAGAATGGATTTCATCCAAAAGCGTCTAGAAAAACCTGTTAGTTAGTCATAAATAATGACAACGTAATAAAGTTAATAAAAAGTTTCTAATATATTCAAATAAATTATATTTGGTGCCACTTTTGAATTTAAAATTAGGGAAGTCGAATTTATAGCCTCTAAACTTACGTAATCGAAATGTATAATGAATTTCGTCCAAAAGTGTCTATAAAAACCTTTTAATTGGCTATATAGAATGAGAACGTAATAATGTTGATATAAAGTTGCTAATTTAATCAAATGAATTATATTTGGTGACACTTCTCAATTCAAATAAGGCAAGTCGAACTTTATTGCATCTAAACTTATGTTATTTTCAAAGAGAAATATAGAATGAATTTCATCCAAAAGCTTCTACAAAAACCTGTTAGTTAATTATAAATAATGACAACGTAAAAAAGTTGATAAATAGTTGCTAATATAACCAAATGAATTATATTTGGTGCGACTTTTGAATTCAAAATTGGGGAAATCGAATTTATAGCCTCTAAACTTACGTTATCGAGATGTATAATGAATTTCGTCCAAAAGCGTCTATAAAAACCTTTTAATTGGCTATGTAGAATGAGAACTTAATAATGTTGATATAAAGTTGCTAATTTAATCAAATGAATTATATTTGGTGACACTTCTCAATTCAAATTGGGCAAGTCGAACTTTATTGCATCTAAACTTATGTTATTTTTAAAGAGAAATATAGAATGGATTTCATCCAAAAGCGTCTAGAAAAACCTGTTAGTTAGTCATAAATAATGACAACGTAATAAAGTTAATAAAAAGTTTCTAATATATTCAAATAAATTATATTTGGTGCCACTTTTGAATTTAAAATTAGGGAAGTCGAATTTATAGCCTCTAAACTTACGTAATCGAAATGTATAATGAATTTCGTCCAAAAGTGTCTATAAAAACCTTTTAATTGGCTATATAGAATGAGAACGTAATAATGTTGATATAAAGTTGCTAATTTAATCAAATGAATTATATTTGGTGACACTTCTCAATTCAAATAAGGCAAGTCGAACTTTATTGCATCTAAACTTATGTTATTTTCAAAGAGAAATATAGAATGAATTTCATCTAAAAGTGTCTAGCAAAACCTGTTAGTTAATTATAAATAATGACAACGTAATAAAGTTGATAAAAAGTTGCTAATATAATCAAATAAATTATATTTGGTGCCACTTTGAATTCAAAATTGGGGAAGTCGAATTTATAGCCTCTAAACTTACGTTATCGAAATGTATAATAAATTTCGTCCAAAAGCGTCTATAAAAACCTTTTAATTGGCTATATAGAATGAGAACGTAATAATGTTGATATAAATTTTCTAATTTAATCAAATGAATTATATTTTGGTGACACTTCTCAATTCGGGCAAGTCGAACTTTATTGCATCTAAACATATGTTATTTTTAAAGAGAAATATAGAATGAATTTCATCCAAAAGCGTCGAGAAAAACCTGTTAGTTAGTCATAAATAATGACAATGTAATAAAGTTAATAAAAAGTTTCTAATATATTCAAATAAATTATAATTGGTGCCACTTTTGAATTCAAAATTGGGGAAGTTGAATTTATAGCCTCTAAACTTACGTTATCGAAATGTATAATGAATTTCGTCCAAAAGCGTCTATAAAAACCTTTTAATTGGCTATATAGAATGAGAACGTAATAATGTTGATATAAAGTTGCTAATTTAATCAAATGAATTATATTTGGTGACACTTCTCAATTCAAATTGGGCAAGTCGAACTTTATTGCATCTAAACTTATGTTATTTTCAAAGAGAAATATAGAATGAATTTCATCCAAAAGCGTCTAGAAAAACCTGTTAGTTAGTTATAACTAATGACAACGTAATACAAATGGTAAAAAGTTGCTAATATAACCAAATGAATTATATTTGGTGCCACTTTTGAATTCACAATTGGGGAAGTCGAATTTATAGCCTCTAAACTTACGTTATCGAAATGTATAATGAATTTCGTCCAAAAGCGTCTATAAAAACCTTTTAATTGGCTATATAGAATGAGAACGTAATAATGTTGATATAAAGTTTCTAATTTAATCAAATTAATTATATTTAGTGACACTTCTCAATTCAAATTGGGCAAGTCGAACTTTATTGCATCTAAACTTATGTTATTTTTAAAGAGAAATATAGAATGAATTTGATCCAAAAGCGTCTAGAAAAACCTGTTAGTTAGTTATATATAATGACAACGTAATAAAGCTGATAAAAAGTTGCTAATATAATCAAATAAATTATATTTGGTGCCACTTTTGAATTCAAAATTGGGGAAGTCGAATTAATAGCCTCTAAACTTACGTTATCGAAATGTATAATGAATTTCGTCCAAAAGCGTCTATAAAAACCTTTTAATTGGCTATATAGAATGAGAACATAATAATGTTGATATAAAGTTGCTAATTTAATCAAATGAATTATATTTGGTGACACTTCTCAATTTAAATCGGGCAAGTCGAACTTTATTGCATCTAAACTTATGTTATTTTTAAAGAGAAATATAGAATGAATTTCATCCAAAAGCGTCTAGAAAAACCTGTTAGTTAGTCATAAATAATGACAACGTAATAAACTTAATAAAAAGTTTCTAATATATTCAAATAAATTATATTTGGTGCCACTTTGGAATTGCAAATTGGGAAAGTCGAATTTCTAGCCTCTAAACTTACGTTATAGAAATGTATAATGAATTTCGTCCAAAAGCGTCTATAAAAACCTTTTAGTTGGCTATATAGAATGAGAACGTAATAATGTTGATATCAAGTTGCTAAATTAATCAAATGAATTATATTTGGTGACACTTCTCAATTCAAATTGGGCAAGTCGAACTTTATTGCATCTAAAGTTATGTTATTTTTAAAGAGAAATATAGAATGAATTTCATCCAAAAGCGTCTAGAAAAACCTGTTAGTTAGTCATAAATAATGAAAACGTAATAAAGTTAATAAAAAGTTTCTAATATATTTAAATAAATTATATTTGGTGCCACTTTCGAATTCAAAATTGGGGAACTCGAATTTATAGCCTCTAAACTTACGTTATCGAAATGTGTAATGAATTTCGTGCAAAAGCATCTATAAAAACCTTTTAATTGGCTATGTAGAATGAGAACATAATAATATTGATATAAAGTTGCTAATTTAAGCAAATGAATTATATTTGGTGACACTTCTCAATTTAAATTGGGCAAGTCGAACTTTATTGCATCTAAACTTATGTTATTTTTAAAGAGAAATATAGAATGGATTTCATCCAAAAGCGTTTAGAAAAACCTGTTAGTTAGTCATAAATAATGACAACTTAATAAAGTTAATAAAATTTTTCTAATATATTCATATAAATTATATTTGGTGCCACTTTTGAATTTAAAATTGGGGAAGTCGAATTTATAGCCTCCAAACTTACGTAATCGAAATGTATAATGAATTTCGTCCAAAAGCGTCTATAAAAACCTTTTAATTGGCTATATAGAATGAGAACGTAATAATGTTGATATAAAGTTGCTAATTTAATCAAATGAATTATATTTGGTGACACTTCTCAATTCAAATTGGGCAAGTCGAACTTTATTGCATCTAAACTTATGTTATTTTTAAAGAGAAATATAGAATGAATTTGATCCAAAAGCGTCTAGAAAAACCTGTTAGTTAGTTATATATAATGACAACGTAATAAAGTTGATAAAAAGTTGCTAATATAATCAAATAAATTATATTTGGTGCCACTTTTGAATTCAAAATTGGGGAAGTCGAATTAATAGCCTCTAAACTTACGTTATCGAAATGTATAATGAATTTCGTCCAAAAGCGTCTATAAAAACCTTTTAATTGGCTATATAGAATGAGAACATAATAATGTTGATATAAAGTTGCTAATTTAATCAAATAAATTATATTTGGTGACACTTCTCAATTTAAATCGGGCAAGTCGAACTTTATTGCATCTAAACTTATGTTATTTTTAAAGAGAAATATAGAATGAATTTCATCCAAAAGCGTCTAGAAAAACCTGTTAGTTAGTCATAAATAATGACAACGTAATAAACTTAATAAAAAGTTTCTAATATATTCAAATAAATTATATTTGGTGCCACTTTGGAATTGAAAATTGGGAAAGTCGAATTTCTAGCCTCTAAACTTACGTTATAGAAATGTATAATGAATTTCGTCCAAAAGCGTCTATAAAAACCTTTTAGTTGGCTATATAGAATGAGAACGTAATAATGTTGATATCAAGTTGCTAAATTAATCAAATGAATTATATTTGGTGACACTTCTCAATTCAAATTGGGCAAGTCGAACTTTATTGCATCTAAACTTATGTTATTTTTAAAGAGAAATATAGAATGAATTTCATCCAAAAGCGTCTAGAAAAACCTGTTAGTTAGTCATAAATAATGAAAACGTAATAAAGTTAATAAAAAGTTTCTAATATATTTAAATAAATTATATTTCGTGCCACTTTCGAATTCAAAATTGGGGAACTCGAATTTATAGCCTCTAAACTTACGTTATCGAAATGTGTAATGAATTTCGTGCAAAAGCATCTATAAAAACCTTTTAATTGGCTATGTAGAATGAGAACATAATAATATTGATATAAAGTTGCTAATTTAAGCAAATGAATTATATTTGGTGACACTTCTCAATTTAAATTGGGCAAGTCGAACTTTATTGCATCTAAACTTATGTTATTTTTAAAGAGAAATATAGAATGGATTTCATCCAAAAGCGTTTAGAAAAACCTGTTAGTTAGTCATAAATAATGACAACTTAATAAAGTTAATAAAATTTTTCTAATATATTCATATAAATTATATTTGGTGCCACTTTTGAATTTAAAATTGGGGAAGTCGAATTTATAGCCTCCAAACTTACGTAATCGAAATGTATAATGAATTTCGTCCAAAAGCGTCTATAAAAACCTTTTAATTGGCTATATAGAATGAGAACGTAATAATGTTGATATAAAGTTGCTAATTTAATCAAATGAATTATATTTGGTGACACTTCTCAAATTCAAATTGGGCAAGTCGAACTTTATTGCATCTAAACTTATGTTATTTTTAAAGAGAAATATAGAATGAATTTCATCTAAAAGTGTCTAGCAAAACCTGTTAGTTAATTATAAATAATGACAACGTAATAAAGTTGATAAAAAGTTGCTAATATATTCAAATAAATTATATTTGGTGCCACTTTGAATTCAAAATTGGGGAAGTCGAATTTATAGCCTCTAAACTTACGTTATCGAAATGTATAATAAATTTCGTCCAAAAGCGTCTATAAAAACCTTTTAATTGGCTATATAGAATGAGAACGTAATAATGTTGATATAAATTTTCTAATTTAATCAAATGAATTATATTTGGTGACACTTCTCAATTCGGGCAAGTCGAACTTTATTGCATCTAAACATATGTTATTTTTAAAGAGAAATATAGAATGAATTTCATCCAAAAGCGTCGAGAAAAACCTGTTAGTTAGTCATAAATAATGACAATGTAATAAAGTTAATAAAAAGTTTCTAATATATTCAAATAAATTATATTTGGTGCCACTTTTGAATTCAAAATTGGGGAAGTTGAATTTATAGCCTCTAAACTTACGTTATCGAAATGTATAATGAATTTCGTCCAAAAGCGTCTATAAAAACCTTTTAATTGGCTATATAGAATGAGAACGTAATAATGTTGATATAAAGTTGCTAATTTAATCAAATGAATTATATTTGGTGACACTTCTCAATTCAAATTGGGCAAGTCGAACTTTATTGCATCTAAACTTATGTTATTTTCAAAGAGAAATATAGAATGAATTTCATCCAAAAGCGTCTAGAAAAACCTGTTAGTTAGTTATAACTAATGACAACGTAATACAAATGGTAAAAAGTTGCTAATATAACCAAATGAATTATATTTGGTGCCACTTTTGAATTCACAATTGGGGAAGTCGAATTTATAGCCTCTAAACTTACGTTATCGAAATGTATAATGAATTTCGTCCAAAAGCGTCTATAAAAACCTTTTAATTGGCTATATAGAATGAGAACGTAATAATGTTGATATAAAGTTGCTAATTTAATCAAATGAATTATATTTGGTGACACTTCTCAATTCAAATTGGGCAAGTCGAACTTTATTGCATCTAAACTTATGTTATTTTTAAAGAGAAATATAGAATGAATTTGATCCAAAAGCGTCTAGAAAAACCTGTTAGTTAGTTATATATAATGACAACGTAATAAAGTTGATAAAAAGTTGCTAATATAATCAAATAAATTATATTTGGTGCCACTTTTGAATTCAAAATTGGGGAAGTCGAATTAATAGCCTCTAAACTTACGTTATCGAAATGTATAATGAATTTCGTCCAAAAGCGTCTATAAAAACCTTTTAATTGGCTATATAGAATGAGAACATAATAATGTTGATATAAAGTTGCTAATTTAATCAAATAAATTATATTTGGTGACACTTCTCAATTTAAATCGGGCAAGTCGAACTTTATTGCATCTAAACTTATGTTATTTTTAAAGAGAAATATAGAATGAATTTCATCCAAAAGCGTCTAGAAAAACCTGTTAGTTAGTCATAAATAATGACAACGTAATAAACTTAATAAAAAGTTTCTAATATATTCAAATAAATTATATTTGGTGCCACTTTGGAATTGAAAATTGGGAAAGTCGAATTTCTAGCCTCTAAACTTACGTTATAGAAATGTATAATGAATTTCGTCCAAAAGCGTCTATAAAAACCTTTTAGTTGGCTATATAGAATGAGAACGTAATAATGTTGATATCAAGTTGCTAAATTAATCAAATGAATTATATTTGGTGACACTTCTCAATTCAAATTGGGCAAGTCGAACTTTATTGCATCTAAACTTATGTTATTTTTAAAGAGAAATATAGAATGAATTTCATCCAAAAGCGTCTAGAAAAACCTGTTAGTTAGTCATAAATAATGAAAACGTAATAAAGTTAATAAAAAGTTTCTAATATATTTAAATAAATTATATTTCGTGCCACTTTCGAATTCAAAATTGGGGAACTCGAATTTATAGCCTCTAAACTTACGTTTTCGAAATGTGTAATGAATTTCGTGCAAAAGCATCTATAAAAACCTTTTAATTGGCTATGTAGAATGAGAACATAATAATATTGATATAAAGTTGCTAATTTAATCAAATGAATTATATTTTGTGACACTTCTCAATTTAAATTGGGCAAGTCGAACTTTATTGCATCTAAACATATGTTATTTTTAAAGAGAAATATAGAATGAATTTCATCCAAAAGCGTCGAGAAAAACCTGTTAGTTAGTCATAAATAATGACAATGTAATAAAGTTAATAAAAAGTTTCTAATATATTCAAATAAATTATATTTGGTGCCACTTTTGAATTCAAAATTGGGGAAGTTGAATTTATAGCCTCTAAACTTACGTTATCGAAATGTATAATGAATTTCGTCCAAAAGCGTCTATAAAAACCTTTTAATTGGCTATATAGAATGAGAACGTAATAATGTTGATATAAAGTTGCTAATTTAATCAAATGAATTATATTTGGTGACACTTCTCAATTCAAATTGGGCAAGTCGAACTTTATTGCATCTAAACTTATGTTATTTTCAAAGAGAAATATAGAATGAATTTCATCCAAAAGCGTCTAGAAAAACCTGTTAGTTAGTTATAACTAATGACAACGTAATACAAATGGTAAAAAGTTGCTAATATAACCAAATGAATTATATTTGGTGCCACTTTTGAATTCACAATTGGGGAAGTCGAATTTATAGCCTCTAAACTTACGTTATCGAAATGTATAATGAATTTCGTCCAAAAGCGTCTATAAAAACCTTTTAATTGGCTATATAGAATGAGAACGTAATAATGTTGATATAAAGTTGCTAATTTAATCAAATGAATTATATTTGGTGACACTTCTCAATTCAAATTGGGCAAGTCGAACTTTATTGCATCTAAACTTATGTTATTTTTAAAGAGAAATATAGAATGAATTTGATCCAAAAGCGTCTAGAAAAACCTGTTAGTTAGTTATATATAATGACAACGTAATAAAGTTGATAAAAAGTTGCTAATATAATCAAATAAATTATATTTGGTGCCACTTTTGAATTCAAAATTGGGGAAGTCGAATTAATAGCCTCTAAACTTACGTTATCGAAATGTATAATGAATTTCGTCCAAAAGCGTCTATAAAAACCTTTTAATTGGCTATATAGAATGAGAACATAATAATGTTGATATAAAGTTGCTAATTTAATCAAATAAATTATATTTGGTGACACTTCTCAATTTAAATCGGGCAAGTCGAACTTTATTGCATCTAAACTTATGTTATTTTTAAAGAGAAATATAGAATGAATTTCATCCAAAAGCGTCTAGAAAAACCTGTTAGTTAGTCATAAATAATGACAACATAATAAACTTAATAAAAAGTTTCTAATATATTCAAATAAATTATATTTGGTGCCACTTTGGAATTGAAAATTGGGAAAGTCGAATTTCTAGCCTCTAAACTTACGTTATAGAAATGTATAATGAATTTCGTCCAAAAGCGTCTATAAAAACCTTTTAGTTGGCTATATAGAATGAGAACGTAATAATGTTGATATCAAGTTGCTAAATTAATCAAATGAATTATATTTGGTGACACTTCTCAATTCAAATTGGGCAAGTCGAACTTTATTGCATCTAAACTTATGTTATTTTTAAAGAGAAATATAGAATGAATTTCATCCAAAAGCGTCTAGAAAAACCTGTTAGTTAGTCATAAATAATGAAAACGTAATAAAGTTAATAAAAAGTTTCTAATATATTTAAATAAATTATATTTCGTGCCACTTTCGAATTCAAAATTGGGGAACTCGAATTTATAGCCTCTAAACTTACGTTTTCGAAATGTGTAATGAATTTCGTGCAAAAGCATCTATAAAAACCTTTTAATTGGCTATGTAGAATGAGAACATAATAATATTGATATAAAGTTGCTAATTTAATCAAATGAATTATATTTTGTGACACTTCTCAATTTAAATTGGGCATGTCGAACTTCATTGCATCTAAACTTATGTTATTTTTAAAGAGAAATATAGAATGGATTTCATCCAAAAGCGTTTAGAAAAACTTGTTAGTTAGTCATAAATAATGACAACGTAATAAAGTTAATAAAAAATTTCTAATATATTCATATAAATTATATTTGGTGCCACTTTTGAATTTAAAATTGGGGAAGTCGAATTTATAGCCTCCAAACTTACGTAATCGAAATGTATAATGAATTTCGTCCAAAAGCGTCTATAAAAACCTTTTAATTGGCTATATAGAATGAGAACGTAATAATGTTGATATAAAGTTGCTAATTTAATCAAATGAATTATATTTGGTGACACTTCTCAATTCAAATTGGGCAAGTCGAACTTTATTGCATCTAAACTTATGTTATTTTTAAAGAGAAATATAGAATGAATTTCATCCAAAAGCGTCTAGAAAAACCTGTTAGTTAGTTATAAATAATGACAACGTAATAAAGTTGATAAAAAGTTGCTAATATAATCAAATAAATTATATTTGGTGCCACTTTTGAATTCGAAATTGGGGAAGTCGAATTAATAGCCTCTAAACTTACGTTATCGAAATGTATAATGAATTTCGTCCAAAAGCGTCTATAAAAACCTTTTAATTGGCTATATAGAATGAGAACATAATAATGTTGATATAAAGTTGCTAATTTAATCAAATGAATTATATTTGGTGACACATCTCAATTCAAATCGGGCAAGTCGAACTTTATTGCATCTAAACTTATGTTATTTTTAAAGAGAAATATAGAATGAATTTCATCCAAAAGCGTCTAGAAAAACCTGTTAGTTAGTTATATATAATGACAACGTAATAAAGTTGATAAAAAGTTGCTAATATAATCAAATAAATTATATTTGGTGCCACTTTTGAATTCAAAATTGGGGAAGTCGAATTAATAGCCTCTAAACTTACGTTATCGAAATGTATAATGAATTTCGTCCAAAAGCGTCTATAAAAACCTTTTAATTGGCTATATAGAATGAGAACATAATAATGTTGATATAAAGTTGCTAATTTAATCAAATAAATTATATTTGGTGACACTTCTCAATTTAAATCGGGCAAGTCGAACTTTATTGCATCTAAACTTATGTTATTTTTAAAGAGAAATATAGAATGAATTTCATCCAAAAGCGTCTAGAAAAACCTGTTAGTTAGTCATAAATAATGACAACGTAATAAACTTAATAAAAAGTTTCTAATATATTCAAATAAATTATATTTGGTGCCACTTTGGAATTGAAAATTGGGAAAGTCGAATTTCTAGCCTCTAAACTTACGTTATAGAAATGTATAATGAATTTCGTCCAAAAGCGTCTATAAAAACCTTTTAGTTGGCTATATAGAATGAGAACGTAATAATGTTGATATCAAGTTGCTAAATTAATCAAATGAATTATATTTGGTGACACTTCTCAATTCAAATTGGGCAAGTCGAACTTTATTGCATCTAAAGTTATGTTATTTTTAAAGAGAAATATAGAATGAATTTCATCCAAAAGCGTCTAGAAAAACCTGTTAGTTAGTCATAAATAATGAAAACGTAATAAAGTTAATAAAAAGTTTCTAATATATTTAAATAAATTATATTTGCTGCCACTTTCGAATTCAAAATTGGGGAACTCGAATTTATAGCCTCTAAACTTACGTTATCGAAATGTGTAATGAATTTCGTGCAAAAGCGTCTATAAAAACCTTTTAATTGGCTATGTAGAATGAGAACGTAATAATATTGATATAAAGTTGCTAATTTAATCAAATGAATTATATTTGGTGACACTTCTCAATTCAAATTGGGCAAGTCGAACTTTATTGCATCTAAACTTATGTTATTTTTAAAGAGAAATATAGAATGGATTTCATCCAAAAGCGTTTAGAAAAACTTGTTAGTTAGTCATAAATAATGACAACGTAATAAAGTTAATAAAAAGTTTCTAATATATTCAAATAAATTATATTTGGTGCCACTTTTGAATTTAAAATTGGGGAAGTCGAATTTATAGCCTCTAAACTTACGTTATCGAAATGTGTAATGAATTTCGTGCAAAAGCGTCTATAAAAACCTTTTAATTGGCTATGTAGAATGAGAACGTAATAATATTGATATAAAGTTGCTAATTTAATCAAATGAATTATATTTGGTGACACTTCTCAATTCAAATTGGGCAAGTCGAACTTTATTGCATCTAAACTTATGTTATTTTTAAAGAGAAATATAGAATGGATTTCATCCAAAAGCGTTTAGAAAAACCTGTTAGTTAGTCATAAATAATGACAACGTAATAAAGTTAATAAAAAGTTTCTAATATATTCAAATAAATTATATTTGGTGCCACTTTTGAATTTAAAATTGGGGAAGTCGAATTTATAGCCTCTAAACTTACGTAATCGAAATGTATAATGAATTTCGTCCAAAAGCGTCTATAAAAACCTTTTAATTGGCTATGTAGAATGAGAACATAATAATGTTGATATAAAGTTGCTAATTTAATCAAATGAATTATATTTGGTGACACTTCTCAATTCAAATTGGGCAAGTCGAACTTTATTGCATCTAAACTTATGTTATTTTTAAAGAGAAATATAGAATGAATTTGATCCAAAAGCGTCTAGAAAAACCTGTTAGTTAGTTATATATAATGACAATGTAATAAAGTTGATAAAAAGTTGCTAATATAATCAAATAAATTATATTTGGTGCCACTTTTGAATTCAAAATTGGGGAAGTCGAATTAATAGCCTCTAAACTTACGTTATCGAAATGTATAATGAATTTCGTCCAAAAGCGTCTATAAAAACCTTTTAATTGGCTATATAGAATGAGATCATAATAATGTTGATATAAAGTTGCTAATTTAATCAAATGAATTATATTTGGTGACACTTCTCAATTTAAATCGGGCAAGTCGAACTTTATTGCATCTAAACTTATGTTATTTTTAAAGAGAAATATAAAATGAATTTCATCCAAAAGCGTCTAGAAAAACCTGTTAGTTAGTCATAAATAATGACAACGTAATAAACTTAATAAAAAGTTTCTAATATATTCAAATAATTTATATTTGGTGCCACTTTGGAATTGAAAATTAGGAAAGTCGAATTTCTAGCCTCTAAACTTACGTTATAGAAATGTATAATGAATTTCGTCCAAAAGCGTCTATAAAAACCTTTTAGTTGGCTATATAGAATGAGAACGTAATAATGTTGATATCAAGTTGCTAAATTAATCAAATGAATTATATTTGGTAACACTTCTCAATTCAAATTGGGCAAGTCGAACTTTATTGCATCTAAACTTATGTTATTTTTAAAGAGAAATATAGAATGAATTTCATCCAAAAGCGTCTAGAAAAACCTGTTAGTTAGTCATAAATAATGAAAACGTAATAAAGTTAATAAAAAGTTTCTAATATATTTAAATAAATTATATTTGGTGCCACTTTCGAATTCAAAATTGGGGAACTCGAATTTATAGCCTCTAAACTTACGTTATCGAAATGTGTAATGAATTTCGTGCAAAAGCATCTATAAAAACCTTTTAATTGGCTATGTAGAATGAGAACATAATAATATTGATATAAAGTTGCTAATTTAATCAAATGAATTATATTTGGTGACACTTCTCAATTTAAATTGGGCAAGTCGAACTTTATTGCATCTAAACTTATGTTATTTTTAAAGAGAAATATAGAATGGATTTCATCCAAAAGCGTTTAGAAAAACCTGTTAGTTAGTCATAAATAATGACAACGTAATAAAGTTAATAAAAATTTTCTAATATATTCATATAAATTATATTTGGTGCCACTTTTGAATTTAAAATTGGGGAAGTCGAATTTATAGCCTCCACACTTACGTAATCGAAATGTATAATGAATTTCGTCCAAAAGCGTCTATAAAAACCTTTTAATTGGCTATATAGAATGAGAACGTAATAATGTTGATATAAAGTTGCTAATTTAATCAAATGAATTATATTTGGTGACACTTCTCAATTCAAATTGGGCAAGTCGAACTTTATTGCATCTAAACTTATGTTATTTTTAAAGAGAAATATAGAATGAATTTCATCCAAAAGCGTCTAGAAAAACCTGTTAGTTAGTTATAAATAATGACAACGTAATAAAGTTGATAAAAAGTTGCTAATATAATCAAATAAATTATATTTGGTGCCACTTTTGAATTCAAAATTGGCGAAGTCGAATTTATAGCCTCTAAACTTACGTTATCGAAATGTATAATGAATTTCGTCCAAAAGCGTCTATAAAAACCTTTTAATTGGCTATATAGAATGAGAATGTAATAATGTTGATATAAAGTTGCTAATTTAATCAAATGAATTATATTTGGTGACACTTCTCAATTCAAATTGGGCAAGTCGAACTTTGTTGCATCTAAACTTATGTTATTTTCAAAGAGAAATATAGAATGAATTTCATCAAAAAGCGTCTAGAAAAACCTGTTAGTTAGTTATAACTAATGACAACGTAATACAAATGGTAAAAAGTTGCTAATATAACCAAATGAATTATATTTGGTGCCACTTTTGAATTCACAATTGGGGAAGTCGAATTTATAGCCTCTAAACTTACGTTATCGAAATGTATAATGAATTTCGTCCAAAAGCGTCTATAAAAACCTTTTAATTGGCTATATAGAATGAGAACGTAATAATGTTGATATAAAGTTGCTAATTTAATCAAATGAATTATATTTGGTGACACTTCTCAATTCAAATTGGGCAAGTCGAACTTTGTTGCATCTAAACTTATGTTATTTTCAAAGAGAAATATAGAATGAATTTCATCCAAAAGCGTCTAGAAAAACCTGTTAGTTAGTTATAACTAACGACAACGTAATACAAATGGTAAAAAGTTGCTAATATAACCAAATGAATTATATTTGGTGCCACTTTTGAATTCACAATTGGGGAAGTCGAATTTATAGCCTCTAAACTTACGTTATCGAAATGTATAATGAATTTCGTCCAAAAGCGTCTATAAAAACCTTTTAATTGGCTATATAAAATGAGAACGTAATAATGTTGATATAAAGTTGCTAATTTAATCAAATGAATTATATTTGGTGACACTTCTCAATTCAAATTGGACAAGTCGAACTTTATTGCATTTAAACTTATGTTATTTTTAAAGAGAAATATAGAATGAATTTGATCCAAAAGCGTCTAGAAAAACCTGTTAGTTAGTTATAAATAATGACAACGTAATAAAGTTGATAAAAAGTTGCTAATATAATCAAATAAATTATATTTGGTGCCACTTTTGAATTCAAAATTCGGGAAGTCGAATTAATAGCCTCTAAACTTACGTTATCGAAATGTATAATGAATTTCATCCAAAAGCGTCTATAAAAACCTTTTAATTGGCTATATAGAATGAGAACATAATAATTTTGATATAAAGTTGCTAATTTAATCAAATGAATTATATTTGGTGACACTTCTCAATTCAAATCAGGCAAGTCGAACTTTATTGCATCTAAACTTATGTTATTTTTAAAGACAAATATAGAATGAATTTCATCCAAAAGCGTCTAGAAAAACCTGTTAGTTAGTCATAAATAATGACAACGTAATAAACTTAATAAAAAGTTTCTAATATATTCAAATAAATTATATTTGGTGCCACTTTGGAATTGAAAATTGGGAAAGTCGAATTTCTAGCCTCTAAACTTACGTTATCGAAATGTATAATGAATTTCGTCCAAAAGCGTCTATAAAAACCTTTTAGTTGGCTATATAGAATGAGAACGTAATAATGTTGATATCAAGTTGCTAAATTAATCAAATGAATTATATTTGGTGACACTTCTCAATTCAAATTGGGCAAGTCGAACTTTATTGCATCTAAAGTTATGTTATTTTTAAAGAGAAATATAGAATGAATTTAATCCAAAAGCGTCTAGAAAAACCTGTTAGTTAGTCATAAATAATGAAAACGTAATAAAGTTAATAAAAAGTTTCTAATATATTTAAATAAATTATATTTGCTGCCACTTTCGAATTCAAAATTGGGGAACTCGAATTTATAGCCTCTAAACTTACGTTATCGAAATGTGTAATGAATTTCGTGCAAAAGCGTCTATAAAAACCTTTTAATTGGCTATGTAGAATGAGAACGTAATAATATTTATATAAAGTTGCTAATTTAATAAAATGAATTATATTTGGTGACACTTCTCAATTCAAATTGGGCAAGTCGAACTTTATTGCCTCTAAACTTATGTTATTTTTAAAGAGAAATATAGAATGGATTTCATCCAAAAGCGTTTAGAAAAACTTGTTAGTTAGTCATAAATAATGACAACGTAATAAAGTTAATAAAAAGTTTCTAATATATTCAAATAAATTATATTTGGTGCCACTTTTGAATTTAAAATTGGGGAAGTCGAATTTATAGCCTCTAAACTTACGTTATCGAAATGTGTAATGAATTTCGTGCAAAAGCGTCTATAAAAACCTTTTAATTGGCTATGTAGAATGAGAACGTAATAATATTGATATAAAGTTGCTAATTTAATCAAATGAATTATATTTGGTGACACTTCTCAATTCAAATTGGGCAAGTCGAACTTTATTGCATCTAAACTTATGTTATTTTTAAAGAGAAATATAGAATGGATTTCATCCAAAAGCGTTTAGAAAAACCTGTTAGTTAGTCATAAATAATGACAACGTAATAAAGTTAATAAAAAGTTTCTAATATATTCAAATAAATTATATTTGGTGCCACTTTTGAATTTAAAATTGGGGAAGTCGAATTTATAGCCTCTAAACTTACGTAATCGAAATGTATAATGAATTTCGTCCAAAAGCGTCTATAAAAACCTTTTAATTGGCTATGTAGAATGAGAACATAATAATGTTGATATAAAGTTGCTAATTTAATCAAATGAATTATAT
The DNA here is from genome assembly GCF_052849685.1 of Lactuca virosa. Taxonomy (NCBI): domain Eukaryota; kingdom Viridiplantae; phylum Streptophyta; class Magnoliopsida; order Asterales; family Asteraceae; genus Lactuca; species Lactuca virosa. Next base: position 444,773,400 of record NC_136430.1, read on the forward strand.
TTGGTGACACTTCTCAATTCAAATTGGGCAAGTCGAACTTTATTGCATCTAAACTTATGTTATTTTTAAAGAGAAATATTGAATGAATTTGATCCAAAAGCGTCTAGAAAAACCTGTTAGTTAGTTATATATAATGACAATGTAATAAAGTTGATAAAAAGTTGCTAATATAATCAAATAAATTATATTTGGTGCCACTTTTGAATTCAAAATTGGGGAAGTCGAATTAATAGCCTCTAAACTTACGTTATCGAAATGTATAATGAATTTCGTCCAAAAGCGTCTATAAAAACCTTTTAATTGGCTATATAGAATGAGATCATAATAATGTTGATATAAAGTTGCTAATTTAATCAAATGAATTATATTTGGTGACACTTCTCAATTTAAATCGGGCAAGTCGAACTTTATTGCATCTAAACTTATGTTATTTTTAAAGAGAAATATAGAATGAATTTCATCCAAAAGCGTCTAGAAAAACCTGTTAGTTAGTCATAAATAATGACAACGTAATAAACTTAATAAAAAGTTTCTAATATATTCAAATAATTTATATTTGGTGCCACTTTGGAATTGAAAATTAGGAAAGTCGAATTTCTAGCCTCTAAACTTACGTTATAGAAATGTATAATGAATTTCGTCCAAAAGCGTCTATAAAAACCTTTTAGTTGGCTATATAGAATGAGAACGTAATAATGTTGATATCAAGTTGCTAAATTAATCAAATGAATTATATTTGGTGACACTTCTCAATTCAAATTGGGCAAGTCGAACTTTATTGCATCTAAACTTATGTTATTTTTAAAGAGAAATATAGAATGAATTTCATCCAAAAGCGTCTAGAAAAACCTGTTAGTTAGTCATAAATAATGAAAACGTAATAAAGTTAATAAAAAGTTTCTAATATATTTAAATAAATTATATTTGCTGCCACTTTCGAATTCAAAATTGGGGAACTCGAATTTATAGCCTCTAAACTTACGTTATCGAAATGTGTAATGAATTTCGTGCAAAAGCGTCTATAAAAACCTTTTAATTGGCTATGTAGAATGAGAACGTAATAATATTGATATAAAGTTGCTAATTTAATAAAATGAATTATATTTGGTGACACTTCTCAATTCAAATTGGGCAAGTCGAACTTTATTGCCTCTAAACTTATGTTATTTTTAAAGAGAAATATAGAATGGATTTCATCCAAAAGCGTTTAGAAAAACTTGTTAGTTAGTCATAAATAATGACAACGTAATAAAGTTAATAAAAAGTTTCTAATATATTCAAATAAATTATATTTGGTGCCACTTTTGAATTTAAAATTGGGGAAGTCGAATTTATAGCCTCTAAACTTACGTTATCGAAATGTGTAATGAATTTCGTGCAAAAGCGTCTATAAAAACCTTTTAATTGGCTATGTAGAATGAGAACGTAATAATATTGATATAAAGTTGCTAATTTAATCAAATGAATTATATTTGGTGACACTTCTCAATTCAAATTGGGCAAGTCGAACTTTATTGCATCTAAACTTATGTTATTTTTAAAGAGAAATATAGAATGGATTTCATCCAAAAGCGTTTAGAAAAACCCGTTAGTTAGTCATAAATAATGACAACGTAATAAAGTTAATAAAAAGTTTCTAATATATTCAAATAAATTATATTTGGTGCCACTTTTGAATTTAAAATTGGGGAAGTCGAATTTATAGCCTCTAAACTTACGTAATCGAAATGTATAATGAATTTCGTCCAAAAGCGTCTATAAAAACCTTTTAATTGGCTATGTAGAATGAGAACATAATAATGTTGATATAAAGTTGCTAATTTAATCAAATGAATTATATTTGGTGACACTTCTCAATTCAAATTGGGCAAGTCGAACTTTATTGCATCTAAACTTATGTTATTTTTAAAGAGAAATATTGAATGAATTTGATCCAAAAGCGTCTAGAAAAACCTGTTAGTTAGTTATATATAATGACAATGTAATAAAGTTGATAAAAAGTTGCTAATATAATCAAATAAATTATATTTGGTGCCACTTTTGAATTCAAAATTGGGGAAGTCGAATTAATAGCCTCTAAACTTACGTTATCGAAATGTATAATGAATTTCGTCCAAAAGCGTCTATAAAAACCTTTTAATTAGCTATATAGAATGAGACCATAATAATGTTGATATAAAGTTGCTAATTTAATCAAATGAATTATATTTGGTGACACTTCTCAATTTAAATCGGGCAAGTCGAACTTTATTGCATCTAAACTTATGTTATTTTTAAAGAGAAATATAGAATGAATTTCATCCAAAAGCGTCTAGAAAAACCTGTTAGTTAGTCATAAATAATGACAACGTAATAAACTTAATAAAAAGTTTCTAATATATTCAAATAATTTATATTTGGTGCCACTTTGGAATTGAAAATTAGGAAAGTCGAATTTCTAGCCTCCAAACTTACGTTATAGAAATGTATAATGAATTTCGTCCAAAAGCGTCTATAAAAACCTTTTAGTTGGCTATATAGAATGAGAACGTAATAATGTTGATATCAAGTTGCTAAATTAATCAAATGAATTATATTTGGTGACACTTCTCAATTCAAATTGGGCAAGTCGAACTTTATTGCATCTAAACTTATGTTATTTTTAAAGAGAAATATAGAATGAATTTCATCCAAAAGCGTCTAGAAAAACCTGTTAGTTAGTCATAAATAATGAAAACGTAATAAAGTTAATAAAAAGTTTCTAATATATTTAAATAAATTATATTTGGTGCCACTTTCGAATTCAAAATTGGGGAACTCGAATTTATAGCCTCTAAACTTACGTTATCGAAATGTGTAATGAATTTCGTGCAAAAGCATCTATAAAAACCTTTTAATTGGCTATGTAGAATGAGAACATAATAATATTGATATAAAGTTGCTAATTTAATCAAATGAATTATATTTGGTGACACTTCTCAATTTAAATTGGGCAAGTCGAACTTTATTGCATCTAAACTTATGTTATTTTTAAAGAGAAATATAGAATGGATTTCATCCAAAAGCGTTTAGAAAAACCTGTTAGTTAGTCATAAATAATGACAACGTAATAAAGTTAATAAAAATTTTCTAATATATTCATATAAATTATATTTGGTGCCACTTTTGAATTTAAAATTGGGGAAGTCGAATTTATAGCCTCCAAACTTACGTAATCGAAATGTATAATGAATTTCGTCCAAAAGCGTCTATAAAAACCTTTTAATTGGCTATATAGAATGAGAACGTAATAATGTTGATATAAAGTTGCTAATTTAATCAAATGAATTATATTTGGTGACACTTCTCAATTCAAATTGGGCAAGTCGAACTTTATTGCATCTAAACTTATGTTATTTTTAAAGAGAAATATAGAATGAATTTCATCCAAAAGCGTCTAGAAAAACCTGTTAGTTAGTTATAAATAATGACAACGTAATAAAGTTGATAAAAAGTTGCTAATATAATCAAATAAATTATATTTGGTGCCACTTTTGAATTCAAAATTGGGGAAGTCGAATTTATAGCCTCTAAACTTACGTTATCGAAATGTATAATGAATTTCGTCCAAAAGCGTCTATAAAAACCTTTTAATTGGCTATATAGAATGAGAACGTAATAATGTTGATATAAAGTTGCTAATTTAATCAAATGAATTATATTTGGTGACACTTCTCAATTCAAATTGGGCAAGTCGAACTTTGTTGCATCTAAACTTATGTTATTTTCAAAGAGAAATATAGAATGAATTTCATCAAAAAGCGTCTAGAAAAACCTGTTAGTTAGTTATAACTAATGACAACGTAATACAAATGGTAAAAAGTTGCTAATATAACCAAATGAATTATATTTGGTGCCACTTTTGAATTCACAATTGGGGAAGTCGAATTTATAGCCTCTAAACTTACGTTATCGAAATGTATAATGAATTTCGTCCAAAAGCGTCTATAAAAACCTTTTAATTGGCTATATAGAATGAGAACGTAATAATGTTGATATAAAGTTGCTAATTTAATCAAATGAATTATATTTGGTGACACTTCTCAATTCAAATTGGACAAGTCGAACTTTATTGCATCTAAACTTATGTTATTTTTAAAGAGAAATATAGAATGAATTTGATCCAAAAGCGTCTAGAAAAACCTGTTAGTTAGTTATAAATAATGACAACGTAATAAAGTTGATAAAAAGTTGCTAATATAATCAAATAAATTATATTTGGTGCCACTTTTGAATTCAAAATTGGGGAAGTCGAATTAATAGCCTCTAAACTTACGTTATCGAAATGTATAATGAATTTCATCCAAAAGCGTCTATAAAAACCTTTTAATTGGCTATATAGAATGAGAACATAATAATGTTGATATAAAGTTGCTAATTTAATCAAATGAATTATATTTGGTGACACTTCTCAATTCAAATCGGGCAAGTCGAACTTTATTGCATCTAAACTTATGTTATTTTTAAAGAGAAATATAGAATGAATTTCATCCAAAAGCGTCTAGAAAAACCTGTTAGTTAGTCATAAATAATGACAATGTAATAAACTTAATAAAAAGTTTCTAATATATTCAAATAAATTATATTTGGTGCCACTTTGGAATTGAAAATTGGGAAAGTCGAATTTCTAGCCTCTAAACTTACGTTATCGAAATGTATAATGAATTTCGTCCAAAAGCGTCTATAAAAACCTTTTAGTTGGCTATATAGAATGAGAACGTAATAATGTTGATATCAAGTTGCTAAATTAATCAAATGAATTATATTTGGTGACACTTCTCAATTCAAATTGGGCAAGTCGAACTTTATTGCATCTAAAGTTATGTTATTTTTAAAGAGAAATATAGAATGAATTTCATCCAAAAGCGTCTAGAAAAACCTGTTAGTTAGTCATAAATAATGAAAACGTAATAAAGTTAATAAAAAGTTTCTAATATATTTAAATAAATTATATTTGCTGCCACTTTCGAATTCAAAATTGGGGAACTCGAATTTATAGCCTCTAAACTTACGTTATCGAAATGTGTAATGAATTTCGTGCAAAAGCGTCTATAAAAACCTTTTAATTGGCTATGTAGAATGAGAACGTAATAATATTGATATAAAGTTGCTAATTTAATCAAATGAATTATATTTGGTGACACTTCTCAATTCAAATTGGGCAAGTCGAACTTTATTGCATCTAAACTTATGTTATTTTTAAAGAGAAATATAGAATGGATTTCATCCAAAAGCGTTTAGAAAAACCTGTTAGTTAGTCATAAATAATGACAACGTAATAAAGTTAATAAAAAGTTTCTAATATATTCAAATAAATTATATTTGGTGCCACTTTTGAATTTAAAATTGGGGAAGTCGAATTTATAGCCTCTAAACTTACGTTATCGAAATGTGTAATGAATTTCGTGCAAAAGCGTCTATAAAAACCTTTTAATTGGCTATGTAGAATGAGAACGTAATAATATTGATATAAAGTTGCTAATTTAATCAAATGAATTATATTTGGTGACACTTCTCAATTCAAATTGGGCAAGTCGAACTTTATTGCATCTAAACTTATGTTATTTTTAAATAGAAATATAGAATGGATTTCATCCAAAAGCGTTTAGAAAAACCTGTTAGTTAGTCATAAATAATGACAACGTAATAAAGTTAATAAAAAGTTTCTAATATATTCAAATAAATTATATTTGGTGCCACTTTTGAATTTAAAATTGGGGAAGTCGAATTTATAGCCTCTAAACTTACGTAATCGAAATGTATAATGAATTTCGTCCAAAAATGTCTATAAAAACCTTTTAATTGGCTATGTAGAATGAGAACGTAATAATGTTGATATAAAGTTGCTAATTTAATCAAATGAATTATATTTGCTGACACTTCTCAATTCAAATTGGGCAAGTCGAACTTTATTGCATCTAAACTTATGTTATTTTTAAAGAGAAATATAGAATGAATTTGATCCAAAAGCGTCTAGAAAAACCTGTTAGTTAGTTATAAATAATGATAACGTAATAAAGTTGATAAAAAGTTGCTAATATAATCAAATAATTAATATTTGGTGCCACTTTTGAATTCAAAATTGGGGAAGTCGAATTAATAGCCCCTAAACTTACATTATCGAAATGTATAATGAATTTCGTCCAAAAGCGTCTATAAAAACCTTTTAATTGGCTATATAGAATGAGAACATAATAATGTTGATATAAAGTTTCTAATTTAATCAAATGAATTATATTTGGTGACACTTCTCAATTCAAATCGGGCAAGTCGAACTTTATTGCATCTAAACTTATGTTATTTTTAAAGAGAAATATAGAATGGATTTCATCCAAAAGCGTTTAGAAAAACCTGTTAGTTAGTCATAAATAATGACAACGTAATAAAGTTAATAAAAAGTTTCTAATATATTCAAATAAATTATATTTGGTGCCACTTTTGAATTTAAAATTGGGGAAGTCGAATTTATAGCCTCTAAACTTACGTTATCGAAATGTGTAATGAATTTCGTGCAAAAGCGTCTATAAAAACCTTTTAATTGGCTATGTAGAATGAGAACGTAATAATATTGATATAAAGTTGCTAATTTAATCAAATGAATTATATTTGGTGACACTTCTCAATTCAAATTGGGCAAGTCGAACTTTATTGCATCTAAACTTATGTTATTTTTAAATAGAAATATAGAATGGATTTCATCCAAAAGCGTTTAGAAAAACCTGTTAGTTAGTCATAAATAATGACAACGTAATAAAGTTAATAAAAAGTTTCTAATATATTCAAATAAATTATATTTGGTGCCACTTTTGAATTTAAAATTGGGGAAGTCGAATTTATAGCCTCTAAACTTACGTAATCGAAATGTATAATGAATTTCGTCCAAAAGCGTCTATAAAAACCTTTTAATTGGCTATATAGAATGAGAACGTAATAATGTTGATATAAAGTTGCTAATTTAATCAAATGAATTATATTTGGTGACACTTCTCAATTCAAATTGGGCAAGTCGAACTTTATTGCATCTAAACTTATGTTATTTTTAAAGAGAAATATAGAATGAATTTGATCCAAAAGCGTCTAGAAAAACCTGTTAGTTAGTTATAAATAATGACAACGTAATAAAGTTGATAAAAAGTTGCTAATATAATCAAATAATTAATATTTGGTGCCACTTTTGAATTCAAAATTGGGGAAGTCGAATTAATAGCCTCTAAACTTACATTATCGAAATGTATAATGAATTTCGTCCAAAAGCGTCTATAAAAACCTTTTAATTGGCTATATAGAATGAGAACATAATAATGTTGATATAAAGTTTCTAATTTAATCAAATGAATTATATTTGGTGACACTTCTCAATTCAAATCGGGCAAGTCGAACTTTATTGCATCTAAACTTATGTTATTTTTAAAGAGAAATACACAATGAATTTCATCCAAAAGCATCTAGAAAAACCTGTTAGTTAGTTATATATAATGACAACGTAATAAATTTGATAAAAATTTGCTAATATAACCAAATGAATTATATTTGGTGCCACTTTTGAATTCAAAATTGGGGAAGTCGAATTTCTAGCCTCTAAACTTACGTTATCGAAATGTATAATGAATTTCGTCCAAAAGCGTCGATAAAAACCTTTTAATTGGCTATATAGAATGAGAACGTAATAATGTTGATATAAAGTTGCTAATTAAATCAAATGAATTATATTTGGTGACACTTCACAATTCAAATTGGGCAAGTCGAACTTTATTGCATCTAAACTTATGTTATTTTAAAGAGAAATATAGAATGAATTTCATCTAAAAGTGTCTAGCAAAACCTGTTATTTAATTATAAATAATGACAACGTAATAAAGTTGATAAAAAGTTGCTAATATAATCAAATAAATTATATTTGGTGCCACTTTGAATTCAAAATTGGGGAAGTCGAATTTATAGCCTCTAAACTTACGTTATCGAAATGTATAATGAATTTCGTCCAAAAGCGTCTATAAAAACCTATTAATTGGCTATATAGAGAACGTAATAATGTTGATATAAATTTTCTAATTTAATCAAATGAATTATATTTGGTGACATTTCTCAATTCGGGCAAGTCGAACTTTATTGCATCTAAACATATGTTATTTTTAAAGAGAAATATAGAATGAATTTCATCCAAAAGCGTCGAGAAAAACCTGTTAGTTAGTCATAAATAATGACAATGTAATAAACTTAATAAAAGGTTTCTAATATATTCAAATAAATTATATTTGGTGCCACTTTTGAATTCAAAATTGGGGAAGTCGAATTTATAGCCTCTAAACTTACATTATCGAAATGTATAATGAATTTCGTCCAAAAGCGTCTATAAAAACCTTTTAATTGGCTATATAGAATGAGAACGTAATAATGTTGATATAAAGTTGCTAATTTAATCAAATGAATTATATTTGGTGACACTTCTCAATTCAAATTGGGCAAGTCGAACTTTATTGCATCTAAACTTATGTTATTTTCAAAGAGAAATATAGAATGAATTTCATCCAAAAGCGTCTAGAAAAACCTGTTAGTTAGTTATAACTAATGACAACGTAATACAAATGGTAAAAAGTTGCTAATATAACCAAATGAATTATATTTGGTGCCACTTTTGAATTCACAATTGGGGAAGTCGAATTTATAGCCTCTAAACTTACGTTATCGAAATGTATAATGAATTTCATCCAAAAGCGTCTATAAAACCTTTTAATTGGCTATATAGAATGAGAACGTAATAATGTTGATATAAAGTTGCTAATTTAATCAAATGAATTATATTTGGTGACACTTCTCAATTCAAATTGGGCAAGTCGAACTTTATTGCATCTAAACTTATGTTATTTTTAAAGAGAAATATAGAATGAATTTCATCCAAAAGCGTCTAGAAAAACCTGTTAGTTAGTTATAAATAATGACAACGTAATAAAGTTGATAAAAAGTTTCTAATATAATCAAATAAATTATATTTGGTGCCACTTTTGAATTCAAAATTGGGGAAGTCGAATTAATAGCCTCTAAACTTACGTTTTCGAAATGTATAATGAATTTCGTCCAAAAGCGTCTATAAAAACCTTTTAATTGGCTATATAGAATGAGAACATAATAATGTTGATATAAAGTTGCTAATTTAATCAAATGAATTATATTTGGTGACACTTCTCAATTCAAATCGGGCAAGTCGAACTTTATTGCATCTAAACTTATGTTATTTTTAAAGAGAAATATAGAATGAATTTCATCCAAAAGCGTCTAGAAAAACCTGTTAGTTAGTCATAAATAATGACAACGTAATAAACTTAATAAAAAGTTTCTAATATATTCAAATAAATTATATTTGGTGCCACTTTGGAATTGAAAATTGGGAAAGTCGAATTTCTAGCCTCTAAACTTACGTTATCGAAATGTATAATGAATTTCGTCCAAAAGCGTCTATAAAAACCTTTTAGTTGGCTATATAGAATGAGAACGTAATAATGTTGATATCAAGTTGCTAAATTAATCAAATGAATTATATTTGGTGACACTTCTCAATTCAAATTGGGTAAGTCGAACTTTATTGCATCTAAAGTTATGTTATTTTTAAAGAGAAATATAGAATGAATTTCATCCAAAAGCGTCTAGAAAAACCTGTTAGTTAGTCATAAATAATGAAAACGTAATAAAGTTAATAAAAAGTTTCTAATATATTTAAATAAATTATATTTGCTGCCACTTTCGAATTCAAAATTGGGGAACTCGAATTTATAGCCTCTAAACTTACGTTATCGAAATGTGTAATGAATTTCGTGCAAAAGCGTCTATAAAAACCTTTTAATTGGCTATGTAGAATGAGAACGTAATAATATTGATCTAAAGTTGCTAATTTAATCAAATGAATTATATTTGGTGACAATTCTCAATTCAAATTGCGCAAGTCGAACTTTATTGCATCTAAACTTATGTTATTTTTAAAGAGAAATATAGAATGGATTTCATCCAAAAGCGTTTAGAAAAACCTGTTAGTTAGTCATAAATAATGACAACGTAATAAAGTTAATAAAAAGTTTCTAATATATTCAAATAAATTATATTTGGTGCCACTTTTGAATTTAAAATTGGGGAAGTCGAATTTATAGCCTCTAAACTTACGTTATCGAAATGTGTAATGAATTTCGTGCAAAAGCGTCTATAAAAACCTTTTAATTGGCTATGTAGAATGAGAACGTAATAATATTGATATAAAGTTGCTAATTTAATCAAATGAATTATATTTGGTGACACTTCTCAATTCAAATTGGGCAAGTCGAACTTTATTGCATCTAAACTTATGTTATTTTTAAAGAGAAATATAGAATGGATTTCATCCAAAAGCGTTTAGAAAAACCTGTTAGTTAGTCATAAATAATGACAACGTAATAAAGTTAATAAAAAGTTTCTAATATATTCAAATAAATTATATTTGGTGCCACTTTTGAATTTAAAATTGGGGAAGTCGAATTTATAGCCTCTAAACTTACGTAATCGAAATGTATAATGAATTTCGTCCAAAAGCGTATATAAAAACCTTTTAATTGGCTATGTAGAATGAGAACGTAATAATGTTGATATAAAGTTGCTAATTTAATCAAATGAATTATATTTGGTGACACTTCTCAATTCAAATTGGGCAAGTCGAACTTTATTTCATCTAAACTTATGTTATTTTTAAAGAGAAATATAGAATGAATTTGATCCAAAAGCGTCTACAAAAACCTGTTAGTTAGTTATAAATAATGACAACGTAATAAAGTTGATAAAAAGTTGCAAATATAATCAAATAAATAATATTTGGTGCCACTTTTGAATTCAAAATTGGGGAAGTCGAATTAATAGCCTCTAAACTTACGTTATCGAAATGTATAATGAATTTCGTCCAAAAGCGTCTATAAAAACCTTTTAATTGGCTATATAGAATGAGAACATAATAATGTTGATATAAAGTTTTTAATTTAATCAAATGAATTATATTTGGTGACACTTCTCAATTCAAATCGGGCAAGTCGAACTTTATTGCATCTAAACTTATGTTATTTTTAAAGAGAAATACACAATCAATTTCATCCAAAAGCATCTAGAAAAACCTGTTAGTTAGTTATAAATAATGACAACGTAATAAATTTGATAAAAATTTGCTAATATAACCAAATGAATTATATTTGGTGCCACTTTTGAATTCAAAATTGGGGAAGTCGAATTTCTAGCCTCTAAACTTACGTTATCGAAATGTATAATGAATTTCATCCAAAAGCATCTATAAAAACCTTTTAATTGGCTATATAGAATGAGAACGTAATAATGTTGATATAAAGTTGCTAATTTAATCAAATGAATTATATTTGGTGACACTTCTCAATTCAAATTGGGCAAGTCGAACTTTATTGCATCTAAACTTATGTTATTTTTAAAGAGAAATATAGAATGAATTTCATCCAAAAGCGTCTAGAAAAACCTGTTAGTTAGTTATAAATAATGACAACGTAATAAAGTTGATAAAAAGTTGCTAATATAATCAAATAAATTATATTTGGTGCCACTTTTGAATTCAAAATTGGGGAAGTCGAATTAATAGCCTCTAAACTTACGTTTTCGAAATGTATAATGAATTTCGTCCAAAAGCGTCTATAAAAACCTTTTAATTGGCTATATAGAATGAGAACATAATAATGTTGATATAAAGTTGCTAATTTAATCAAATGAATTATATTTGGTGACACTTCTCAATTCAAATCGGGCAAGTCGAACTTTATTGCATCTAAACTTATGTTATTTTTAAAGAGAAATATAGAATGAATTTCATCCAAAAGCGTCTAGAAAAACCTGTTAGTTAGTCATAAATAATGACAACGTAATAAACTTAATAAAAAGTTTCTAATATATTCAAATAAATTATATTTGGTGCCCCTTTGGAATTGAAAATTGGGAAAGTCGAATTTCTAGCCTCTAAACTTACGTTATCGAAATGTATAATGAATTTCGTCCAAAAGCGTCTATAAAAACCTTTTAGTTGGCTATATAGAATGAGAACGTAATAATGTTGATATCAAGTTGCTAAATTAATCAAATGAATTATATTTGGTGACACTTCTTAATTCAAATTGGGCAAGTCGAACTTTATTGCATCTAAACTTATGTTATTTTTAAAGAGAAATATAGAATGAATTTCATCCAAAAGCGTCTAGAAAAACCTGTTAGTTAGTCATAAATAATGAAAACGTAATAAACTTAATAAAAAGTTTCTAATATATTTAAATAAATTATATTTGGTGCCACTTTCGAATTCAAAATTGGGGAACTCGAATTTATAGCCTCTAAACTTACGTTATCGAAATGTGTAATGAATTCCGTGCAAAAGCGTCTATAAAAACCTTTTAATTGGCTATGTAGAATGAGAACGTAATAATATTGATATAAAGTTGCTAATTTAATCAAATGAATTATATTTGGTGACACTTCTCAATTCAAATTGGGCAAGTCGAACTTTATTGCATCTAAACTTATGTTATTTTTAAAGAGAAATATAGAATGGATTTCATCCAAAAGCATTTAGAAAAACCTGTTAGTTAGTCATAAATAATGACAACGTAATAAAGTTAATAAAAACTTTCTAATATATTCAAATAAATTATATTTGGTGCCACTTTTGAATTTAAAATTGGGGAAGTCGAATTTATAGCCTCTAAACTTACGTAATCGAAATGTATAATGAATTTCGTCCAAAAGCGTCTATAAAAACCTTTTAATTGGCTATATAGAATGAGAACGTAATAATGTTGATATAAAGTTGCTAATTTAATCAAATGAATTATATTTGGTGACACTTCTCAATTCAAATTGGGCAAGTCGAACTTTATTGCATCTAAACTTATGTTATTTTCAAAGAAAATATAGAATGAATTTCATCCAAAAGCGTCTAGAAAAACCTGTTAGTTAGTTATAACTAATGACAACGTAATACAAATGGTAAAAAGTTGCTAATATAACCAAATGAATTATATTTGGTGCCACTTTTGAATTCACAATTGGGGAAGTCGAATTTATAGCCTCTAAACTTACGTTATCGAAATGTATAATGAATTTCATCCAAAAGCGTCTATAAAAACCTTTTAATTGGCTATATAGAATGAGAACGTAATAATGTTGATATAAAGTTGCTAATTTAATCAAATGAATTATATTTGGTGACACTTCTCAATTCAAATTGGGCAAGTCGAACTTTATTGCATCTAAACTTATGTTATTTTCAAAGAGAAATATAGAATGAATTTCATCCAAAAGCGTCTAGAAAAACCTGTTAGTTAGTTATAACTAATGACAACGTAATACAAATGGTAAAAAGTTGCTAATATAACCAAATGAATTATATTTGGTGCCACTTTTGAATTCACAATTGGGGAAGTCGAATTTATAGCCTCTAAACTTACGTTATCGAAATGTATAATGAATTTCGTCCAAAAGCGTCTATAAAAACCTTTTAATTGGCTATATAGAATGAGAACGTAATAATGTTGATATAAAGTTGCTAATTTAATCAAATGAATTATATTTGGTGACACTTCTCAATTCAAATTGGGCAAGTCGAACTTTATTGCATCTAAACTTATGTTATTTTTAAAGAGAAATATAGAATGAATTTCATCCAAAAGCGTCTAGAAAAACCTGTTAGTTAGTTATAAATAATGACAACGTAATAAAGTTGATAAAAAGTTGCTAATATAATCAAATAAATTATATTTGGTGCCACTTTTGAATTCGAAATTGGGGAAGTCGAATTAATAGCCTCTAAACTTACGTTATCGAAATGTATAATGAATTTCGTCCAAAAGCGTCTATAAAAACCTTTTAATTGGCTATATAGAATGAGAACATAATAATGTTGATATAAAGTTGCTAATTTAATCAAATGAATTATATTTGGTGACACATCTCAATTCAAATCGGGCAAGTCGAACTTTATTGCATCTAAACTTATGTTATTTTTAAAGAGAAATATAGAATGAATTTCATCCAAAAGCGTCTAGAAAAACCTGTTAGTTACTCATAAATAATGACAACGTAATAAACTTAATAAAAAGTTTCTAATATATTCAAATAAATTATATTTGGTGCCACTTTGGAATTGAAAATTGGGAAAGTCGAATTTCTAGCCTCTAAACTTACGTTATCGAAATGTATAATGAATTTCGTCCAAAAGCGTCTATAAAAACCTTTTAGTTGGCTATATAGAATGAGAACGTAATAATGTTGATATCAAGTTGCTAAATTAATCAAATGAATTATATTTGGTGACACTTCTCAATTCAAATTGGGCAAGTCGAACTTTATTGCATCTAAAGTTATGTTATTTTTAAAGAGAAATATAGAATGAATTTCATCCAAAAGCGTCTAGAAAAACCTGTTAGTTAGTCATAAATAATGAAAACGTAATAAAGTTAATAAAAAGTTTCTAATATATTTAAATAAATTATATTTGCTGCCACTTTCGAATTCAAAATTGGGGAACTCGAATTTATAGCCTCTAAACTTACGTTATCGAAATGTGTAATGAATTTCGTGCAAAAGCGTCTATAAAAACCTTTTAATTGGCTATGTAGAATGAGAACGTAATAATATTGATATAAAGTTGCTAATTTAATCAAATGAATTATATTTGGTGACACTTCTCAATTCAAATTGGGCAAGTCGAACTTTATTGCATCTAAACTTATGTTATTTTTAAAGAGAAATATAGAATGGATTTCATCCAAAAGCGTTTAGAAAAACCTGTTAGTTAGTCATAAATAATGACAACGTAATAAAGTTAATAAAAAGTTTCTAATATATTCAAATAAATTATATTTGGTGCCACTTTTGAATTTAAAATTGGGGAAGTCGAATTTATAGCCTCTAAACTTACGTTATCGAAATGTGTAATGAATTTCGTGCAAAAGCGTCTATAAAAACCTTTTAATTGGCAATGTAGAATGAGAACGTAATAATATTGATATAAAGTTGCTAATTTAATCAAATGAATTATATTTGGTGACACTTCTCAATTCAAATTGGGCAAGTCGAACTTTATTGCATCTAAACTTATGTTATTTTTAAAGAGAAATATAGAATGGATTTCATCCAAAAGCGTTTAGAAAAACCTGTTAGTTAGTCATAAATAATGACAACGTAATAAAGTTAATAAAAAGTTTCTAATATATTCAAATAAATTATATTTGGTGCCACTTTTGAATTTAAAATTGGGGAAGTCGAATTTATAGCCTCTAAACTTACGTAATCGAAATGTATAATGAATTTCGTCCAAAAGCGTATATAAAAACCTTTTAATTGGCTATGTAGAATGAGAACGTAATAATGTTGATATAAAGTTGCTAATTTAATCAAATGAATTATATTTGGTGACACTTCTCAATTCAAATTGGGCAAGTCGAACTTTATTGCATCTAAACTTATGTTATTTTTAAAGAGAAATATAGAATGTATTTGATCCAAAAGCGTCTACAAAAACCTGTTAGTTAGTTATAAATAATGACAACGTAATAAAGTTGATAAAAAGTTGCTAATATAATCAAATAAATAATATTTGGTGCCACTTTTGAATTCAAAATTGGGGAAGTCGAATTAATAGCCTCTAAACTTACGTTATCGAAATGTATAATGAATTTCGTCCAAAAGCGTCTATAAAAACCTTTTAATTGGCTATATAGAATGAGAACATAATAATGTTGATATAAAGTTTCTAATTTAATCAAATGAATTATATTTGGTGACACTTCTCAATTCAAATCGGGCAAGTCGAACTTTATTGCATCTAAACTTATGTTATTTTTAAAGAGAAATACACAATCAATTTCATCCAAAAGCATCTAGAAAAACCTTTTAGTTAGTTATAAATAATGACAACGTAATAAATTTGATAAAAATTTGCTAATATAACCAAATGAATTATATTTGGTGCCACTTTTGAATTCAAAATTGGGGAAGTCGAATTTCTAGCCTCTAAACTTACGTTATCGAAATGTATAATGAATTTCATCGAAAAGCGTCTATAAAAACCTTTTAATTGGCTATATAGAATGAGAACGTAATAATGTTGATATAAAGTTGCTAATTTAATCAAATGAATTATATTTGGTGACACTTCTCAATTCAAATTGGGCAAGTCGAACTTTATTGCATCTAAACTTATGTAATTTTTAAAGAGAAATATAGAATGAATTTCATCCAAAAGCGTCTAGAAAAACCTGTTAGTTAGTTATAAATAATGACAACGTAATAAAGTTGATAAAAAGTTGCTAATATAATCAAATAAATTATATTTGGTGCCACTTTTGAATTCAAAATTGGGGAAGTCGAATTAATAGCCTCTAAACTTACGTTTTCGAAATGTATAATGAATTTCGTCCAAAAGCGTCTATAAAAACCTTTTAATTGGCTATATAGAATGAGAACATAATAATGTTGATATAAAGTTGCTAATTTAATCAAATGAATTATATTTGGTGACACTTCTCAATTCAAATCGGGCAAGTCGAACTTTATTGCATCTAAACTTATGTTATTTTTAAAGAGAAATATAGAATGAATTTCATCCAAAAGCGTCTAGAAAAACCTGTTAGTTAGTCATAAATAATGACAACGTAATAAACTTAATAAAAAGTTTCTAATATATTCAAATAAATTATATTTGGTGCCCCTTTGGAATTGAAAATTGGGAAAGTCGAATTTCTAGCCTCTAAACTTACGTTATCGAAATGTATAATGAATTTCGTCCAAAAGCGTCTATAAAAACCTTTTAGTTGGCTATATAGAATGAGAACGTAATAATGTTGATATCAAGTTGCTAAATTAATCAAATGAATTATATTTGGTGACACTTCTTAATTCAAATTGGGCAAGTCGAACTTGATTGCATCTAAACTTATGTTATTTTTAAAGAGAAATATAGAATGAATTTCATCCAAAAGCGTCTAGAAAAACCTGTTAGTTAGTCATAAATAATGAAAACGTAATAAACTTAATAAAAAGTTTCTAATATATTTAAATAAATTATATTTGGTGCCACTTTCGAATTCAAAATTGGGGAACTCGAATTTATAGCCTCTAAACTTACGTTATCGAAATGTGTAATGAAATCCGTGCAAAAGCGTCTATAAAAACCTTTTAATTGGCTATGTAGAATGAGAACGTAATAATATTGATATAAAGTTGCTAATTTAATCAAATGAATTATATTTGGTGACACTTCTCAATTCAAATTGGGCAAGTCGAACTTTATTGCATCTAAACTTATGTTATTTTTAAAGAGAAATATAGAATGGATTTCATCCAAAAGCATTTAGAAAAACCTGTTAGTTAGTCATAAATAATGACAACGTAATAAAGTTAATAAAAAGTTTCTAATATATTCAAATAAATTATATTTGGTGCAACTTTTGAATTTAAAATTGGGGAAGTCGAATTTATAGCCTCTAAACTTACGTAATCGAAATGTATAATGAATTTCGTCCAAAAGCGTCTATAAAAACCTTTTAATTGGCTATATAGAATGAGAACGTAATAATGTTGATATAAAGTTGCTAATTTAATCAAATGAATTATATTTGGTGACACTTCTCAATTCAAATTGGGCAAGTCGAACTTTATTGCATCTAAACTTATGTTATTTTCAAAGAAAATATAGAATGAATTTCATCCAAAAGCGTCTAGAAAAACCTGTTAGTTAGTTATAACTAATGACAACGTAATACAAATGGTAAAAAGTTGCTAATATAACCAAATGAATTATATTTGGTGCCACTTTTGAATTCACAATTGGGGAAGTCGAATTTATAGCCTCTAAACTTACGTTATCGAAATGTATAATGAATTTCGTCCAAAAGCGTCTATAAAAACCTTTTAATTGGCTATATAGAATGAGAACGTAATAATGTTGATATAAAGTTGCTAATTTAATCAAATGAATTATATTTGGTGACACTTCTCAATTCAAATTGGGCAATTCGAACTTTATTGCATCTAAACTTATGTTATTTTCAAAGAGAAATATAGAATGAATTTCATCCAAAAGCGTCTAGAAAAACCTGTTAGTTAGTTATAACTAATGACAACGTAATACAAATGGTAAAAAGTTGCTAATATAACCAAATGAATTATATTTGGTGCCACTTTTGAATTCACAATTGGGGAAGTCGAATTTATAGCCTCTAAACTTACGTTATCGAAATGTATAATGAATTTCGTCCAAAAGCGTCTATAAAAACCTTTTAATTGGCTATATAGAATGAGAACGTAATAATGTTGATATAAAGTTGCTAATTTAATCAAATGAATTATATTTGGTGACACTTCTCAATTCAAATTGGGCAAGTCGAACTTTATTGCATCTAAACTTATGTTATTTTCAAAGAGAAATATAGAATGAATTTCATCCAAAAGCGTCTAGAAAAACCTGTTAGTTAGTCATAAATAATGAAAACGTAATAAAGTTAATAAAAAGTTTCTAATATATTTAAATAAATTATATTTGGTGCCACTTTCGAATTCAAAATTGGGGAACTCGAATTTATAGCCTCTAAACTTACGTTATCGAAATGTATAATGAATTTCGTCCAAAAGCGTCTATAAAAACCTTTTAATTGGCTATATAGAATGAGAACATAATAATGTTGATATAAAGTTGCTAATTTAATCAAATGAATTATATTTGGTGACACTTCTCAATTCAAATCGGGCAAGTCGAACTTTATTGCATCTAAACTTATGTTATTTTTAAAGAGAAATATAGAATGAATTTCATCCAAAAGCGTCTAGAAAAACCTGTTAGTTAGTCATAAATAATGACAACGCAATAAACTTAATAAAAAGTTTCTAATATATTCAAATAAATTATATTTGGTGCCACTTTGGAATTGAAAATTGGGAAAGTCGAATTTCTAGCCTCTAAACTTACGTTATCGAAATGTATAATGAATTTCGTCCAAAAGCGTCTATAAAAACCTTTTAGTTGGCTATATAGAATGAGAACGTAATAATGTTGATATCAAGTTGCTAAATTAATCAAATGAATTATATTTGGTGACACTTCTCAATTCAAATTGGGCAAGTCGAACTTTATTGCATCTAAAGTTATGTTATTTTTAAAGAGAAATATAGAATGAATTTCATCCAAAAGCGTCTAGAAAAACCTGTTAGTTAGTCATAAATAATGAAAACGTAATAAAGTTAATAAAAAGTTTCTAATATATTTAAATAAATTATATTTGCTGCCACTTTCGAATTCAAAATTGGGGAACTCGAATTTATAGCCTCTAAACTTACGTTATCGAAATGTGTAATGAATTTTGTGCAAAAGCGTCTATAAAAACCTTTTAATTGGCTATGTAGAATGAGAACGTAATAATATTGATATAAAGTTGCTAATTTAATCAAATGAATTATATTTGACACTTCTCAATTCAAATTGGGCAAGTCGAACTTTATTGCATCTAAACTTATGTTATTTTTAAAGAGAAATATAGAATGGATTTCATCCAAAAGCGTTTAGAAAAACCTGTTAGTTAGTCATAAATAATGACAACGTAATAAAGTTAATAAAAAGTTTCTAATATATTCAAATAAATTATATTTGGTGCCACTTTTGAATTTAAAATTGGGGAAGTCGAATTTATAGCCTCTAAACTTACGTAATCGAAATGTATAATGAATTTCGTCCAAAAGCGTCTATAAAAACCTTTTAATTGGCTATATAGAATGAGAACGTAATAATGTTGATATAAAGTTGCTAATTTAATCAAATGAATTATATTTGGTGACACTTCTCAATTCAAATTGGGCAAGTCGAACTTTATTGCATCTAAACTTATGTTATTTTTAAAGAGAAATATAGAATGAATTTGATCCAAAAGCGTCTAGAAAAACCTGTTAGTTAGTTATAAATAATGACAACGTAATAAAGTTGATAAAAAGTTGCTAATATAATCAAATAAATAATATTTGGTGCCACTTTTGAATTCAAAATTGGGGAAGTCGAATTAATAGCCTCTAAACTTACGTTATCGAAATGTATAATGAATTTCGTCCAAAAGCGTCTATAAAAACCTTTTAATTGGCTATATAGAATGAGAACATAATAATGTTGATATAAAGTTGCTAATTTAATCAAATGAATTATATTTGGTGACACTTCTCAATTCAAATCGGGCAAGTCGAAATTTATTGCATCTAAACTTATGTTATTTTTAAAGAGAAATACACAATGAATTTCATCCAAAAGCATCTAGAAAAACCTGTTAGTTAGTTATAAATAATGACAACGTAATAAATTTGATAAAAATTTGCTAATATAACCAAATGAATTATATTTGGTGCCACTTTTGAATTCAAAATTGAGGAAGTCGAATTTCTAGCCTCTAAACTTACGTTATCGAAATGTGTAATGAATTTCGTCCAAAAGCGTCGATAAAAACCTTTTAATTGGCTATATAGAATGAGAACGTAATAATGTTGATATAAATTTGCTAATTAAATCAAATGAATTTTATTTGGTGACACTTCACAATTCAAATTGGGCAAGTCGAACTTTATTGCATATAAACTTATGTTATTTTTAAAGAGAAATATAGAATGAATTTCATCTAAAAGTGTCTAGCAAAACCTGTTAGTTAATTATAAATAATGACAACGTAATAAAGTTGATAAAAAGTTGCTAATATAAGCAAATAAATTATATTTGGTGCCACTTTGAATTCAAAATTGGGGAAGTCGAATTTATAGCCTCTAAACTTACGTTATCGAAATGTATAATGAATTTCGTCCAAAAGCGTCTATAAAAACCTTTAATTGGCTATATAGAATGAGAACGTAATAATGTTGATATAAATTTTCTAATTTAATCAAATGAATTATATTTGGTGACACTTCTCAATTCGGGCAAGTCGAACTTTATTGCATCTAAACATATGTTATTTTTAAACAGAAATATAGAATGAATTTCATCCAAAAGCGTCGAGAAAAACCTGTTAGTTAGTCATAAATAATGACAATGTAATAAACTTAATAAAAAGTTTCTAATATATTCAAATAATTTATATTTGGTGCCACTTTTGAATTCAAAAATGGGGAAGTCGAATTTATAGCCTCTAAACTTACGTTATCGAAATGTATAATGAATTTCGTCCAAAAGCGTCTATAAAAACCTTTTAATTGGCTATATAGAATGATAACGTAATAATGTTGATATAAAGTTGCTAATTTAATCAAATGAATTATATTTGGTGACACTTCTCAATTCAAATTGGGCAAGTCGAACTTTATTGCATCTAAACTTATGTTATTTTCAAAGAGAAATATGGAATGAATTTCATCCAAAAGCGTCTAGAAAAACCTGTTAGTTAGTTATAACTAATGACAACGTAATACAAATGGTAAAAAGTTGCTAATATAACCAAATGAATTATATTTGGTGCCACTTTTGAATTCACAATTGGGGAAGTCGAATTTATAGCCTCTAAACTTACGTTATCGAAATGTATAATGAATTCCATCCAAAAGCGTCTATAAAAACCTTTTAATTGGCTATATAGAATGAGAACGTAATAATGTTGATATAAAGTTGCTAATTTAATCAAATGAATTATATTTGGTGACACTTCTCAATTCAAATTGGGCAAGTCGAACTTTATTGCATCTAAACTTATGTTATTTTCAAAGAGAAATATAGAATGAATTTCATCCAAAAGCGTCTAGAAAAACCTGTTAGTTAGTTATAAATAATGACAACGTAATAAAGTTGATAAAAAGTTGCTAATATAATCAAATAAATTATATTTGGTGCCACTTTTGAATTCAAAATTGGGGAAGTCGAATTAATAGCCTCTAAACTTACGTTATCGAAATGTATAATGAATTTCGTCCAAAAGCGTCTATAAAAACCTTTTAATTGGCTATATAGAATGAGAACATAATAATGTTGATATAAAGTTGCTAATTTAATCAAATGAATTATATTTGGTGACACTTCTCAATTCAAATCGGGCAAGTCGAACTTTATTGCATCTAAACTTATGTTATTTTTAAAGAGAAATATAGAATGAATTTCATCCAAAAGCGTCTAGAAAAACCTGTTAGTTAGTCATAAATAATGACAACGTAATAAACTTAATAAAAAGTTTCAAATATATTCAAATAAATTATATTTGGTGCCACTTTGGAATTGAAAATTGGGAAAGTCGAATTTCTAGCCTCTAAACTTACGTTATCGAAATGTATAATGAATTTCGTCCAAAAGCGTCTATAAAAACCTTTTAGTTGGCTATATAGAATGAGAACGTAATAATGTTGATATCAAGTTGCTAAATTAATCAAATGAATTATATTTGGTGACACTTCTTAATTCAAATTGGGCAAGTCGAACTTTATTGCATCTAAACTTATGTTATTTTTAAAGAGAAATATAGAATGAATTTCATCCAAAAGCGTCTAGAAAAACCTGTTAGTTAGTCATAAATAATGAAAACGTAATAAACTTAATAAAAAGTTTCTAATATATTTAAATAAATTATATTTGGTGCCACTTTTGAATTCAAAATTGGGGAACTCGAATTTATAGCCTCTAAACTTACGTTATCGAAATGTGTAATGAATTTCGTGCAAAAGCGTCTATAAAAACCTTTTAATTGCCTATGTAGAATGAGAACGTAATAATATTGATATAAAGTTGCTAATTTAATCAAATGAATTATATTTGGTGACACTTCTCAATTCAAATTGGGCAAGTCGAACTTTATTGCATCTAAAGTTATGTTATTTTTAAAGAGAAATATAGAATGGATTTCATCCAAACGCATTTAGAAAAACCTGTTAGTTAGTCATAAATAATGACAACGTAATAAAGTTAATAAAAAGTTTCTAATATATTCAAATAAATTATATTTGGTGCCACTTTTGAATTTAAAATTGGGGAAGTCGAATTTATAGCCTCTAAACTTACGTAATCGAAATGTATAATGAATTTCGTCCAAAAGCGTCTATAAAAACCTTTTAATTGGCTATATAGAATGAGAACATAATAATGTTGATATAAAGTTGCTAATTTAATCAAATGAATTATATTTGGTGACACTTCTCAATTCAAATTGGGCAAGTCGAACTTTATTGCATCTAAACTTATGTTATTTTTAAAGAGAAATATAGAATGAATTTGATCCAAAAGCGTCTAGAAAAACCTGTTAGTTAGTTATAAATAATGACAACGTAATAAAGTTGATAAAAAGTTGCTAATATAATCAAATAAATTATATTTGGTGCCACTTTTGAATTCAAAATTGGGGAAGTCGAATTAATAGCCTCTAAACTTACGTTATCGAAATGTATAATGAATTTCGTCCAAAAGCGTCTATAAAAACCTTTTAATTGGCTATATAGAATGAGAACATAATAATGTTCATATAAAGTTGCTAATTTAATCAAATGAATTATATTTGGTGACACTTCTCAATTCAAATCGGGCAAGTCGAACTTTATTGCATCTAAACTTATGTTACTTTTAAAGAGAAATATAGAATGAATTTCATCCAAAAGCTTCTAGAAAAACCTGTTAGTTAGTCATAAATAATGACAACGTAATAAACTTAATAAAAAGTTTCTAATATATTCAAATAAATTATATTTGGAGCCACTTTGGAATTGAAAATTGGGAAAGTCGAATTTCTAGCCTCTAAACTTACGTTATCGAAATGTATAATGAATTTCGTCCAAAAGCGTCTATAAAAACCTTTTAGTTGGCTATATAGAATGAGAACGTAATAATGTTGATATCAAGTTGCTAAATTAATCAAATGAATTATATTTGGTGACACTTCTCAATTCAAATTCGGCAAGTCGAACTTCATTGCATCTAAACTTATGTTATTTTTAAAGAGAAATATAGAATGAATTTCATCCAAAAGCGTCTAGAAAAACCTGTTCGTTAGTCATAAATAATGAAAACGAAATAAAGTTAATAAAAAGTTTCTAATATATTTAAATAAATTATATTTGGTGCCACTTTCGAATTCAAAATTGGGGAACTATAATTTATAGCCTCTAAACTTACGTTATCGAAATGTGTAATGAATTTCGTGCAAAAGCGTCTATAAAAACCTTTTAATTGGCTATGTAGAATGAGAACGTAATAATATTGATATAAAGTTGCTAATTTAATCAAATGAATTATATTTGGTGACACTTCTCAATTCAAATTGGGCAAGTCGAACTTTATTGCATCTAAACTTATGTTATTTTTAAAGAGAAATATAGAATGAATTTCATCCAAAAGCGTTTAGAAAAACCTGTTAGTTAGTCATAAATAATGACAACGTAATAAAGTTAATAAAAAGTTTCTAATATATTCAAATAAATTATATTTGGTGCCACTTTTGAATTTAAAATTGGGGAAGTCGAATTTATAGCCTCTAAACTTACGTAATCGAAA
Organism: Lactuca virosa; assembly: GCF_052849685.1. Taxonomy (NCBI): domain Eukaryota; kingdom Viridiplantae; phylum Streptophyta; class Magnoliopsida; order Asterales; family Asteraceae; genus Lactuca; species Lactuca virosa. The sequence goes on from NC_136430.1 coordinate 444,797,920, forward strand.
TGTATAATGAATTTCGTCCAAAAGTGTCTATAAAAACCTTTTAATTGGCTATATAGAATGAGAACGTAATAATGTTGATATAAAGTTGCTAATTTGATCAAATGAATTATATTTGGTGACACTTCTCAATTCAAATTAGGCAAGTCGAACTTTATTGCATCTAAACTTATGTTATTTTCAAAGAGAAATATAGAATGAATTTCATACAAAAGCGTCTACAAAAACCTGTTAGTTAATTATAAATAATGACAACGTAAAAAAGTTGATAAAAAGTTGCTAATATAACTAAATGAATTATATTTGGTGCGACTTTTGAATTCAAAATTGGGGAAGTCGAATTTATAGCCTCTAAACTTACGTTATCGAGATGTATAATGAATTTCGTCCAAAAGCGTATATAAAAACCTTTTAATTGGCAATATAGAATGAGAACGTAATAATGTTGATATAAAGTTGCTAATTTAATAAAATGAATTATATTTGGTGAGACTTCTCAATTCAAATTGGGCAAGTCGAACTTTATTGCATCTAAACTTATGTTATTTTTAAAGAGAAATACATAATGAATTTCATCCAAAAGCATCTAGAAAAACCTGTTAGTTAGTTATAAATAATGACAACGTAATAAATTTGATAAAAATTTGCTAATATAACCAAATGAATTATATTTGGTGCCACTTTTGAATTCAAAATTGGGGAAGTCGAATTTCTAGCCTCTAAACTTACGTTATCGAAATGTATAATGAATTTCGACCAAAAGCGTCTATAAAAACCTTTTAATTGGCTATATAGAATGAGAATGTAATAATGTTGATATAAAGTTGCTAATTAAATAAAATGAATTATATTTGGTGACACTTCTCAATTCAAATTTGCAAGTCGAACTTTATTGCATCTAAACTTATGTTATTTTTAAAGAGAAATATAGAATGAATTTCATCTAAAAGTGTCTAGCAAAACCTGTTAGTTAATTATAAATAATGACAACGTAATAAAGTTGATAAAAAGTTGCTAATATAATAAAATAAATTATATTTGGTGCCACTCTGTATTCAAAATTGGGGAAGTCGAATTTATAGCCTCTAAACTTACGTTATCGAAATGTATAATGAATTTCGTCCAAAAGCGTCTATAAAAACCTTTTAATTGGCTATATAGAATGAGAACGTAATAATGTTGATATAAATTTTCTAATTTAATCAAATGAATTATATTTGGTGACACTTCTCAATTCGGGCAAGTCGAACTTTATTGCATCTAAACATATGTTATTTTTAAAGAGAAATATAGAATGAATTTCATCCAAAAGCGTCTAGAAAAACCTGTTAGTTAGTCATAAATAATGACAATGTAATAAAGTTAATAAAAAGTTTCTAATATATTCAAATAAATTATATTTGGTGCCACTTTCGAATTCAAAATAGGGGAAGTCGAATTTATAGCCTCTAAACTTACGTTATCGAAATGTATAATGAATTTTGTCCAAAAGCGTCTATAAAAACCTTTTAATTGGCTATATAGAATGAGAACGTAATAATGTTGATATAAAGTTGCTAATTTAATCAAATGAATTATATTTGGTGACACTTCTCAATTCAAATTGGGCAAGTCGAACTTTATTGCATCTAAACTTATGTTATTTTCAAAGAGAAATATAGAATGAATTTCATCCAAAAGCGTCTAGAAAAACCTGTTAGTTAGTCATAAATAATGAAAACGTAATAAAGTTAATAAAAAGTTTCTAATATATTTAAATAAATTATATTTGGTGCCACTTTCGAATTCAAAATTGGGGAACTCGAATTTATAGCCTCTAAACTTACGTTATCGAAATGTATAATGAATTTCGTCCAAAAGCGTCTATAAAAACCTTTTAGTTGGCTATATAGAATGAGAACGAAATAATGTTGATATCAAGTTGCTAAATTAATCAAATGAATTATATTTGGTGACACTTCTCAATTCAAATTGGGCAACTCGAACTTTATTGCATCTAAACTTATGTTATTTTCAAAGAGAAATATAGAATGAATTTCATCCAAAAGCGTCTAGAAAAACCTGTTAGTTAGTCATAAATAATGAAAACGTAATAAAGTTAATAAAAAGTTTCTAATATATTTAAATAAATTATATTTGGTGCACTTTCGAATTCAAAATTGGGGAACTCGAATTTATAGCCTCTAAACTTACGTTATCGAAATGTATAATGAATTTCGTCCAAAAGCATCTATAAAAACCTTTTAGTTGGCTATATAGAATGAGAACGAAATAATGTTGATATCAAGTTGCTAGATTAATCAAATGAATTATATTTGGTGACACTTCTCAATTCAAATTGGGCAAGTCGAACTTTATTGCATCTAAACTTATGTTATTTTCAAAGAGAAATATAGAATGAATTTAATTCAAAAGCGTCTAGAAAAACCTGTTAGTTAGTTATAAATAATGACAACGTAATAAAGTTGATAAAAAGTTGCTAATATAACCAAATGAATTATATTTGGTGCCACTTTTGAATTCAAAATTGGGGAAGTCGAATTTCTAGCCTCTAAACTTACGTTATCTAAATGTATAATGAATTTCGTCCAAAAGCGTCTATAAAAACCTTTTAATTGGCTATATAGAATGAGAACGTAATAATGTTGATATAAAGTTGCAAATTAAATCAAATGAATTATATTTGGTGACACTTCTCAATTCAAATTGGGCAAGTCGAACTTTATTGCATCTAAACTTATGTTATTTTTAAAGAGAAATATAGAATGAATTTCATCTAAAAGTGTCTAGCAAAACCTGTTAGTTAATTATAAATAATGACAACGTAATAAAGTTGATAAAAAGTTGCTAATATAATCAAATAAATTATATTTGGTGCCACTTTGAATTCAAAAATGGGGAAGTCGAATTTATAGCCTCTAAACTTACGTTATCGAAATGTATAATGAATTTCGTCCTAAAGCGTCTATAAAAACCTTTTAATTGGCAATATAGAATGAGAACGTAATAATGTTGATATAGAGTTGCTAATTTAATCAAATGAGTTATATTTGGTGAGACTTCTCAATTCAAATTGGGCAAGTCGAACTTTATTGCATCTAAACTTATGTTATTTTTAAAAGAGAAATACAGAATGAATTTAATCCAAAAGCAACTAGAAAAACCTGTTAGTTAGTTATAAATAATGACAACGTAATAAATTAGATAAAAATTTGCTAATATAACCAAATGAATTATATTTGGTGCCACTTCTGAATTCAAAATTGGGGAAGTCGAATTTCTTGCCTCTAAACTTACGTTATCGAAATGTATAATGAATTTCGTCCAAAAGCGTCTATAAAAACCTTTTAATTGGCTATATAGAATGAGAACGTAATAATGTTGATATAAAGTTGCCAATTAAATCAAATGAATTATATTTGGTGACACTTCTCAATTCAAATTGGGCAAGTCGAACTTTATTGCATCTAAACTTATGTTATTTTTAAAGAGAAATATAGAATGAATTTCATCTAAAAGTGTCTAGCAAAACCTGTTAGTTAATTATAAATAATGACAACGTAATAAAGTTGATAAAAAGTTGCTAATATAATCAAATAAATTATATTTGGTGCCACATTGAATTCAAAATTGGGGAAGTCGAATTTATAGCCTCTAAACTTACGTTATCGAAATGTATAATGAATTTCGTCCAAAAGCGTCTATAAAAACCTTTTAATTGGCTATATAGAATAAGAACGTAATAATGTTGATATAAATTTTCTAATTTAATCAAATGAATTATATTTGGTGACACTTCTCAATTCGGGCAAGTCGAACTTTATTGCATCTAAACATATGTTATTTTTAAAGAGAAATATAGAATGAATTTCATCCAAAAGCGTCTAGAAAAACCTGTTAGTTAGTCATAAATAATGACAATGTAATAAAGTTAATAAAAAGATTCTAATATATTCAAATAAATTATATTTGGTGCCACTTTCGAATTCAAAATTGGGGAAGTCGAATTTATAGCCTCTAAACTTACGTTATCGAAATGTATAATGAATTTCGTCCAAAAGCGTCTATAAAAATCTTTTAATTGGCTATATAGAATGAGAACGTAATAATGTTGATATAAAGTTGCTAATTTAATCAAATGAATTATATTTGGTGACACTTCTCAATTCAAATTGGGCAAGTCGAACTTTATTGCATCTAAACTTATGTTATTTTCAAAGAGAAATATAGAATGAATTTCATCCAAAAGCGTCTAGAAAAACCTGTTAGTTAGTCATAAATAATGAAAATATAATAAAGTTAATAAAAAGTTTCTAATATATTTAAATAAATTATATTTGGTGCCACTTTTGAATTCAAAATTGGGGAACTCGAATTTATAGCCTCTAAACTTACGTTATCGAAATGTATAATGAATTTCGTCCAAAAGCATCTATAAAAACCTTTTAGTTGGCTATATAGAATGAGAACGTAATAATGTTGATATCAAGTTGCTAAATTAATCAAATGAATTATATTTGGTGACACTTCTCAATTCAAATTGGGCAAGTCGAACTTTATTGCATCTAAACTTATGTTATTTTCAAAGAGAAATATAGAATGAATTTCATTCAAAAGCGTCTAGAAAAACCTGTTAGTTAGTTATAAATAATGACAACGTAATAAAGTTGATAAAAAGTTGCTAATATAACCAAATGAATTATATTTGGTGCCACTTTTGAATTCAAAATTGGGGAAGTCGAACTTATAGCCTCTAAACTTACGTTATCGAAATGTATAATGAATTTCGTCTTAAAGCGTCTATAAAAACCTTTTAATTGGCAATATAGAATGAGAACGTAATAATGTTGATATAAAGTTGCTAATTTAATCAAATGAATTATATTTGGTGAGACTTCTCAATTCAAGTTGGGCAAGTCGAACTTTATTGCATCTAAACTTATGTTATTTTTAAAGAGAAATACAGAATGAATTTCATCCAAAAGCATCTAGAAAAACCTCTTAGTTAGTTATAAATAATGACAACGTAATACATTTGATAAAAATTTGGTAATATAACCAAATGAATTATATTTGGTGCCACTTTTGAATTCAAAATTGGGGAAGTCGAATTTCTAGCCTCTAAACTTACGTTATCTAAATGTATAATGAATTTCGTCCAAAAGCATCTATAAAAACCTTTTAATTGGCTATATAGAATGAGAACGTAATAATGTTGATATAAAGTTGCAAATTAAATCAAATGAATTATATTTGGTGACACTTCTCAATTCAAATTGGGCAAGTCGAACTTTATTGCATCTAAACTTATGTTATTTTTAAAGAGAAATATAGAATGAATTTCATCTAAAAGTGTCTAGCAAAACCTGTTAGTTAATTATAAATAATGACAACGTAATAAAGTTGATAAAAAGTTGCTAATATAATCAAATAAATTATATTTGGTGCCACTTTGAATTCAAAATTGGGGAAGTCCAATTTATAGCCTCTAAACTTACGTTATCGAAATGTATAATGAATTTCGTCCAAAAGCGTCTATAAAAACCTTTTAATTGGCTATATAGAATGAGAACGTAATAATGTTGATATAAATATTCTAATTTAATCAAAATGAATTTTATTTGGTGACAATTCTCAATTCGGGCAAGTCGAACTTTATTGCATCTAAACATATGTTATTTTTAAAGAGAAATATAGAATGAATTTCATCCAAAAGCGTCTAGAAAAACCTGTTAGTTAGTCATAAATAATGACAATGTAATAAAGTTAATAAAAAGTTTCTAATATATTCAAATAAATTATATTTGGTGCCACTTTCGAATTCAAAATTGGGGAAGTCGAATTTATAGCCTCTAAACTTACGTTATCGAAATGTATAATGAATTTCGTCCAAAAGCGTCTATAAAAACCTTTTAATTGGCTATATAGAATGAGAACGTAATAATGTTGATATAAAGTTGCTAATTTAATCAAATGAATTATATTTGGTGACACTTCTCAATTCAAATTGGGCAAGTCGAACTTTATTGCATCTAAACTTATGTTATTTTCAAAGAGAAATATAGAATGAATTTCATCCAAAAGCGTCTAGAAAAACCTGTTAGTTAGTCATAAATAATGAAAACGTAATAAAGTTAATAAAAAGTTTCTAATATATTTAAATAAATTATATTTGGTGCCACTTTTGAATTCAAAATTGGGGAACTCGAATTTATAGCCTCTAAACTTACGTTATCGAAATGTATAATGAATTTCGTCCAAAAGCATCTATAAAAACCTTTTAGTTGGCTATATAGAATGAGAACGTAATAATGTTGATATCAAGTTGCTAAATTAATCAAATGAATTATATTTGGTGACACTTCTCAATTCAAATTGGGCAAGTCGAACTTTATTGCATCTAAACTTATGTTATTTTCAAAGAGAAATATAGAATGAATTTCATTCAAAAGCGTCTAGAAAAACCTGTTAGTTAGTTATAAATAATGACAACGTAATAAAGTTGATAAAAAGTTGCTAATATAAACAAATGAATTATATTTGGTGCCACTTTTGAATTCAAAATTGGGGAAGTCGAATTTATAGCCTCTAAACTTACGTTATCGAAATGTATAATGAATTTCGTCCTAAAGCGTCTATAAAAACCTTTTAATTGGCAATATAGAATGAGAACGTAATAATGTTGATATAAAGTTGCTAATTTAATCAAATGAATTATATTTGGTGAGACTTCTCAATTCAAGTTGGGCAAGTCGAACTTTAGTGCATCTAAACTTATGTTATTTTTAAAGAGAAATACAGAATGAATTTCATCCAAAAGCATCTAGAAAAACCTCTTAGTTAGTTATAAATAATGACAACGTAATACATTTGATAAAAATTTGCTAATATAACCAAATGAATTATATTTGGTGCCACTTTTGAATTCAAAATTGGGGAAGTCGAATTTCTAGCCTCTAAACTTACGTTATCTAAATGTATAATGAATTTCGTCCAAAAGCGTCTATAAAAACCTTTTAATTGGCTATATAGAATGAGAACGTAATAATGTTGATATAAAGTTGCAAATTAAATCAAATGAATTATATTTGGTGACACTTCTCAATTCAAATTGGGCAAGTCGAACTTTATTGCATCTAAACTTATGTTATTTTTAAAGAGAAATATAGAATGAATTTCATCTAAAAGTGTCTAGCAAAACCTGTTAGTTAATTATAAATAATGACAACGTAATAAAGTTGATAAAAAGTTGCTAATATAATCAAATAAATTATATTTGGTGCCACTTTGAATTCAAAATTGGGGAAGTCGAATTTATAGCCTCTAAACTTACGTTATCGAAATGTATAATGAATTTCGTCCTAAAGCGTCTATAAAAACCTTTTAATTGGCAATATAGAATGAGAACGTAATAATGTTGATATAGAGTTGCTAATTTAATCAAATGAGTTATATTTGGTGAGACTTCTCAATTCAAATTGGGCAAGTCGAACTTTATTGCATCTAAACTTATGTTATTTTTAAAAGAGAAATACAGAATGAATTTCATCCAAAAGCAACTAGAAAAACCTGTTAGTTAGTTATAAATAATGACAACGTAATAAATTTGATAAAAATTTGCTAATATAACCAAATGAATTATATTTGGTGCCACTTCTGAATTCAAAATTGGGGAAGTCGAATTTCTTGCCTCTAAACTTACGTTATCGAAATGTATAATGAATTTCGTCCAAAAGCGTCTATAAAAACCTTTTAATTGGCTATATAGAATGAGAACGTAATAATGTTGATATAAAGTTGCCAATTAAATCAAATGAATTATATTTGGTGACACTTCTCAATTCAAATTGGGCAAGTCGAACTTTATTGCATCTAAACTTATGTTATTTTTAAAGAGAAATATAGAATGAATTTCATCTAAAAGTGTCTAGCAAAACTTGTTAGTTAATTATAAATAATGACAACGTAATAAAGTTGATAAAAAGTTGCTAATATAATCAAATAAATTATATTTGGTGCCACATTGAATTCAAAATTGGGGAAGTCGAATTGATAGCCTCTAAACTTACGTTATCGAAATGTATAATGAATTTCGTCCAAAAGCGTCTATAAAAACCTTTTAATTGGCTATATAGAATGAGAACGTAATAATGTTGATATAAATTTTCTAATTTAATCAAATGAATTATATTTGGTGACACTTCTCAATTCGGGCAAGTCGAACTTTATTGCATCTAAACATATGTTATTTTTAAAGAGAAATATAGAATGAATTTCATCCAAAAGCGTCTAGAAAAACCTGTTAGTTAGTCATAAATAATGACAATGTAATAAAGTTAATAAAAAGATTCTAATATATTCAAATAAATTATATTTGGTGCCACTTTCGAATTCAAAATTGGGGAAGTCGAATTTATAGCCTCTAAACTTACGTTATCGAAATGTATAATGAATTTCGTCCAAAAGCGTCTATAAAAACCTTTTAATTGGCTATATAGAATGAGAACGTAATAATGTTGATATAAAGTTGCTAATTTAATCAAATGAATTATATTTGGTGACACTTCTCAATTCAAATTGGGCAAGTCGAACTTTATTGCATCTAAACTTATGTTATTTTCAAAGAGAAATATAGAATGAATTTCATCCAAAAGCGTCTAGAAAAACCTGTTAGTTAGTCATAAATAATGAAAACATAATAAAGTTAATAAAAAGTTTCTAATATATTTAAATAAATTATATTTGGCGCCACTTTCGAATTCAAAATTGGGGAACTCGAATTTATAGCCTCTAAACTTACGTTATCGAAATGTATAATGAATTTCGTCCAAAAGCATCTATAAAAACCTTTTAGTTGGCTATATAGAATGAGAACGTAATAATGTTGATATCAAGTTGCTAAATTAATCAAATGAATTATATTTGGTGACACTTCTCAATTCAAATTGGGCAAGTCGAACTTTATTGCATCTAAACTTATGTTATTTTCAAAGAGAAATATAGAATGAATTTCATTCAAAAGCGTCTAGAAAAACCTGTTAGTTAGTTATAAATAATGACAACGTAATAAAGTTGATAAAAAGTTGCTAATATAACCAAATGAATTATATTTGGTGCCACTTTTGAATTCAAAATTGGGGAAGTCGAATTTATAGCCTCTAAACTTACGTTATCGAAATGTATAATGAATTTCGTCTTAAAGCGTCTATAAAAACCTTTTAATTGGCAATATAGAATGAGAACGTAATAATGTTGATATAAAGTTGCTAATTTAATCAAATGAATTATATTTGGTGAGACTTCTCAATTCAAGTTGGGCAAGTCGAACTTTATTGCATCTAAACTTATGTTATTTTTAAAGAGAAATACAGAATGAATTTCATCCAAAAGCATCTAGAAAATCTCTTAGTTAGTTATAAATAATGACAACGTAATACATTTGATAAAAATTTGCTAATATAACCAAATGAATTATATTTGGTGCCACTTTTGAATTCAAAATTGGGGAAGTCGAATTTCTAGCCTCTAAACTTACGTTATCTAAATGTATAATGAATTTCGTCCAAAAGCGTCTATAAAAACCTTTTAATTGGCTATATAGAATGAGAACGTAATAATGTTGATATAAAGTTGCAAATTAAATCAAATGAATTATATTTGGTGACACTTCTCAATTCAAATTGGGCAAGTCGAACTTTATTGCATCTAAACTTATGTTATTTTTAAAGAGAAATATAGAATGAATTTCATCTAAAAGTGTCTAGCAAAACTTGTTAGTTAATTATAAATAATGACAACGTAATAAAGTTGATAAAAAGTTGCTAATATAATCAAATAAATTATATTTGGTGCCACTTTGAATTCAAAATTGGGGAAGTCGAATTTATAGCCTCTAAACTTACGTTATCGAAATGTATAATGAATTTCGTCCAAAAGCGTCTATAAAAACCTTTTAATTGGCTATATAGAATGAGAACGTAATAATGTTGATATAAATATTCTAATTTAATCAAAATGAATTTTATTTGGTGACAATTCTCAATTCGGGCAAGTCGAACTTTATTGCATCTAAACATATGTTATTTTTAAAGAGAAATATAGAATGAATTTCATCCAAAAGCGTCTAGAAAAACCTGTTAGTTAGTCATAAATAATGACAATGTAATAAAGTTAATAAAAAGTTTCTAATATATTCAAATAAATTATATTTGGTGCCACTTTCGAATTCAAAATTGGGGAAGTCGAATTTATAGCCTCTAAACTTACGTTATCGAAATGTATAATGAATTTCGTCCAAAAGCGTCTATAAAAACCTTTTAATTGGCTATATAGAATGAGAACGTAATAATGTTGATATAAAGTTGCTAATTTAATCAAATGAATTATATTTGGTGACACTTCTCAATTCAAATTGGGCAAGTCGAACTTTATTGCATCTAAACTTATGTTATTTTCAAAGAGAAATATAGAATGAATTTCATCCAAAAGCGTCTAGAAAAACCTGTTAGTTAGTCATAAATAATGAAAACGTAATAAAGTTAATAAAAAGTTTCTAATATATTTAAATAAATTATATTTGGTGCCACTTTTGAATTCAAAATTGGGGAACTCGAATTTATAGCCTCTAAACTTACGTTATCGAAATGTATAATGAATTTCGTCCAAAAGCATCTATAAAAACCTTTTAGTTGGCTATATAGAATGAGAACGTAATAATGTTGATATCAAGTTGCTAAATTAATCAAATGAATTATATTTGGTGACACTTCTCAATTCAAATTGGGCAAGTCGAACTTTATTGCATCTAAACTTATGTTATTTTCAAAGAGAAATATAGAATGAATTTCATTCAAAAGCGTCTAGAAAAACCTGTTAGTTAGTTATAAATAATGACAACGTAATAAAGTTGATAAAAAGTTGCTAATATAACCAAATGAATTATATTTGGTGCCACTTTTGAATTCAAAATTGGGGAAGTCGAATTTATAGCCTCTAAACTTACGTTATCGAAATGTATAATGAATTTCGTCCTAAAGCGTCTATAAAAACCTTTTAATTGGCAATATAGAATGAGAACATAATAATGTTGATATAAAGTTGCTAATTTAATCAAATGAATTATATTTGGTGAGACTTCTCAATTCAAGTTGGGCAAGTCGAACTTTATTGCATCTAAACTTATGTTATTTTTAAAGAGAAATACAGAATGAATTTCATCCAAAAGCATCTAGAAAAACCTCTTAGTTAGTTATAAATAATGACAACGTAATACATTTGATAAAAATTTGCTAATATAACCAAATGAATTATATTTGGTGCCACTTTTGAATTCAAAATTGGGGAAGTCGAATTTCTAGCCTCTAAACTTACGTTATCTAAATGTATAATGAATTTCGTCCAAAAGCGTCTATAAAAACCTTTTAATTGGCTATATAGAATGAGAACGTAATAATGTTGATATAAAGTTGCCAATTAAATCAAATGAATTATATTTGGTGACACTTCTCAATTCAAATTGGGCAAGTCGAACTTTATTGCATCTAAACTTATGTTATTTTTAAAGAGAAATATAGAATGAATTTCATCTAAAAGTGTCTAGCAAAACCTGTTAGTTAATTATAAATAATGACAACGTAATAAAGTTGATAAAAAGTTGCTAATATAATCAAATAAATTATATTTGGTGCCACATTGAATTCAAAATTGGGGAAGTCGAATTTATAGCCTCTAAACTTACGTTATCGAAATGTATAATGAATTTCGTCCAAAAGCGTCTATAAAAACCTTTTAATTGGCTATATAGAATGAGAACGTAATAATGTTGATATAAATTTTCTAATTTAATCAAATGAATTATATTTGGTGACACTTCTCAATTCGGGCAAGTCGAACTTTATTGCATCTAAACATATGTTATTTTTAAAGAGAAATATAGAATGAATTTCATCCAAAAGCGTCTAGAAAAACCTGTTAGTTAGTCATAAATAATGAAAACGTAATAAAGTTAATAAAAAGTTTCTAATATATTTAAATAAATTATATTTGGTGCCACTTTTGAATTCAAAATTGGGGAACTCGAATTTATAGCCTCTAAACTTACGTTATCGAAATGTATAATGAATTTCGTCCAAAAGCGTCTATAAAAACCTTTTAATTGGCTATATAGAATGAGAACGTAATAATGTTGATATAAAGTTGCTAATTTAATCAAATGAATTATATTTGGTGACACTTCTCAATTCAAATTGGGCAAGTCGAACTTTATTGCATCTAAACTTATGTTATTTTCAAAGAGAAATATAGAATGAATTTCATCCAAAAGCGTCTAGAAAAACCTGTTAGTTAGTCATAAATAATGAAAACATAATAAAGTTAATAAAAAGTTTCTAATATATTTAAATAAATTATATTTGGTGCCACTTTCGAATTCAAAATTGGGGAACTCGAATTTATAGCCTCTAAACTTACGTTATCGAAATGTATAATGAATTTCGTCCAAAAGCATCTATAAAAACCTTTTAGTTGGCTATATAGAATGAGAACGTAATAATGTTGATATCAAGTTGCTAAATTAATCAAATGAATTATATTTGGTGACACTTCTCAATTCAAATTGGGCAAGTCGAACTTTATTGCATCTAAACTTATGTTATTTTCAAAGAGAAATATAGAATGAATTTCATTCAAAAGCGTCTAGAAAAACCTGTTAGTTAGTTATAAATAGTTATAAATAATGACAACGTAATAAAGTTGATAAAAAGTTGCTAATATAACCAAATGAATTATATTTGGTGCCACTTTTGAATTCAAAATTGGGGAAGTCGAATTTATAGCCTCTAAACTTACGTTATCGAAATGTATAATGAATTTCGTCTTAAAGCGTCTATAAAAACCTTTTAATTGGCAATATAGAATGAGAACGTAATAATGTTGATATAAAGTTGCTAATTTAATCAAGTGAATTATATTTGGTGAGACTTCTCAATTCAAGTTGGGCAAGTCGAACTTTATTGCATCTAAACTTATGTTATTTTTAAAGAGAAATACAGAATGAATTTCATCCAAAAGCATCTAGAAAAACCTCTTAGTTAGTTATAAATAATGACAACGTAATACATTTGATAAAAATTTTCTAATATAACCAAATGAATTATATTTGGTGCCACTTTTGAATTCAAAATTGGGGAAGTCGAATTTCTAGCCTCTAAACTTACGTTATCTAAATGTATAATGAATTTCGTCCAAAAGCGTCTATAAAAACCTTTTAATTGGCTATATAGAATGAGAACGTAATAATGTTGATATAAAGTTGCAAATTAAATCAAATGAATTATATTTGGTGACACTTCTCAATTCAAATTGGGTAAGTCGAACTTTATTGCATCTAAACTTATGTTATTTTTAAAGAGAAATATAGAATGAATTTCATCTAAAAGTGTCTAGCAAAACCTGTTAGTTAATTATAAATAATGACAACGTAATAAAGTTGATAAAAAGTTGCTAATATAATCAAATAAATTATCTTTGGTGCCACTTTGAATTCAAAATTGGGGAAGTCCAATTTATAGCCTCTAAACTTACGTTATCGAAATGTATAATGAATTTCGTCCAAAAGCGTCTATAAAAACCTTTTAATTGGCTATATAGAATGAGAACGTAATAATGTTGATATAAATATTCTAATTTAATCAAAATGAATTTTATTTGGTGACAATTCTCAATTCGGGCAAGTCGAACTTTATTGCATCTAAACATATGTTATTTTTAAAGAGAAATATAGAATGAATTTCATCCAAAAGCGTCTAGAAAAACCTGTTAGTTAGTCATAAATAATGACAATGTAATAAAGTTAATAAAAAGTTTCTAATATATTCAAATAAATTATATTTGGTGCCACTTTCGAATTCAAAATTCGGGAAGTCGAATTTATAGCCTCTAAACTTACGTTATCGAAATGTATAATGAATTTCGTCCAAAAGCGTCTATAAAAACCTTTTAATTGGCTATATAGAATGAGAACGTAATAATGTTGATATAAAGTTGCTAATTTAATCAAATGAATTATATTTGGTGACACTTCTCAATTCAAATTGGGCAAGTCGAACTTTATTGCATCTAAACTTATGTTATTTTCAAAGAGAAATATAGAATGAATTTCATCCAAAAGCGTCTAGAAAAACCTGTTAGTTAGTCATAAATAATGAAAACGTAATAAAGTTAATAAAAAGTTTCTAATATATTTAAATAAATTATATTTGGTGCCACTTTTGAATTCAAAATTGGGGAACTCGAATTTATAGCCTCTAAACTTACGTTATCGAAATGTATAATGAATTTCGTCCAAAAGCATCTATAAAAACCTTTTAGTTGGCTATATAGAATGAGAACGTAATAATGTTGATATCAAGTTGCTAAATTAATCAAATGAATTATATTTGGTGACACTTCTCAATTCAAATTGGGCAAGTCGAACTTTATTGCATCTAAACTTATGTTATTTTCAAAGAGAAATATAGAATGAATTTCATTCAAAAGCGTCTAGAAAAACCTGTTAGTTAGTTATAAATAATGACAACGTAATAAAGTTGATAAAAAGTTGCTAATATAACCAAATGAATTATATTTGGTGCCACTTTTGAATTCAAAATTGGGGAAGTCGAATTTATAGCCTCTAAACTTACGTTATCGAAATGTATAATGAATTTCGTCCTAAAGCGTCTATAAAAACCTTTTAATTGGCAATATAGAATGAGAACGTAATAATGTTGATATAAAGTTGCTAATTTAATCAAATGAATTATATTTGGTGAGACTTCTCAATTCAAGTTGGGCAAGTCGAACTTTATTGCATCTAAACTTATGTTATTTTTAAAGAGAAATACAGAATGAATTTCATCCAAAAGCATCTAGAAAAACCTCTTAGTTAGTTATAAATAATGACAACGTAATACATTTGATAAAAATTTGCTAATATAACCAAATGAATTATATTTGGTGCCACTTTTGAATTCAAAATTGGGGAAGTCGAATTTCTAGCCTCTAAACTTACGTTATCTAAATGTATAATGAATTTCGTCCAAAAGCGTCTATAAAAACCTTTTAATTGGCTATATAGAATGAGAACGTAATAATGTTGATATAAAGTTGCAAATTAAATCAAATGAATTATATTTGGTGACACTTCTCAATTCAAATTGGGCAAGTCGAACTTTATTGCATCTAAACTTATGTTATTTTTAAAGAGAAATATAGAATGAATTTCATCTAAAAGTGTCTAGCAAAACCTGTTAGTTAATTATAAATAATGACAACGTAATAAAGTTGATAAAAAGTTGCTAATATAATCAAATAAATTATATTTGGTGGCACTTTGAATTCAAAATTGGGGAAGTCGAATTTCTAGCCTCTAAACTTACGTTATCGCAATGTATAATGAATTTCGTCCAAAAGCGTCTATAAAAACCTTTTAATTGGCTATATAGAATGAGAACGTAATAATGTTGATATAAAGTTGCAAATTAAATCAAATGAATTATATTTGGTGACACTTCTCAATTCAAATTGGGCAAGTCGAACTTTATTGCATCTAAACTTATGTTATTTTTAAAGAGAAATATAGAATGAATTTCATCTAAAAGTGTCTAGCAAAACCTGTTAGTTAATTATAAATAATGACAACGTAATAAAGTTGATAAAAAGTTGCTAATATAATCAAATAAATTATATTTGGTGCCACTTTGAATTCAAAATTGGGGAAGTCCAATTTATAGCCTCTAAACCTACGTTATCGAAATGTATAATGAATTTCGTCCAAAAGCGTCTATAAAAACCTTTTAATTGGCTATATAGAATGAGAACGTAATAATGTTGATATAAATATTCTAATTTAATCAAAATGAATTTTATTTGGTGACAATTCTCAATTCGGGCAAGTCGAACTTTATTGCATCTAAACATATGTTATTTTTAAAGAGAAATATAGAATGAATTTCATCCAAAAGCGTCTAGAAAAACCTGTTAGTTAGTCATAAATAATGACAATGTAATAAAGTTAATAAAAAGTTTCTAATATATTCAAATAAATTATATTTGGTGCCACTTTCGAATTCAAAATTGGGGAAGTCGAATTTATAGCCTCTAAACTTACGTTATCGAAATGTATAATGAATTTCGTCCAAAAGCGTCTATAAAAACCTTTTAATTGGCTATATTGAATGAGAACGTAATAATGTTGATATAAAGTTGCTAATTTAATCAAATGAATTATATTTGGTGACACTTCTCAATTCAAATTGGGCAAGTCGAACTTTATTGCATCTAAACTTATGTTATTTTCAAAGAGAAATATAGAATGAATTTCATCCAAAAGCGTCTAGAAAAACCTGTTAGTTAGTCATAAATAATGAAAACGTAATAAAGTTAATAAAAAGTTTCTAATATATTTAAATAAATTATATTTGGTGCCACTTTTGAATTCAAAATTGGGGAACTCGAATTTATAGCCTCTAAACTTACGTTATCGAAATGTATAATGAATTTCGTCCAAAAGCATCTATAAAAACCTTTTAGTTGGCTATATAGAATGAGAACGTAATAATATTGATATCAAGTTGCTAAATTAATCAAATGAATTATATTTGGTGACACTTCTCAATTCAAATTGGGCAAGTCGAACTTTATTGCATCTAAACTTATGTTATTTTCAAAGAGAAATATAGAATGAATTTCATTCAAAAGCGTCTAGAAAAACCTGTTAGTTAGTTATAAATAATGACAACGTAATAAAGTTGATAAAAAGTTGCTAATATAACCAAATGAATTATATTTGGTGCCACTTTTGAATTCAAAATTGGGGAAGTCGAATTTATAGCCTCTAAACTTACGTTATCGAAATGTATAATGAATTTCGTCCTAAAGCGTCTATAAAAACCTTTTAATTGGCAATATAGAATGAGAACGTAATAATGTTGATATAAAGTTGCTAATTTAATCAAATGAATTATATTTGGTGAGACTTCTCAATTCAAGTTGGGCAAGTCGAACTTTATTGCATCTAAACTTATGTTATTTTTAAAGATAAATACAGAATGAATTTCATCCAAAAGCATCTAGAAATACCTCTTAGTTAGTTATAAATAATGACAACGTAATACATTTGATAAAAATTTGCTAATATAACCAAATGAATTATATTTGGTGCCACTTTTGAATTCAAAATTGGGGAAGTCGAATTTCTAGCCTCTAAACTTACGTTATCTAAATGTATAATGAATTTCGTCCAAAAGCGTCTATAAAAACCTTTTAATTGGCTATATAGAATGACAACGTAATAATGTTGATATAAAGTTGCAAATTAAATCAAATGAATTATATTTGGTGACACTTCTGAATTCAAATTGGGCAAGTCGAGCTTTATTGCATCTAAACTTATGTTATTTTTAAAGAGAAATATAGAATGAATTTCATCTAAAAGTGTCTAGCAAAACCTGTTAGTTAATTATAAATAATGACAACGTAATAAAGTTGATAAAAAGTTGCTAATATAATCAAATAAATTATATTTGGTGCCACTTTTGAATTCAAAATTGGGGAAGTCGAATTTATAGCCTCTAAACTTACGTTATCGAAATGTATAATGAATTTCGTCCTAAAGCGTCTATAAAAACCTTTTAATTGGCAATATAGAATGAGAACGTAATAATGTTGATATAAAGTTGCTAATTTAATCAAATGAATTATATTTGGTGAGACTTCTCAATTCAAGTTGGGCAAGTCGAACTTTATTGCATCTAAACTTATGTTATTTTTAAAGAGAAATACAGAATGAATTTCATCCAAAAGCATCTAGAAAAACCTCTTAGTTAGTTATAAATAATGACAACGTAATACATTTGATAAAAATTTGCTAATATAACCAAATGAATTATATTTGGTGCCACTTTTGAATTCAAAATTGGGGAAGTCGAATTTCTAGCCTCTAAACTTACGTTATCTAAATGTATAATGAATTTCGTCCAAAAGCGTCTATAAAAACCTTTTAATTGGCTATATAGAATGAGAACGTAATAATGTTGATATAAAGTTGCAAATTAAATCAAATGAATTATATTTGGTGACACTTCTCAATTCAAATTGGGTAAGTCGAACTTTATTGCATCTAAACTTATGTTATTTTTAAAGAGAAATATAGAATGAATTTCATCTAAAAGTGTCTAGCAAAACCTGTTAGTTAATTATAAATAATGACAACGTAATAAAGTTGATAAAAAGTTGCTAATATAATCAAATAAATTATATTTGGTGCCACTTTGAATTCAAAATTGGGGAAGTCCAATTTATAGCCTCTAAACTTACGTTATCGAAATGTATAATGAATTTCGTCCAAAAGCGTCTATAAAAACCTTTTAATTGGCTATATAGAATGAGAACGTAATAATGTTGATATAAATATTCTAATTTAATCAAAATGAATTTTATTTGGTGACAATTCTCAATTCGGGCAAGTCGAACTTTATTGCATCTAAACATATGTTATTTTTAAAGAGAAATATAGAATGAATTTCATCCAAAAGCGTCTAGAAAAACCTGTTAGTTAGTCATAAATAATGACAATGTAATAAAGTTAATAAAAAGTTTCTAATATATTCAAATAAATTATATTTGGTGCCACTTTCGAATTCAAAATTGGGGAAGTCGAATTTATAGCCTCTAAACTTACGTTATCGAAATGTATAATGAATTTCGTCCAAAAGCGTCTATAAAAACCTTTTAATTGGCTATATAGAATGAGAACGTAATAATGTTGATATAAAGTTGCTAATTTAATCAAATGAATTATATTTGGTGACACTTCTCAATTCAAATTGGGCAAGTCGAACTTTATTGCATCTAAACTTATGTTATTTTCAAAGAGAAATATAGAATGAATTTCATCCAAAAGCGTCTAGAAAAACCTGTTAGTTAGTCATAAATAATGAAAACGTAATAAAGTTAATAAAAAGTTTCTAATATATTTAAATAAATTATATTTGGTGCCACTTTTGAATTCAAAATTGGGGAACTCGAATTTATAGCCTCTAAACTTACGTTATCGAAATGTATAATGAATTTCGTCCAAAAGCATCTATAAAAACCTTTTAGTTGGCTATATAGAATGAGAACGTAATAATGTTGATATCAAGTTGCTAAATTAATCAAATGAATTACATTTGGTGACACTTCTCAATTCAAATTGGGCAAGTCGAACTTTATTGCATCTAAACTTATGTTATTTTCAAAGAGAAATATAGAATGAATTTCATTCAAAAGCGTCTAGAAAAACCTGTTAGTTAGTTATAAATAATGACAACGTAATAAAGTTGATAAAAAGTTGCTAATATAACCAAATGAATTATATTTGGTGCCACTTTTGAATTCAAAATTGGGGAAGTCGAATTTATAGCCTCTAAACTTACGTTATCGAAATGTATAATGAATTTCGTCCTAAAGCGTCTATAAAAACCTTTTAATTGGCAATATAGAATGAGAACGTAATAATGTTGATATAAAGTTGCTAATTTAATCAAATGAATTATATTTGGTGAGACTTCTCAATTCAAGTTGGGCAAGTCGAACTTTATTGCATCTAAACTTATGTTATTTTTAAAGAGAAATACAGAATGAATTTCATCCAAAAGCATCTAGAAAAACCTCTTAGTTAGTTATAAATAATGACAACGTAATACATTTGATAAAAATTTGCTAATATAACCAAATGAATTATATTTGGTGCCACTTTTGAATTCAAAATTGGGGAAGTCGAATTTCTAGCCTCTAAACTTACGTTATCTAAATGTATAATGAATTTCGTCCAAAAGCGTCTATAAAAACCTTTTAATTGGCTATATAGAATGAGAACGTAATAATGTTGATATAAAGTTGCAAATTAAATCAAATGAATTATATTTGGTGACACTTCTCAATTCAAATTGGGCAAGTCGAACTTTATTGCATCTAAACTTATGTTATTTTTAAAGAGAAATATAGAATGAATTTCATCTAAAAGTGTCTAGCAAAACCTGTTAGTTAATTATAAATAATGACAACGTAATAAAGTTGATAAAAAGTTGCTAATATAATCAAATAAATTATATTTGGTGGCACTTTGAATTCAAAATTGGGGAAGTCGAATTTCTAGCCTCTAAACTTACGTTATCGCAATGTATAATGAATTTCGTCCAAAAGAGTCTATAAAAACCTTTTAATTGGCTATATAGAATGAGAACGTAATAATGTTGATATAAAGTTGCAAATTAAATCAAATGAATTATATTTGGTGACACTTCTCAATTCAAATTGGGCAAGTCGAACTTTATTGCATCTAAACTTATGTTATTTTTAAAGAGAAATATAGAATGAATTTCATCTAAAAGTGTCTAGCAAAACCTGTTAGTTAATTATAAATAATGACAACGTAATAAAGTTGATAAAAAGTTGCTAATATAATCAAATAAATTATATTTGGTGCCACTTTGAATTCAAAATTGGGGAAGTCCAATTTATAGCCTCTAAACTTACGTTATCGAAATGTATAATGAATTTCGTCCAAAAGCGTCTATAAAAACCTTTTAATTGGCTATATAGAATGAGAACGTAATAATGTTGATATAAATATTCTAATTTAATCAAAATGAATTTTATTTGGTGACAATTCTCAATTCGGGCAAGTCGAACTTTATTGCATCTAAACATATGTTATTTTTAAAGAGAAATATAGAATGAATTTCATCCAAAAGCGTCTAGAAAAACCTGTTAGTTAGTCATAAATAATGACAATGTAATAAAGTTAATAAAAAGTTTCTAATATATTCAAATAAATTATATTTGGTGCCACTTTCGAATTCAAAATTGGGGAAGTCGAATTTATAGCCTCTAAACTTACGTTATCGAAATGTATAATGAATTTCGTCCAAAAGCGTCTATAAAAACCTTTTAATTGGCTATATTGAATGAGAACGTAATAATGTTGATATAAAGTTGCTAATTTAATCAAATGAATTATATTTGGTGACACTTCTCAATTCAAATTGGGCAAGTCGAACTTTATTGCATCTAAACTTATGTTATTTTCAAAGAGAAATATAGAATGAATTTCATCCAAAAGCGTCTAGAAAAACCTGTTAGTTAGTCATAAATAATGAAAACGTAATAAAGTTAATAAAAAGTTTCTAATATATTTAAATAAATTATATTTGGTGCCACTTTTGAATTCAAAATTGGGGAACTCGAATTTATAGCCTCTAAACTTACGTTATCGAAATGTATAATGAATTTCGTCCAAAAGCATCTATAAAAACCTTTTAGTTGGCTATATAGAATGAGAACGTAATAATATTGATATCAAGTTGCTAAATTAATCAAATGAATTATATTTGGTGACACTTCTCAATTCAAATTGGGCAAGTCGAACTTTATTGCATCTAAACTTATGTTATTTTCAAAGAGAAATATAGAATGAATTTCATTCAAAAGCGTCTAGAAAAACCTGTTAGTTAGTTATAAATAATGACAACGTAATAAAGTTGATAAAAAGTTGCTAATATAACCAAATGAATTATATTTGGTGCCACTTTTGAATTCAAAATTGGGGAAGTCGAATTTATAGCCTCTAAACTTACGTTATCGAAATGTATAATGAATTTCGTCCTAAAGCGTCTATAAAAACCTTTTAATTGGCAATATAGAATGAGAACGTAATAATGTTGATATAAAGTTGCTAATTTAATCAAATGAATTATATTTGGTGAGACTTCTCAATTCAAGTTGGGCAAGTCGAACTTTATTGCATCTAAACTTATGTTATTTTTAAAGAGAAATACAGAATGAATTTCATCCAAAAGCATCTAGAAATACCTCTTAGTTAGTTATAAATAATGACAACGTAATACATTTGATAAAAATTTGCTAATATAACCAAATGAATTATATTTGGTGCCACTTTTGAATTCAAAATTGGGGAAGTCGAATTTCTAGCTCTAAACTTACGTTATCTAAATGTATAATGAATTTCGTCCAAAAGCGTCTATAAAAACCTTTTAATTGGCTATATAGAATGACAACGTAATAATGTTGATATAAAGTTGCAAATTAAATCAAATGAATTATATTTGGTGACACTTCTGAATTCAAATTGGGCAAGTCGAGCTTTATTGCATCTAAACTTATGTTATTTTTAAAGAGAAATATAGAATGAATTTCATCTAAAAGTGTCTAGCAAAACCTGTTAGTTAATTATAAATAATGACAACGTAATAAAGTTGATAAAAAGTTGCTAATATAATCAAATAAATTATATTTGGTGCCACTTTGAATTCAAAATTGGGGAAGTCGAATTTATAGCCTCTAAACTTACGTTATCGAAATGTATAATGAATTTCGTCCTAAAGCGTCTATAAAAACCTTTTAATTGGCAATATAGAATGAGAACGTAATAATGTTGATATAGAGTTGCTAATTTAATCAAATGAGTTATATTTGGTGAGACTTCTCAATTCAAATTGGGCAAGTCGAACTTTATTGCATCTAAACTTATGTTATTTTTAAAAGAGAAATACAGAATGAATTTCATCCAAAAGCAACTAGAAAAACCTGTTAGTTAGTTATAAATAATGACAACGTAATAAATTTGATAAAAATTTGCTAATATAACCAAATGAATTATATTTGGTGCCACTTCTGAATTCAAAGTTGGGGAAGTCGAATTTCTTGCCTCTAAACTTACGTTATCGAAATGTATAATGAATTTCGTCCAAAAGCGTCTATAAAAACCTTTTAATTGGCTATATAGAATGAGAACGTAATAATGTTGATATAAATATTCTAATTTAATCAAAATGAATTTTATTTGGTGACAATTCTCAATTCGGGCAAGTCGAACTTTATTGCATCTAAACATATGTTATTTTTAAAGAGAAATATAGAATGAATTTCATCCAAAAGCGTCTAGAAAAACCTGTTAGTTAGTCATAAATAATGACAATGTAATAAAGTTAATAAAAAGTTTCTAATATATTCAAATAAATTATATTTGGTGCCACTTTCGAATTCAAAATTGGGGAAGTCGAATTTATAGCCTCTAAACTTACGTTATCGAAATGTATAATGAATTTCGTCCAAAAGCGTCTATAAAAACCTTTTAATTGGCTATATTGAATGAGAACGTAATAATGTTGATATAAAGTTGCTAATTTAATCAAATGAATTATATTTGGTGACACTTCTCAATTCAAATTGGGCAAGTCGAACTTTATTGCATCTAAACTTATGTTATTTTCAAAGAGAAATATAGAATGAATTTCATCCAAAAGCGTCTAGAAAAACCTGTTAGTTAGTCATAAATAATGAAAACGTAATAAAGTTAATAAAAAGTTTCTAATATATTTAAATAAATTATATTTGGTGCCACTTTTGAATTCAAAATTGGGGAACTCGAATTTATAGCCTCTAAACTTACGTTATCGAAATGTATAATGAATTTCGTCCAAAAGCATCTATAAAAACCTTTTAGTTGGCTATATAGAATGAGAACGTAATAATATTGATATCAAGTTGCTAAATTAATCAAATGAATTATATTTGGTGACACTTCTCAATTCAAATTGGGCAAGTCGAACTTTATTGCATCTAAACTTATGTTATTTTCAAAGAGAAATATAGAATGAATTTCATCTAAAAGTGTCTAGCAAAACCTGTTAGTTAATTATAAATAATGACAACGTAATAAAGTTGATAAAAAGTTGCTAATATAATCAAATAAATTATATTTGGTGCCACTTTGAATTCAAAATTGGGGAAGTCGAATTTATAGCCTCTAAACTTACGTTATCGAAATGTATAATGAATTTCGTCCTAAAGCGTCTATAAAAACCTTTTAATTGGCAATATAGAATGAGAACGTAATAATGTTGATATAGAGTTGCTAATTTAATCAAATGAGTTATATTTGGTGAGACTTCTCAATTCAAATTGGGCAAGTCGAACTTTATTGCATCTAAACTTATGTTATTTTTAAAAGAGAAATACAGAATGAATTTCATCCAAAAGCAACTAGAAAAACCTGTTAGTTAGTTATAAATAATGACAACGTAATAAATTTGATAAAAATTTGCTAACCAAATGAATTATATTTGGTGCCACTTCTGAATTCAAAGTTGGGGAAGTCGAATTTCTTGCCTCTAAACTTACGTTATCGAAATGTATAATGAATTTCGTCCAAAAGCGTCTATAAAAACCTTTTAATTGGCTATATAGAATGAGAACGTAATAATGTTGATATAAAGTTGCCAATTAAATCAAATGAATTATATTTGGTGACACTTCTCAATTCAAATTGGGCAAGTCGAACTTTATTGCATCTAAACTTATGTTATTTTTAAAGAGAAATATAGAATGAATTTCATCTAAAAGTGTCTAGCAAAACCTGTTAGTTAATTATAAATAATGACAACGTAATAAAGTTGATAAAAAGTTGCTAATATAATCAAATAAATTATATTTGGTGCCACATTGAATTCAAAATTGGGGAAGTCGAATTTATAGCCTCTAAACTTACGTTATCGAAATGTATAATGAATTTCGTCCAAAAGCGTCTATAAAAACCTTTTAATTGGCTATATAGAATAAGAACGTAATAATGTTGATATAAATTTTCTAATTTAATCAAATGAATTATATTTGGTGACACTTCTCAATTCGGGCAAGTCGAACTTTATTGCATCTAAACATATGTTATTTTTAAAGAGAAATATAGAATGAATTTCATCCAAAAGCGTCTAGAAAAACCTGTTAGTTAGTCATAAATAATGACAATGTAATAAAGTTAATAAAAAGATTCTAATATATTCAAATAAATTATATTTGGTGCCACTTTCGAATTCAAAATTGGGGAAGTCGAATTTATAGCCTCTAAACTTACGTTATCGAAATGTATAATGAATTTCGTCCAAAAGCGTCTATAAAAATCTTTTAATTGGCTATATAGAATGAGAACGTAATAATGTTGATATAAAGTTGCTAATTTAATCAAATGAATTATATTTGGTGACACTTCTCAATTCAAATTGGGCAAGTCGAACTTTATTGCATCTAAACTTATGTTATTTTCAAAGAGAAATATAGAATGAATTTCATCCAAAAGCGTCTAGAAAAACCTGTTAGTTAGTCATAAATAATGAAAACGTAATAAAGTTAGTAAAAAGTTTCTAATATATTTAAATAAATTATATTTGGTGCCACTTTTGAATTCAAAATTGGGGAACTCGAATTTATAGCCTCTAAACTTACGTTATCGAAATGTATAATGAATTTCGTCCAAAAGCATCTATAAAAACCTTTTAGTTGGCTATATAGAATGAGAACGTAATAATGTTGATATCAAGTTGCTAAATTAATCAAATGAATTATATTTGGTGACACTTCTCAATTCAAATTGGGCAAGTCGAACTTTATTGCATCTAAACTTATGTTATTTTCAAAGAGAAATATAGAATGAATTTCATTCAAAAGCGTCTAGAAAAACCTGTTAGTTAGTTATAAATAATGACAACGTAATAAAGTTGATAAAAAGTTGCTAATATAACCAAATGAATTATATTTGGTGCCACTTTTGAATTCAAAATTGGGGAAGTCGAATTTATAGCCTCTAAACTTACGTTATCGAAATGTATAATGAATTTCGTCCTAAAGCGTCTATAAAAACCTTTTAATTGGCAATATAGAATGAGAACGTAATAATGTTGATATAAAGTTGCTAATTTAATCAAATGAATTATATTTGGTGAGACTTCTCAATTCAAGTTGGGCAAGTCGAACTTTATTGCATCTAAACTTATGTTATTTTTAAAGAGAAATACAGAATGAATTTCATCCAAAAGCATCTAGAAAAACCTCTTAGTTAGTTATAAATAATGACAACGTAATACATTTGATAAAAATTTGCTAATATAACCAAATGAATTATATTTGGTGCCACTTTTGAATTC
This sequence comes from Lactuca virosa, assembly GCF_052849685.1. Lineage (NCBI taxonomy): Eukaryota > Viridiplantae > Streptophyta > Magnoliopsida > Asterales > Asteraceae > Lactuca > Lactuca virosa. The sequence continues at coordinate 444,823,935 of NC_136430.1, forward strand.
AAAATTGGGGAAGTCGAATTTCTAGCCTCTAAACTTACGTTATCTAAATGTATAATGAATTTCGTCCAAAAGCGTCTATAAAAACCTTTTAATTGGCTATATAGAATGAGAACGTAATAATGTTGATATAAAGTTGCAAATTAAATCAAATGAATTATATTTGGTGACACTTCTCAATTCAAATTGGGCAAGTCGAACTTTATTGCATCTAAACTTATGTTATTTTTAAAGAGAAATATAGAATGAATTTCATCTAAAAGTGTCTAGCAAAACCTGTTAGTTAATTATAAATAATGACAACGTAATAAAGTTCATAAAAAGTTGCTAATATAACCAAATGAATTATATTTGGTGCCACTTTTGAATTCAAAATTGGGGAAGTCGAATTTATAGCCTCTAAACTTACGTTATCGAAATGTATAATGAATTTCGTCTTAAAGCGTCTATAAAAACCTTTTAATTGGCAATATAGAATGAGAACGTAATAATGTTGATATAAAGTTGCTAATTTAATCAAATGAATTATATTTGGTGAGACTTCTCAATTCAAGTTGGGCAAGTCGAACTTTATTGCATCTAAACTTATGTTATTTTTAAAAGAGAAATACAGAATGAATTTCATCCAAAAGCAACTAGAAAAACCTGTTAGTTAGTTATAAATAATGACAACGTAATAAATTTGATAAAAATTTGCTAATATAACCAAATGAATTATATTTGGTGCCACTTCTGAATTCAAAATTGGGGAAGTCGAATTTCTTGCCTCTAAACTTACGTTATCGAAATGTATAATGAATTTCATCCAAAAGCGTCTATAAAAACCTTTTAATTGGCTATATAGAATGAGAACGTAATAATGTTGATATAAAGTTGCCAATTAAATCAAATGAATTATATTTGGTGACACTTCTCAATTCAAATTGGGCAAGTCGAACTTTATTGCATCTAAACTTATGTTATTTTTAAAGAGAAATATAGAATGAATTTCATCTAAAAGTGTCTAGCAAAACCTGTTAGTTAATTATAAATAATGACAACGTAATAAAGTTGATAAAAAGTTGCTAATATAATCAATTAAATTATATTTGGTGCCACATTGAATTCAAAATTGGGGAAGTCGAATTTATAGCCTCTAAACTTACGTTATCGAAATGTATAATGAATTTCGTCCAAAAGCGTCTATACAAACCTTTTAATTGGCTATATAGAATGAGAACGTAATAATGTTGATATAAATTTTCTAATTTAATCAAATGAATTATATTTGGTGACACTTATCAATTCGGGCAAGTCGAACTTTATTGCATCTAAACATATGTTATTTTTAAAGAGAAATATAGAATGAATTTCATCCAAAAGCGTCTAGAAAAACCTGTTAGTTAGTCATAAATAATGACAATGTAATAAAGTTAATAAAAAGATTCTAATATATTCAAATAAATTATATTTGGTGCCACTTTCGAATTCAAAATTGGGGAAGTCGAATTTATAGCCTCTAAACTTACGTTATCGAAATGTATAATGAATTTCGTCCAAAAGCGTCTATAAAAACCTTTTAATTGGCTATATAGAATGAGAACGTAATAATGTTGATATAAAGTTGCTAATTTAATCAAATGAATTATATTTGGTGACACTTCTCAATTCAAATTGGGCAAGTCGAACTTTATTGCATCTAAACTTATGTTATTTTCAAAGAGAAATATAGAATGAATTTCATCCAAAAGCGTCTAGAAAAACCTGTTAGTTAGTCATAAATAATGAAAACATAATAAAGTTAATAAAAAGTTTCTAATATATTTAAATAAATTATATTTGGTGCCACTTTCGAATTCAAAATTGGGGAACTCGAATTTATAGCCTCTAAACTTACGTTATCGAAATGTATAATGAATTTCGTCCAAAAGCATCTATAAAAACCTTTTAGTTGGCTATATAGAATGAGAACGTAATAATGTTGATATCAAGTTGCTAAATTAATCAAATGAATTATATTTGGTGACACTTCTCAATTCAAGTTGGGCAAGTCGAACTTTATTGCATCTAAACTTATGTTATTTTCAAAGAGAAATATAGAATGAATTTCATTCAAAAGCGTCTAGAAAAACCTGTTAGTTAGTTATAAATAATGACAACGTAATAAAGTTGATAAAAAGTTGCTAATATAACCAAATGAATTATATTTGGTGCCACTTTTGAATTCAAAATTGGGGAAGTCGAATTTATAGCCTCTAAACTTACGTTATCGAAATGTATAATGAATTTCGTCTTAAAGCGTCTATAAAAACCTTTTAATTGGCAATATAGAATGAGAACGTAATAATGTTGATATAAAGTTGCTAATTTAATCAAATGAATTATATTTGGTGAGACTTCTCAATTCAAGTTGGGCAAGTCGAACTTTATTGCATCTAAACTTATGTTATTTTTAAAGAGAAATACAGAATGAATTTCATCCAAAAGCATCTAGAAAAACCTCTTAGTTAGTTATAAATAATGACAACGTAATACATTTGATAAAAATTTGCTAATATAACCAAATGAATTATATTTGGTGCCACTTTTGAATTCAAAATTGGGGAAGTCGAATTTCTAGCCTCTAAACTTACGTTATCTAAATGTATAATGAATTTCGTCCAAAAGCGTCTATAAAAACCTTTTAATTGGCTATATAGAATGAGAACGTAATAATGTTGATATAAAGTTGCAAATTAAATCAAATGAATTATATTTGGTGACACTTCTCAATTCAAATTGGGCAAGTCGAACTTTATTGCATCTAAACTTATGTTATTTTTAAAGAGAAATATAGAATGAATTTCATCTAAAAGTGTCTAGCAAAACCTGTTAGTTAATTATAAATAATGACAACGTAATAAAGTTGATAAAAAGTTGCTAATATAATCAAATAAATTATATTTGGTGCCACTTTGAATTCAAAATTGGGGAAGTCCAATTTATAGCCTCTAAACTTACGTTATCGAAATGTATAATGAATTTCGTCCAAAAGCGTCTATAAAAACCTTTTAATTGGCTATATAGAATGAGAACGTAATAATGTTGATATAAATATTCTAATTTAATCAAAATGAATTTTATTTGGTGACAATTCTCAATTCGGGCAAGTCGAACTTTATTGCATCTAAACATATGTTATTTTTAAAGAGAAATATAGAATGAATTTCATCCAAAAGCGTCTAGAAAAACCTGTTAGTTAGTCATAAATAATGACAATGTAATAAAGTTAATAAAAAGTTTCTAATATATTCAAATAAATTATATTTGGTGCCACTTTCGAATTCAAAATTGGGGAAGTCGAATTTATAGCCTCTAAACTTACGTTATCGAAATGTATAATGAATTTCGTCCAAAAGCGTCTATAAAAACCTTTTAATTGGCTATATAGAATGAGAACGTAATAATGTTGATATAAAGTTGCTAATTTAATCAAATGAATTATATTTGGTGACACTTCTCAATTCAAATTGGGCAAGTCGAACTTTATTGCATCTAAACTTATGTTATTTTCAAAGAGAAATATAGAATGAATTTCATCCAAAAGCGTCTACAAAAACCTGTTAGTTAGTCATAAATAATGAAAACGTAATAAAGTTAATAAAAAGTTTCTAATATATTTAAATAAATTATATTTGGTGCCACTTTCGAATTCAAAATTGGGGAACTCGAATTTATAGCCTCTAAACTTACGTTATCGAAATGTATAATGAATTTCGTCCAAAAGCATCTATAAAAACCTTTTAGTTGGCTATATAGAATGAGAACGTAATAATGTTGATATCAAGTTGCTAAATTAATCAAATGAATTATATTTGGTGACACTTCTCAATTCAAATTGGGCAAGTCGAACTTTATTGCATCTAAACTTATGTTATTTTCAAAGAGAAATATAGAATGAATTTCATTCAAAAGCGTCTAGAAAAACCTGTTAGTTAGTTATAAATAATGACAACGTAATAAAGTTGATAAAAAGTTGCTAATATAACCAAATGAATTATATTTGGTGCCACTTTTGAATTCAAAATTGGGGAAGTCGAATTTATAGCCTCCAAACTTACGTTATCGAAATGTATAATGAATTTCATCCTAAAGCGTCTATAAAAACCTTTTAATTGGCAATATAGAATGAGAACGTAATAATGTTGATATAAAGTTGCTAATTTAATCAAATGAATTATATTTGGTGAGACTTCTCAATTCAAGTTGGGCAAGTCGAACTTTATTGCATCTAAACTTATGTTATTTTTAAAGAGAAATACAGAATGAATTTCATCCAAAAGCATCTAGAAAAACCTCTTAGTTAGTTATAAATAATGACAACGTAATACATTTGATAAAAATTTGCTAATATAACCAAATGAATTATATTTGGTGCCACTTTTGAATTCAAAATTGGGGAAGTCGAATTTCTAGCCTCTAAACTTACGTTATCTAAATGTATAATGAATTTCGTCCAAAAGCGTCTATAAAAACCTTTTAATTGGCTATATAGAATGAGAACGTAATAATGTTGATATAAAGTTGCAAATTAAATCAAATGAATTATATTTGGTGACACTTCTCAATTCAAATTGGGCAAGTCGAACTTTATTGCATCTAAACTTATGTTATTTTTAAAGAGAAATATAGAATGAATTTCATCTAAAAGTGTCTAGCAAAACCTGTTAGTTAATTATAAATAATAACAACGTAATAAAGTTGATAAAAAGTTGCTAATATAATCAAATAAATTATATTTGGTGCCACTTTGAATTCAAAATTGGGGAAGTCCAATTTATAGCCTCTAAACTTACGTTATCGAAATGTATAATGAATTTCGTCCAAAAGCGTCTATAAAAACCTTTTAATTGGCTATATAGAATGAGAACGTAATAATGTTGATATAAATATTCTAATTTAATCAAAATGAATTTTATTTGGTGACAATTCTCAATTCGGGCAAGTCGAACTTTATTGCATCTAAACATATGTTATTTTTAAAGAGAAATATAGAATGAATTTCATCCAAAAGCGTCTAGAAAAACCTGTTAGTTAGTCATAAATAATGACAATGTAATAAAGTTAATAAAAAGTTTCTAATATATTCAAATAAATTATATTTGGTGCCACTTTCGAATTCAAAATTGGGGAAGTCGAATTTATAGCCTCTAAACTTACGTTATCGAAATGTATAATGAATTTCGTCCAAAAGCGTCTATAAAAACCTTTTAATTGGCTATATAGAATGAGAACGTAATAATGTTGATATAAAGTTGCTAATTTAATCAAATGAATTATATTTGGTGACACTTCTCAATTCAAATTGGGCAAGTCGAACTTTATTGCATCTAAACTTATGTTATTTTCAAAGAGAAATATAGAATGAATTTCATCCAAAAGCGTCTACAAAAACCTGTTAGTTAGTCATAAATAATGAAAACGTAATAAAGTTAATAAAAAGTTTCTAATATATTTAAATAAATTATATTTGGTGCCACTTTCGAATTCAAAATTGGGGAACTCGAATTTATAGCCTCTAAACTTACGTTATCGAAATGTATAATGAATTTCGTCCAAAAGCATCTATAAAAACCTTTTAGTTGGCTATATAGAATGAGAACGTAATAATGTTGATATCAAGTTGCTAAATTAATCAAATGAATTATATTTGGTGACACTTCTCAATTCAAATTGGGCAAGTCGAACTTTATTGCATCTAAACTTATGTTATTTTCAAAGAGAAATATAGAATGAATTTCATTCAAAAGCGTCTAGAAAAACCTGTTAGTTAGTTATAAATAATGACAACGTAATAAAGTTGATAAAAAGTTGCTAATATAACCAAATGAATTATATTTGGTGCCACTTTTGAATTCAAAATTGGGGAAGTCGAATTTATAGCCTCCAAACTTACGTTATCGAAATGTATAATGAATTTCATCCTAAAGCGTCTATAAAAACCTTTTAATTGGCAATATAGAATGAGAACGTAATAATGTTGATATAAAGTTGCTAATTTAATCAAATGAATTATATTTGGTGAGACTTCTCAATTCAAGTTGGGCAAGTCGAACTTTATTGCATCTAAACTTATGTTATTTTTAAAGAGAAATACAGAATGAATTTCATCCAAAAGCATCTAGAAAAACCTCTTAGTTAGTTATAAATAATGACAACGTAATACATTTGATAAAAATTTGCTAATATAACCAAATGAATTATATTTGGTGCCACTTTTGAATTCAAAATTGGGGAAGTCGAATTTCTAGCCTCTAAACTTACGTTATCTAAATGTATAATGAATTTCGTCCAAAAGCGTCTATAAAAACCTTTTAATTGGCTATATAGAATGAGAACGTAATAATGTTGATATAAAGTTGCAAATTAAATCAAATGAATTATATTTGGTGACACTTCTCAATTCAAATTGGGCAAGTCGAACTTTATTGCATCTAAACTTATGTTATTTTTAAAGAGAAATATAGAATGAATTTCATCTAAAAGTGTCTAGCAAAACCTGTTAGTTAATTATAAATAATGACAACGTAATAAAGTTGATAAAAAGTTGCTAATATAATCAAATAAATTATATTTGGTGCCACTTTGAATTCAAAATTGGGGAAGTCCAATTTATAGCCTCTAAACTTACGTTATCGAAATGTATAATGAATTTCGTCCAAAAGCGTCTATAAAAACCTTTTAATTGGCTATATAGAATGAGAACGTAATAATGTTGATATAAATATTCTAATTTAATCAAAATGAATTTTATTTGGTGACAATTCTCAATTCGGGCAAGTCGAACTTTATTGCATCTAAACATATGTTATTTTTAAAGAGAAATATAGAATGAATTTCATCCAAAAGCGTCTAGAAAAACCTGTTAGTTAGTCATAAATAATGACAATGTAATAAAGTTAATAAAAAGTTTCTAATATATTCAAATAAATTATATTTGGTGCCACTTTCGAATTCAAAATTGGGGAAGTCGAATTTATAGCCTCTAAACTTACGTTATCGAAATGTATAATGAATTTCGTCCAAAAGCGTCTATAAAAACCTTTTAATTGGCTATATAGAATGAGAACGTAATAATGTTGATATAAAGTTGCTAATTTAATCAAATGAATTATATTTGGTGACACTTCTCAATTCAAATTGGGCAAGTCGAACTTTATTGCATCTAAACTTATGTTATTTTCAAAGAGAAATATAGAATGAATTTCATCCAAAAGCGTCTACAAAAACCTGTTAGTTAGTCATAAATAATGAAAACGTAATAAAGTTAATAAAAAGTTTCTAATATATTTAAATAAATTATATTTGGTGCCACTTTCGAATTCAAAATTGGGGAACTCGAATTTATAGCCTCTAAACTTACGTTATCGAAATGTATAATGAATTTCGTCCAAAAGCATCTATAAAAACCTTTTAGTTGGCTATATAGAATGAGAACGTAATAATGTTGATATCAAGTTGCTAAATTAATCAAATGAATTATATTTGGTGACACTTCTCAATTCAAATTGGGCAAGTCGAACTTTATTGCATCTAAACTTATGTTATTTTCAAAGAGAAATATAGAATGAATTTCATTCAAAAGCGTCTAGAAAAACCTGTTAGTTAGTTATAAATAATGACAACGTAATAAAGTTGATAAAAAGTTGCTAATATAACCAAATGAATTATATTTGGTGCCACTTTTGAATTCAAAATTGGGGAAGTCGAATTTATAGCCTCTAAACTTACGTTATCGAAATGTATAATGAATTTCGTCCTAAAGCGTCTATAAAAACCTTTTAATTGGCAATATAGAATGAGAACGTAATAATGTTGATATAAAGTTGCTAATTTAATCAAATGAATTATATTTGGTGAGACTTCTCAATTTAAGTTGGGCAAGTCGAACTTTATTGCATCTAAACTTATGTTATTTTTAAAGAGAAATACAGAATGAATTTCATCCAAAAGCATCTAGAAAAACCTCTTAGTTAGTTATAAATAATGACAACGTAATACATTTGATAAAAATTTGCTAATATAACCAAATGAATTATATTTGGTGCCACTTTTGAATTCAAAATTGGGGAAGTCGAATTTCTAGCCTCTAAACTTACGTTATCTAAATGTATAATCAATTTCGTCCAAAAGCGTCTATAAAAACCTTTTAATTGGCTATATAGAATGAGAACGTAATAATGTTGATATAAAGTTGCAAATTAAATCAAATGAATTATATTTGGTGACACTTCTCAATTCAAATTGGGCAAGTCGAACTTTATTGCATCTAAACTTATGTTATTTCTAAAGAGAAATATAGAATGAATTTCATCTAAAAGTGTCTAGCAAAACCTGTTAGTTAATTATAAATAATGACAACGTAATAAAGTTGATAAAAAGTTGCTAATATAATCAAATAAATTATATTTGGTGCCACTTTGAATTCAAAATTGGGGAAGTCCAATTTATAGCCTCTAAACTTACGTTATCGAAATGTATAATGAATTTCGTCCAAAAGCGTCTATAAAAACCTTTTAATTGGCTATATAGAATGAGAACGTAATAATGTTGATATAAATATTCTAATTTAATCAAAATAAATTATATTTGGTGACAATTCTCAATTCGGGCAAGTCGAACTTTATTGCATCTAAACATATGTTATTTTTAAAGAGAAATATAGAATGAATTTCATCCAAAAGCGTCTAGAAAAACCTGTTAGTTAGTCATAAATAATGACAATGTAATAAAGTTAATAAAAAGTTTCTAATATATTCAAATAAATTATATTTGGTGCCACTTTCGAATTCAAAATTGGGGAAGTCGAATTTATAGCCTCTAAACTTACGTTATCGAAATGTATAATGAATTTCGTCCAAAAGCGTCTATAAAAACCTTTTAATTGGCTATATAGAATGAGAACGTAATAATGTTGATATAAAGTTGCTAATTTAATCAAATGAATTATATTTGGTGCACTTCTCAATTCAAATTGGGCAAGTCGAACTTTATTGCATCTAAACTTATGTTATTTTCAAAGAGAAATATAGAATGAATTTCATCCAAAAGCGTCTAGAAAAACCTGTTAGTTAGTCATAAATAATGAAAACGTAATAAAGTTAATAAAAAGTTTCTAATATATTTAAATAAATTATATTTGGTGCCACTTTCGAATTCAAAATTGGGGAACTCGAATTTATAGCCTCTAAACTTACGTTATCGAAATGTATAATGAATTTCGTCCAAAAGCATCTATAAAAACCTTTTAGTTGGCTATATAGAATGAGAACGTAATAATGTTGATATCAAGTTGCTAAATTAATCAAATGAATTATATTTGGTGACACTTCTCAATTCAAATTGGGCAAGTCGAACTTTATTGCATCTAAACTTATGTTATTTTCAAAGAGAAATATAGAATGAATTTCATTCAAAAGCGTCTAGAAAAACCTGTTAGTTAGTTATAAATAATGACAACGTAATAAAGTTGATAAAAAGTTGCTAATATAACCAAATGAATTATATTTGGTGCCACTTTTGAATTCAAAATTGGGGAAGTCGAATTTATAGCCTCTAAACTTACGTTATCGAAATGTATAATGAATTTCGTCCTAAAGCGTCTATAAAAACCTTTTAATTGGCAATATAGAATGAGAACGTAATAATGTTGATATAAAGTTGCTAATTTAATCAAATGAATTATATTTGGTGAGACTTCTCAATTCAAGTTGGGCAAGTCGAACTTTATTGCATCTAAACTTATGTTATTTTTAAAGAGAAATACAGAATGAATTTCATCCAAAAGCATCTAGAAAAACCTCTTAGTTAGTTATAAATAATGACAACGTAATACATTTGATAAAAATTTGCTAATATAACCAAATGAATTATATTTGGTGCCGCTTTTGAATTCAAAATTGGGGAAGTCGAATTTCTAGCCTCTAAACTTACGTTATCTAAATGTATAATGAATTTCGTCCAAAAGCGTCTATAAAAACCTTTTAATTGGCTATATAGAATAAGAACGTAATAATGTTGATATAAAGTTGCAAATTAAATCAAATGAATTATATTTGGTGACACTTCTCAATTCAAATTGGGCAAGTCGAACTTTATTGCATCTAAACTTATGTTATTTTTAAAGAGAAATATAGAATGAATTTCATCTAAAAGTGTCTAGCAAAACCTGTTAGTTAATTATAAATAATGACAACGTAATAAAGTTGATAAAAAGTTGCTAATATAATCAAATAAATTATATTTGGTGCCACTTTGAATTCAAAATTGGGGAAGTCCAATTTATAGCCTCTAAACTTACGTTATCGAAATGTATAATGAATTTCGTCCAAAAGCGTCTATAAAAACCTTTTAATTGGCTATATAGAATGAGAACGTAATAATGTTGATATAAATATTCTAATTTAATCAAAATGAATTATATTTGGTGACAATTCTCAATTCGGGCAAGTCGAACTTTATTGCATCTAAACATATGTTATTTTTAAAGAGAAATATAGAATGAATTTCATCCAAAAGCGTCTAGAAAAACCTGTTAGTTAGTCATAAATAATGACAATGTAATAAAGTTAATAAAAAGTTTCTAATATATTCAAATAAATTATATTTGGTGCCACTTTCGAATTCAAAATTGGGGAAGTCGAATTTATAGCGTCTAAACTTACGTTATCGAAATGTATAATGAATTTCGTCCAAAAGCGTCTATAAAAACCTTTTAATTGGCTATATAGAATGAGAACGTAATAATGTTGATATAAAGTTGCTAATTTAATCAAATGAATTATATTTGGTGACACTTCTCAATTCAAATTGGGCAAGTCGAACTTTATTGCATCTAAACTTATGTTATTTTCAAAGAGAAATATAGAATGAATTTCATCCAAAAGCGTCTAGAAAAACCTGTTAGTTAGTCATAAATAATGAAAACGTAATAAAGTTAATAAAAAGTTTCTAATATATTTAAATAAATTATATTTGGTGCCACTTTCGAATTCAAAATTGGGGAACTCGAATTTATAGCCTCTAAACTTATGTTATCGAAATGTATAATGAATTTCGTCCAAAAGCATCTATAAAAACCTTTTAGTTGGCTATATAGAATGAGAACGTAATAATGTTGATATCAAGTTGCTAAATTAATCAAATGAATTATATTTGGTGACACTTCTCAATTCAAATTGGGCAAGTCGAACTTTATTGCATCTAAACTTATGTTATTTTCAAAGAGAAATATAGAATGAATTTCATTCAAAAGCGTCTAGAAAAACCTGTTAGTTAGTTATAAATAATGACAACGTAATAAAGTTGATAAAAAGTTGCTAATATAACCAAATGAATTATATTTGGTGCCACTTTTGAATTCAAAATTGGGGAAGTCGAATTTATAGCCTCTAAACTTACGTTATCGAAATGTATAATGAATTTCGTCCTAAAGCGTCTATAAAAACCTTTTAATTGGCAATATAGAATGAGAACGTAATAATGTTGATATAAAGTTGCTAATTTAATCAAATGAATTATATTTGGTGAGACTTCTCAATTCAAGTTGGGCAAGTCGAACTTTATTGCATCTAAACTTATGTTATTTTTAAAGAGAAATACAGAATGAATTTCATCCAAAAGCATCTAGAAAAACCTCTTAGTTAGTTAAAAATAATGACAACGTAATACATTTGATAAAAATTTGCTAATATAACCAAATGAATTATATTTGGTGCCACTTTTGAATTCAAAATTGGGGAAGTCGAATTTCTAGCCTCTAAACTTACGTTATCTAAATGTATAATGAATTTCGTCCAAAAGCGTCTATAAAAACCTTTTAATTGGCTATATAGAATGAGAACGTAATAATGTTGATATAAAGTTGCAAATTAAATCAAATGAATTATATTTGGTGACACTTCTCAATTCAAATTGGGCAAGTCGAACTTTATTGCATCTAAACTTATGTTATTATTAAAGAGAAATATAGAATGAATTTCATCTAAAAGTGTCTAGCAAAACCTGTTAGTTAATTATAAATAATGACAACGTAATAAAGTTGATAAAAAGTTGCTAATATAATCAAATAAATTATATTTGGTGCCACTTTGAATTCAAAATTGGGGAAGTCCAATTTATAGCCTCTAAACTTACGTTATCGAAATGTATAATGAATTTCGTCCAAAAGCGTCTATAAAAACCTTTTAATTGGCTATATAGAATGAGAACGTAATAATGTTGATATAAATATTCTAATTTAAGCAAAATGAATTATATTTGGTGACAATTCTCAATTCGGGCAAGTCGAACTTTATTGCATCTAAACATATGTTATTTTTAAAGAGAAATATAGAATGAATTTCATCCAAAAGCGTCTAGAAAAACCTGTTAGTTAGTCATAAATAATGACAATGTAATAAAGTTAATAAAAAGTTTCTAATATATTCAAATAAATTATATTTGGTGCCACTTTCGAATTCAAAATTGGGGAAGTCGAATTTATAGCCTCTAAACTTACGTTATCGAAATGTATAATGAATTTCGTCCAAAAGCGTCTATAAAAACCTTTTAATTGGCTATATAGAATGAGAACGTAATAATGTTGATATAAAGTTGCTAATTTAATCAAATGAATTATATTTGGTGACACTTCTCAATTCAAATTGGGCAAGTCGAACTTTATTGCATCTAAACTTATGTTATTTTCAAAGAGAAATATAGAATGAATTTCATCCAAAAGCGTCTAGAAAAACCTGTTAGTTAGTCATAAATAATGAAAACGTAATAAAGTTAATAAAAAGTTTCTAATATATTTAAATAAATTATATTTGGTGCCACTTTCGAATTCAAAATTGGGGAACTCGAATTTATAGCCTCTAAACTTATGTTATCGAAATGTATAATGAATTTCGTCCAAAAGCATCTATAAAAACCTTTTAGTTGGCTATATAGAATGAGAACGTAATAATGTTGATATCAAGTTGCTAAATTAATCAAATGAATTATATTTGGTGACACTTCTCAATTCAAATTGGGCAAGTCGAACTTTATTGCATCTAAACTTATGTTATTTTCAAAGAGAAATATAGAATGAATTTCATTCAAAAGCGTCTAGAAAAACCTGTTAGTTAGTTATAAATAATGACAACGTAATAAAGTTGATAAAAAGTTGCTAATATAACCAAATGAATTATATTTGGTGCCACTTTTGAATTCAAAATTGGGGAAGTCGAATTTATAGCCTCTAAACTTACGTTATCGAAATGTATAATGAATTTCGTCCTAAAGCGTCTATAAAAACCTTTTAATTGGCAATATAGAATGAGAACGAAATAATGTTGATATAAAGTTGCTAATTTAATCAAATGAATTATATTTGGTGAGACTTCTCAATTTAAGTTGGGGCAAGTCGAACTTTATTGCATCTAAACTTATGTTATTTTTAAAGAGAAATACAGAATGAATTTCATCCAAAAGCATCTAGAAAAACCTCTTAGTTAGTTATAAATAATGACAACGTAATACATTTGATAAAAATTTGCTAATATAACCAAATGAATTATATTTGGTGCCACTTTTGAATTCAAAATTGGGGAAGTCGAATTTCTAGCCTCTAAACTTACGTTATCTAAATGTATAATGAATTTCGTCCAAAAGCGTCTATAAAAACCTTTTAATTGGCTATATAGAATGAGAACGTAATAATGTTGATATAAAGTTGCAAATTAAATCAAATGAATTATATTTGGTGACACTTCTCAATTCAAATTGGGCAAGTCGAACTTTATTGCATCTAAACTTATGTTATTTTTAAAGAGAAATATAGAATGAATTTCATCTAAAAGTGTCTAGCAAAACCTGTTAGTTAATTATAAATAATGACAACGTAATAAAGTTGATAAAAAGTTGCTAATATAATCAAATAAATTATATTTGGTGCCACCTTGAATTCAAAATTGCGGAAGTCCAATTTATAGCCTCTAAACTTACGTTATCGAAATGTATAATGAATTTCGTCCAAAAGCGTCTATAAAAACCTTTTAATTGGCTATATAGAATGAGAACGTAATAATGTTGATATAACTATTCTAATTTAATCAAAATGAATTATATTTGGTGACAATTCTCAATTCGGGCAAGTCGAACTTTATTGCATCTAAACATATGTTATTTTTAAAGAGAAATATAGAATGAATTTCATCCAAAAAGCGTCTAGAAAAACCTGTTAGTTAGTCATAAATAATGACAATGTAATAAAGTTAATAAAAAGTTTCTAATATATTCAAATAAATTATATTTGGTGCCACTTTCGAATTCAAAATTGGGGAAGTCGAATTTATAGCCTCTAAACTTACGTTATCGAAATGTATAATGAATTTCGTCCAAAAGCGTCTATAAAAACCTTTTAATTGGCTATATAGAATGAGAACGTAATAATGTTGATATAAAGTTGCTAATTTAGTCAAATGAATTATATTTGGTGACACTTCTCAATTCAAATTGGGCAAGTCGAACTTTATTGCATCTAAACTTATGTTATTTTCAAAGAAAAATATTGAATGAATTTCATCCAAAAGCGTCTAGAAAAACCTGTTAGTTAGTTATAAATAATGACAACGTAATAAAAATGGTAAAAAGTTGCTAATATAACCAAATGAATTATATTTGGTGCCACTTTCAAATTCACAATTGGGGAAGTCGAATTTATAGGCCTCTAAACTTACGTTATCGAAATGTATAATGAATTTCGTCCAAAAGTGTCTATAAAAACCTTTTATTTGGCTATATAGAATGATAACGTAATAATGTTGATATAAATTTGCTAATTTAATCAAATGAATTATATTTGGTGACACTTCTCAATTCAAATTAGGCAAGTCGAACTTTATTGCATCTAAACTTATGTTATTTTCAAAGAGAAATATAGAATGAATTTCATCCAAAGGCGTCTAGAAAAACCTGTTAGTTAGTTATAAATAATGACAACGTAATAAAGTTGATAAAAAGTTGCTAATATAACCAAATGAATTATATTTGGTGCCACTTTTGAATTCAAAATTGGGGAAGTCGAATTTATAGCCTCTAAACTTACGTTATCGAAATGTATAATGAATTTCGTCCAAAAGCGTCTATAAAAACCTTTTAATTGGCAATATAGAATGAGAACGTAATAATGTTGATATAAAGTTGCTAATTTAATCAAATGAATTATATTTGGTGAGACTTCTCAATTCAAGTTGGGCAAGTCGAACTTTATTGCATCTAAACTTATGTAATTTTTAAAGAGAAATACATAATGAATTTCATCCAAAAGCATCTAGAAAAACCTGTTAGTTAGTTATAAATAATGACAACGTAATAAATTTGATAAAAATTTGCTAATATAACAAATGAATTATATTTGGTGCCACTTTCGAATTCACAATTGGAGAAGTCGAATTTATAGCCTCTAAACTTACGTTATCGAAATGTATAATGAATTACGTCCAAAAGCGTCTATAAAAACCTTTTAATTGGCTATATAGAATGAGAACGTAATAATGTTGATATAAAGTTGCAAATTAAATCAAATGAATTATATTTGGTGACACTTCTCAATTCAAATTGGGCAAGTCGAACTTTATTGCATCTAAACTTATGTTATTTTTAAAGAGAAATATAGAATGAATTTCATCTAAAAGTGTCTAGCAAAAACTGTTAGTTAATTATAAACAATGACAACGTAATAAAGTTGATAAAAAGTTGCTAATATAATCAAATAAATAATATTTGGTGCCACTTTTAATTCAAAATTGGGGAAGTCGAATTTATAGCCTCTAAACTTACGTTATCGAAATGTATAATGAATTTCGTCCAAAAGCGTCTATAAAAAGCTTTTAATTGGATATATAGAATGAGAACGTAATAATGTTGATATAAATTTTCTAATTTAATCAAATGAATTATATTTGGTGACACTTCTCAATTCGGGCAAGTCGAACTTTATTGCATCTAAACATATGTTATTTTTAAAGAGAAATATAGAATGAATTTCATCCAAAAGCGTCTAGAAAAACCTGTTAGTTAGTCATAAATAATGACAATGTAATAAACTTAATAAAAAGTTTCTAATATATTCAAATAAATTATATTTGGTGCCACTTTTGAATTCAAAATTGGGGAAGTCGAATTTATAGCCTCTAAATTTACGTTATCGAAATGTATAATGAATTTCGTCCAAAAGCGTCTATAAAAACCTTTTAATTGGCTATATAGAATAAGAACGTAATAATGTTGATATAAAGTTGTTAATTTAATCAAATGAATTATATTTGGTGACACTTCTCCATTCAAATTGGGCAAGTCGAACTTTATTGCATCTAAACTTATGTTATTTTCAAAGATAAATATAGAATGAATTTCATCCAAAAGCGTCCAGAAAAACCTGTTAGTTAGTTATAAATAATGACAACGTAATAAAAATGGTAAAAAGTTGCTAATATAACCAAATGAATTATATTTGGTGCCACTTTTGAATTCACAATTGGGGAAGTCGAATTTATAGCCTCTAAACTTACGTTATCGAAATGTATAATGAATTTCGTCCAAAAGCGTCTATAAAAACCTTTTATTTGGCTATATAGAATGATAACGTAATAATGTTATATAAAGTTGCTAATTTAATCAAATGAATTATATTTGGTGACACTTCTCAATTCAAATTAGGCAAGTCGAACTTTATTGCATCTAAACTTATGTTATTTTCAAAGAGAAATATAGAATAAATTTCATCCAAAGGCGTCTAGAAAAACCTGTTAGTTAGTTATAAATAGTGACAACGTAATAAAGTTGATAAAAAGTTGCTAATATAACCAAATGAATTATATTTGGTGCCACTTTTGAATTCAAAATTGGGGAAGTTGAATTTATAGCCTCTAAACTTACGTTATCGAAATGTATAATGAATTTCGTCCTAAAGCGTCTATAAAAACCTTTTAATTGGCAATATAGAATGAGAACGTAATAATGTTGATATAAAGTTGCTAATTTAATCAAATAAATTATATTTGGTGAGACTTCTCAATTCAAGTTGGGCAAGTCGAACTTTATTGCATCTAAACTTATGTTATTTTTAAAGAGAAATACAGAATGAATTTCATCCAAAAGCATCTAGAAAAACCTGTTAGTTAAGTTATAAATAATGACAACGTAATAAATTTGATAAAAATTTGCTAATATAACCAAATGAATTATATTTGGTGCCACTTTCGAATTCACAATTGGGGAAGTCGAATTTATAGCCTCTAAACTTACGTTATCGAAATGTATAATGAATTTCGTCCAAAAGCGTCTATAAAAACCTTTTATTTGGCTATATAGAATGAGAACGTAATAATGGTGATATAAAGTTGCAAATTAAATGAAATGAATTATATTTGGTGACACTTCTCAATTCAAATTGGGCAAGTCGAACTTTATTGCATCTAAACTTATGTTATTTTTAAAGAGAAATATAGAATGAATTTCATCTAAAAGTGTCTAGCAAAACCTGTTAGTTAATTATAAATAATGACAACGTAATAAAGTTGATAAAAAGTTGCAAATATAATCAAATAAATTATATTTGGTGCCACTTTGAATTCAAAATTGGGGAAGTCGAATTTATAGCCTCTAAACTTACGTTATCGAAATGTATAATGAATTTCGTCCAAAAGCGTCTATAAAAACCTTTTAATTGGCTATATAGAATGAGAACGTAATAATGTTGATATAAATTTTCTAATTTAATCAAAATGAATTATATTTGGTGACACTTCTCAATTCAGGCAAGTCAAACTTTATTGCATCTAAACATATGTTATTTTTAAAGAGAAATATAGAATGAATTTCATCCAAAAGCGTCTAGAAAAACCTGTTAGTTAGTCATAAATAATGACAATGTAATAAAGTTAATAAAAAGTTTCTAATATATTCAAATAAATTATATTTGGTGCCACTTTCGAATTCAAAATTGGGGAAGTCGAATTTATAGCCTCTAAACTTACGTTATCGAAATGTATAATGAATTTCGTCCAAAAGCGTCTATAAAATCTTTTAATTGGCTATATAGAATGAGAACGTAATAATGTTGATATAAAGTTGCTAATTTAATCAAATGAATTATATTTGGTGACACTTCTCAATTCAAATTGGGCAAGTCGAACTTTATTGCATCTAAACTTATGTTATTTTCAAAAAAAAATATTGAATGAATTTCATCCAAAAGCGTCTAGAAAAACCTGTTAGTTAAGTTATAAATAATGACAACGTAATAAAAATGGTAAAAAGTTGCTAATATAACCAAATGAATTATATTTGGTGCCACTTTCGAATTAACAATTGGGGAAGTCGAATTTATAGCCTCTAAACTTACGTTATCGAAATGTATAATGAATTTCGTCCAAAAGCGTCTATAAAAACCTTTTATTTGGCTATATAGAATGATAACGTAATAATGTTGATATAAAGTTGCTAATTTAATCAAATGAATTATAGTTGGTGACACTTCTCAATTCAAATTAGGCAAGTCGAACTTTATTGCATCTAAACTTATGTTATTTTCAAAGAGAAATATAGAATGAATTTCATCCAAAGGCGTCTAGAAAAACCTGTTAGTTAGTTATAAATAATGACAACGTAATAAAGTTGATAAAAAGTTGCTAATATAACCAAATGAATTATATTTGGTGCCACTTTTGAATTCAAAATTGGGGAAGTCGAATTTATAGCCTCTAAACTTACGTTATCGAAATGTATAATGAATTTCGTCCAAAAGCGTCTATAAAAACCTTTTAATTGGCAATATAGAATGAGAACGTAATAATGTTGATATAAAGTTGCTAATTTAATCAAATGAATTATATTTGGTGAGACTTCTCAATTCAAGTTGGGCAAGTCGAACTTTATTGCATCTAAACTTATGTTATTTTTAAAGAGAAATACATAATGAATTTGATCCAAAAGCATCTAGAAAAACCTGTTAGTTAGTTACAAATAATGACAACGTAATAAATTTGATAAAAATTTGCTAATATAACCAAATGAATTATATTTGGTGCCACTTTTGAATTCAAAATTGGGGAAGTCGAATTTCTAGCCTCTAAACTTACGTTATCTAAATGTATAATGAATTTCGTCCAAAAGCGTCTATAAAAACCTTTTAATTGGCTATATAGAATGAGAACGTAATAATGTTGATATAAAGTTGCAAATTAAATCAAATGAATTATATTTGGTGACACTTCTCAATTCAAATTGGGCAAGTCGAACTTTATTGCATCTAAACTTATGTTATTTTTAAAGAGAAATATGGAATGAATTTCATCCAAAAGCGTCTAGAAAAACCTGTTAGTTAGTCATAAATAATGACAATGTAATAAAGTTAATAAAAAGTTTCTAATATATTCAAATAAATTATATTTGGTGCCACTTTTGAATTCAAAATTGGGGAAGTCGAATTTATAGCCTCTAAACTTACGTTATCGAAATGTATAATGAATTTCGTCCAAAAGCGTCTATAAAAACCTTTTAATTGGCTATATATAATGAGAACGTAATAATGTTGATATAAAGTTGCTAATTTAATCAAATGAATTATATTTGGTGACACTTCTCCATTCAAATTGGGCAAGTCGAACTTTATTGCATCTAAACTTATGTTATTTTCAAAGATAAATATAGAATGAATTTCATCCAAAAGCGTCCAGAAAAACCTGTTAGTTAGTTATAAATAATGACAACGTAATAAAAATGGTAAAAAGTTGCTAATATAACCAAATGAATTATATTTGGTGCCACTTTTGAATTCACAATTGGGGAAGTCGAATTTATAGCCTCTAAACTTACGTTATCGAAATGTATAATGAATTTCGTCCAAAAGCGTCTATAAAAACCTTTTATTTGGCTATATAGAATGATAACGTAATAATGTTGATATAAAGTTGCTAATTTAATCAAATGAATTATAGTTGGTGACACTTCTCAATTCAAATTAGGCAAGTCGAACTTTATTGCATCTAAACTTATGTTATTTTCAAAGAGAAATATAGAATGAATTTCATCCAAAGGCGTCTAGAAAAACCTGTTAGTTAGTTATAAATAATGACAACGTAATAAAGTTGATAAAAAGTTGCTAATATAACCAAATGAATTATATTTGGTGCCACTTTTGAATTCAAAATTGGGGAAGTCGAATTTATAGCCTCTAAACTTACGTTATCGAAATGTATAATGAATTTCGTCCAAAAGCGTCTATAAAAATCTTTTAATTGGAAATATAGAGTGAGAACGTAATAATGTTGATATAAAGTTGCTAATTTAATCAAATGAATTATATTTGGTGAGACTTCTCAATTCAAGTTGGGCAAGTCGAACTTTATTGCATCTAAACTTATGTTATTTTTAAAGAGAAATACATAATGAATTTGATCCAAAAGCATCTAGAAAAACCTGTTAGTTAGTTATAAATAATGACAACGTAATAAATTTGATAAAAATTTGCTAATATAACCAAATGAATTATATTTGGTGCCACTTTTGAATTCAAAATTGGGGAAGTCGAATTTCTAGCCTCTAAACTTACGTTATCGAAATGTATAATGAATTTCGTCCTAAAGCGTCTATAAAAACCTTTTAATTGGCAATATAGAATGAGCACGTAATAATGTTGATATAAAGTTGCTAATTTAATCAAATGAATTATATTTGGTGAGACTTCTCAATTCAAGTTGGGCAAGTCGAACTTTATTGCATCTAAACTTATGTTATTTTTAAAGAGAAATACAGAATGAATTTCATCCAAAAGCATCTAGAAAAACCTGTTAGTTAGTTATAAATAATGACAACGTAATAAATTTGATAAAAATTTGCTAATATAACCAAATGAATTATATTTGGTGCCACTTTTGAATTCAAAATTGGGGAAGTCGAATTTCTAGCCTCTACACTTACGTTATCTAAATGTATAATGAATTTCATCCAAAAGCGTCTATAAAAACCTTTTAATTGGCAATATAGAATGAGAACGTAATAATGTTGATATAAAGTTGCTAATTTAATCAAATGAATTATATTTGGTGAGACTTCTCAATTCAAGTTGGGCAAGTCGAACTTTATTGCATCTAAACTTATGTTATTTTTAAAGAGAAATACATAATGAATTTGATCCAAAAGCATCTAGAAAAACCTGTTAGTTAGTTATAAATAATGACAACGTAATAAATTTGATAAAAAGTTTCTAATATATTCAAATAAATTATATTTGGTGCCACTTTTGAATTCAAAATTGGGGAAGTCGAATTTATAGCCTCTAAACTTACGTTATCGAAATGTATAATGAATTTCGTCCAAAAGCGTCTATAAAAACCCTTTAATTGGCTATATAGAATGAGAACGTAATAATGTTGATATAAAGTTGCTAATTTAATCAAATGAATTATATTTGGTGACACTTCTCCATTCAAATTGGGCAAGTCGAACTTTATTGCATCTAAACTTATGTTATTTTCAAAGATAAATATAGAATGAATTTCATCCAAAAGCGTCCAGAAAAACCTGTTAGTTAGTTATAAATAATGACAACGTAATAAAAATGGTAAAAAGTTGCTAATATAACCAAATGAATTATATTTGGTGCCACTTTTGAATTCACAATTGGGGAAGTCGAATTTATAGCCTCTAAACTTACGTTATCGAAATGTATAATGAATTTCGTCCAAAAGCGTCTATAAAAACCTTTTATTTGGCTATATAGAATGATAACGTAATAATGTTGATATAAAGTTGCTAATTTAAGCAAATGAATTATAGTTGGTGACACTTCTCAATTCAAATTAGGCAAGTCGAACTTTATTGCATCTAAACTTATGTTATTTTCAAAGAGAAATATAGAATGAATTTCATCCAAAGGCGTCTAGAAAAACCTGTTAGTTAGTTATAAATAATGACAACGTAATAAAGTTGATAAAAAGTTGCTAATATAACCAAATGAATTATATTTGGTGCCACTTTTGAATTCAAAATTGGGGAAGTCGAATTTATAGCCTCTAAACTTACGTTATCGAAATGTATAATGAATTTCGTCCAAAAGCGTCTATAAAAACCTTTTAATTGGCAATATAGAATGAGAACGTAATAATGTTGATATAAAGTTGCTAATATAATCAAATGAATTATATTTGGTGAGACTTCTCAATTCAAGTTGGGCAAGTCGAACTTTATTGCATCTAAACTTATGTTATTTTTAAAGAGAAATACAGAATGAATTTCATCCAAAAGCATCTACAAAAACTTGTTAGTTAGTTATAAATAATGACAACGTAATAAATTTGATAAAAATTTGCTAATATAACCAAATGAATTATATTTGGTGCCACTTTTGAATTCAAAATTGGGGAAGTCGAATTTCTAGCCTCTAAACTTACGTTATCTAAATGTATAATGAATTTCATCCAAAAGCGTCTATAAAAACCTTTTAATTGGCTATATAGAATGACAACGTAATAATGGTGATATAAAGTTGCAAATTAAATCAAATGAATTATATTTGGTGACACTTCTCAATTCAAATTGGGCAAGTCGAACTTTATTGCATCTAAACTTATGTTATTTTTAAAGAGAAATATAGAATGAATTTCATCTAAAAGTGTCTAGCAAAACCTGTTAGTTAATTATAAATAATGACAACGTAATAAAGTTGATAAAAAGTTGCAAATATAATCAAATAAATTATATTTGGTGCCACTTTGAATTTAAAATTGGGGAAGTCGAATTTATAGCCTCTAAACTTACGTTATCGAAATGTATAATGAATTTCGTCCAAAAGCGTCTATAAAAACCTTTTAATTGGCAATATAGAATGAGAACGTAATAATGTTGATATAAATTTTCTAATTTAATCAAAATGAATTATATTTGGTGACACTTCTCAATTCGGGCAAGTCGAACTTTATTGCATCTAAACATATGTTATTTTTAAAGAGAAATATAGAATGAATTTCATCCAAAAGCGTCTAGAAAAACCTGTTAGTTAGTCATAAATACTGACAATGTAATAAAGTTAATAAAAAGTTTCTAATATATTCAAATAAATTATATTTGGTGCCACTTTCGAATTCAAAATTGGGGAAGTCGAATTTATAGCCTCTAAACTTACGTTATCGAAATGTATAATGAATTTCGTCCAAAAGCGTCTATAAAATCTTTTAATTGGCTATATAGAATGAGAACGTAATAATGTTGATATAAAGTTGCTAATTTAATCAAATGAATTATATTTGGTGACACTTCTCAATTCAAATTGGGCAAGTCGAACTTTATTGCATCTAAACTTATGTTATTTTCAAAAAAAAATATTGAATGAATTTCATCCAAAAACGTCTAGAAAAACCTGTTAGTTAAGTTATAAATAATGACAACGTAATAAAAATGGTAAAAAGTTGCTAATATAACCAAATGAATTATATTTGGTGCCACTTTCGAATTCACAATTGGGGAAGTCGAATTTATAGCCTCTAAACTTACGTTATCGAAATGTATAATGAATTTCGTCCTAAAGCGTCTATAAAAACCTTTTAATTGGCAATATAGAATGAGCACGTAATAATGTTGATATAAAGTTGCTAATTTAATCAAATGAATTATATTTGGTGAGACTTCTCAATTCAAGTTGGGCAAGTCGAACTTTATTGCATCTAAACTTATGTTATTTTTAAAGAGAAATACAGAATGAATTTCATCCAAAAGCATCTAGAAAAACCTGTTAGTTAGTTATAAATAATGACAACGTAATAAATTTGATAAAAATTTGCTAATATAACCAAATGAATTATATTTGGTGCCACTTTTGAATTCAAAATTGGGGAAGTCGAATTTCTAGCCTCTACACTTACGTTATCTAAATGTATAATGAATTTCATCCAAAAGCGTCTATAAAAACCTTTTAATTGGCAATATAGAATGAGAACGTAATAATGTTGATATAAAGTTGCTAATTTAATCAAATGAATTATATTTGGTGAGACTTCTCAATTCAAGTTGGGCAAGTCGAACTTTATTCCATCTAAACTTATGTTATTTTTAAAGAGAAATACATAATGAATTTGATCCAAAAGCATCTAGAAAAACCTGTTAGTTAGTTATAAATAATGACAACGTAATAAATTTGATAAAAAGTTTCTAATATATTCAAATAAATTATATTTGGTGCCACTTTTGAATTCAAAATTGGGGAAGTCGAATTTATAGCCTCTAAACTTACGTTATCGAAATGTATAATGAATTTCGTCCAAAAGCGTCTATAAAAACCCTTTAATTGGCTATATAGAATGAGAACGTAATAATGTTGATATAAAGTTGCTAATTTAATCAAATGAATTATATTTGGTGACACTTCTCCATTCAAATTGGGCAAGTCGAACTTTATTGCATCTAAACTTATGTTATTTTCAAAGATAAATATAGAATGAATTTCATCCAAAAGCGTCCAGAAAAACCTGTTAGTTAGTTATAAATAATGACAACGTAATAAAAATGGTAAAAAGTTGCTAATATAACCAAATGAATTATATTTGGTGCCACTTTTGAATTCACAATTGGGGAAGTCGAATTTATAGCCTCTAAACTTACGTTATCGAAATGTATAATGAATTTCGTCCAAAAGCGTCTATAAAAACCTTTTATTTGGCTATATAGAATGATAACGTAATAATGTTGATATAAAGTTGCTAATTTAATCAAATGAATTATAGTTGGTGACACTTCTCAATTCAAATTAGGCAAGTCGAACTTTATTGCATCTAAACTTATGTTATTTTCAAAGAGAAATATAGAATGAATTTCATCCAAAGGCGTCTAGAAAAACCTGTTAGTTAGTTATAAATAATGACAACGTAATAAAGTTGATAAAAAGTTGCTAATATAACCAAATGAATTATATTTGGTGCCACTTTTGAATTCAAAATTGGGGAAGTCGAATTTATAGCCTCTAAACTTACGTTATCGAAATGTATAATGAATTTCGTCCAAAAGCGTCTATAAAAACCTTTTAATTGGCAATATAGAATGAGAACGTAATAATGTTGATATAAAGTTGCTAATATAATCAAATGAATTATATTTGGTGAGACTTCTCAATTCAAGTTGGGCAAGTCGAACTTTATTGCATCTAAACTTATGTTATTTTTAAAGAGAAATACAGAATGAATTTCATCCAAAAGCATCTACAAAAACCTGTTAGTTAGTTATAAATAATGACAACGTAATAAATTTGATAAAAATTTGCTAATATAACCAAATGAATTATATTTGGTGCCACTTTTGAATTCAAAATTGGGGAAGTCGAATTTCTAGCCTCTAAACTTACGTTATCTAAATGTATAATGAATTTCATCCAAAAGCGTCTATAAAAACCTTTTAATTGGCTATATAGAATGACAACGTAATAATGGTGATATAAAGTTGCAAATTAAATCAAATGAATTATATTTGGTGACACTTCTCAATTCAAATTGGGCAAGTCGAACTTTATTGCATCTAAACTTATGTTATTTTTAAAGAGAAATATAGAATGAATTTCATCTAAAAGTGTCTAGCAAAACCTGTTAGTTAATTATAAATAATGACAACGTAATAAAGTTGATAAAAAGTTGCAAATATAATCAAATAAATTATATTTGGTGCCACTTTGAATTTAAAATTGGGGAAGTCGAATTTATAGCCTCTAAACTTACGTTATCGAAATGTATAATGAATTTCGTCCAAAAGCGTCTATAAAAACCTTTTAATTGGCAATATAGAATGAGAACGTAATAATGTTGATATAAATTTTCTAATTTAATCAAAATGAATTATATTTGGTGACACTTCTCAATTCGGGCAAGTCGAACTTTATTGCATCTAAACATATGTTATTTTTAAAGAGAAATATAGAATGAATTTCATCCAAAAGCGTCTAGAAAAACCTGTTAGTTAGTCATAAATACTGACAATGTAATAAAGTTAATAAAAAGTTTCTAATATATTCAAATAAATTATATTTGGTGCCACTTTCGAATTCAAAATTGGGGAAGTCGAATTTATAGCCTCTAAACTTACGTTATCGAAATGTATAATGAATTTCGTCCAAAAGCGTCTATAAAATCTTTTAATTGGCTATATAGAATGAGAACGTAATAATGTTGATATAAAGTTGCTAATTTAATCAAATGAATTATATTTGGTGACACTTCTCAATTCAAATTGGGCAAGTCGAACTTTATTGCATCTAAACTTATGTTATTTTCAAAAAAAAATATTGAATGAATTTCATCCAAAAACGTCTAGAAAAACCTGTTAGTTAAGTTATAAATAATGACAACGTAATAAAAATGGTAAAAAGTTGCTAATATAACCAAATGAATTATATTTGGTGCCACTTTCGAATTCACAATTGGGGAAGTCGAATTTATAGCCTCTAAACTTACGTTATCGAAATGTATAATGAATTTCGTCCAAAAGCGTCTATAAAAACCTTTTATTTGGCTATATAGAATGATAACGTAATAATGTTGATATAAAGTTGCTAATTTAATCAAATGAATTATATTTGGTGACACTTCTCAATTCAAATTGGGCAAGTCGAACTTTATTGCATCTAAACTTATGTTATTTTCAAAGAGAAATATAGAATGAATTTCATCCAAAGGCGTCTAGAAAAACCTGTTAGTTAGTTATAAATAATGACAACGTAATAAAGTTGATAAAAAGTTGCTAATATAACCAAATGAATTATATTTGGTGCCACTTTTGAATTCAAAATTGGGGAAGTCGAATTTATAGCCTCTAAACTTACGTTATCGAAATGTATAATCAATTTCGTCCAAAAGCGTCTATAAAAACCTTTTAATTGGCAATATAGAATGAGAACATAATAATGTTGATATAAAGTTGCTAATTTAATCAAATGAATTATATTTGGTGAGACTTCTCAATTCAAGTTGGGCAAGTCGAACTTTATTGCATCTAAACTTATGTTATTTTTAAAGAGAAATACATAATGAATTTGATCCAAAAGCATCTAGAAAAACCTGTTAGTTAGTTATAAATAATGAGAACGTAATAAATTTGATAAAAATTTGCTAATATAACCAAATGAATTATATTTGGTGCCACTTTTGAATTCAAAATTGGGGAAGTCGAATTTCTAGCCTCTAAACTTACGTTATCGAAATGTATAATGAATTTCGTCCTAAAGCGTCTATAAAAACCTTTTAATTGGCAATATAGAATGAGCACGTAATAATGTTGATATAAAGTTGCTAATTTAATCAAATGAATTATATTTGGTGAGACTTCTCAATTCAAGTTGGGCAAGTCGAACTTTATTGCATCTAAACTTATGTTATTTTTAAAGAGAAATACAGAATGAATTTCATCCAAAAGCATCTAGAAAAACCTGTTAGTTAGTTATAAATAATGACAACGTAATAAATTTGATAAAAATTTGCTAATATAACCAAATGAATTATATTTGGTGCCACTTTTGAATTCAAAATTGGGGAAGTCGAATTTCTAGCCTCTAAACTTACGTTATCTAAATGTATAATGAATTTCATCCAAAAGCGTTTATAAAAACCTTTTAATTGGTTATATAGAATGAGAACGTAATAATGTTGATATAAAGTTGCAAATTAAATCAAATGAATTATATTTGGTGACACTTCTCAATTCAAATTGGGCAAGTCGAACTTTATTGCATCTAAACTTATGTTATTTTTAAAGAGAAATATAGAATGAATTTCATCTAAAAGTGTCTAGCAAAACCTGTTAGTTAATTATAAATAATGGCAACGTAATAAAGTTGATAAAAAGTTGCTAATATAATCAAATAAATTATATTTGGTGCCACTTTGAATTCAAAATTGGGGAAGTCGAATTTATAGCCTCTAAACTTACGTTATCGAAATGTATAATGAATTTCGTCCAAAAGCGTCTATAAAAACCTTTTAATTGGCTATATAGAATGAGAACGTCATAATGTTGATATAAATTTTCTAATTTAATGAATTATATTTGGTGACACTTTTCAATTCGGGCAAGTCGAACTTTATTGCATCTAAACATATGTTATTTTTAAAGAGAAATATAGAATGAATTTCATCCGAAAGCGTCTAGAAAAACCTGTTAGTCAGTCATAAATAATGACAATGTAATAAAGTTAATAAAAAGTTTCTAATATATTCAAATAAATTATATTTGGTGCCACTTTCGAATTCAAAATTGGGGAAGTCGAATTTATAGCCTCTAAACTTACGTTATCGAAATGTATAATGAATTTCGTCCAAAAGCGTCTATAAAAACCTTTTAATTGGCTATATAGAATGAGAACGTAATAATGTTGATATAAAGTTGCTAATTTAATCAAATGAATTATATTTGGTGACACTTCTCAATTCAAATTGGGCAAGTCGAACTTTATTGCATCTAAACTTATGTTATTTTCAAAAAAAAATATTGAATGAATTTCATCCAAAAACGTCTAGAAAAACCTGTTAGTTAAGTTATAAATAATGACAACGTAATAAAAATGGTAAAAAGTTGCTAATATAACCAAATGAATTATATTTGGTGCCACTTTCGAATTCACAATTGGGGAAGTCGAATTTATAGCCTCTAAACTTACGTTATCGAAATGTATAATGAATTTCGTCCAAAAGCGTCTATAAAAACCTTTTATTTGGCTATATAGAATGATAACGTAATAATGTTGATATAAAGTTGCTAATTTAATCAAATGAATTATATTTGGTGACACTTCTCAATTCAAATTGGGCAAGTCGAACTTTATTGCATCTAAACTTATGTTATTTTCAAAGAGAAATATAGAATGAATTTCATCCAAAGGCGTCTAGAAAAACCTGTTAGTTAGTTATAAATAATGACAACGTAATAAAGTTGATAAAAAGTTGCTAATATAACCAAATGAATTATATTTGGTGCCACTTTTGAATTCAAAATTGGGGAAGTCGAATTTCTAGCCTCTAAACTTACGTTATCGAAATGTATAATGAATTTCGTCCTAAAGCGTCTATAAAAACCTTTTAATTGGCAATATAGAATGAGCACGTAATAATGTTGATATAAAGTTGCTAATTTAATCAAATGAATTATATTTGGTGAGACTTCTCAATTCAAGTTGGGCAAGTCGAACTTTATTGCATCTAAACTTATGTTATTTTTAAAGAGAAATACATAATGAATTTGATCCAAAAGCATCTAGAAAAACCTGTTAGTTAGTTATAAATAATGACAACGTAATAAATTTGATAAAAATTTGCTAATATAACCAAATGAATTATATTTGGTGCCACTTTTGAATTCAAAATTGGGGAAGTCGAATTTCTAGCCTCTAAACTTACGTTATCGAAATGTATAATGAATTTCGTCCTAAAGCGTCTATAAAAACCTTTTAATTGGCAATATAGAATGAGCACGTAATAATGTTGATATAAAGTTGCTAATTTAATCAAATGAATTATATTTGGTGAGACTTCTCAATTCAAGTTGGGCAAGTCGAACTTTATTGCATCTAAACTTATGTTATTTTTAAAGAGAAATACAGAATGAATTTCATCCAAAAGCATCTAGAAAAACCTGTTAGTTAGTTATAAATAATGACAACGTAATAAATTTGATAAAAATTTGCTAATATAACCAAATGAATTATATTTGGTGCCACTTTTGAATTCAAAATTGGGGAAGTCGAATTTCTAGCCTCTAAACTTACGTTATCTAAATGTATAATGAATTTCATCCAAAAGCGTTTATAAAAACCTTTTAATTGGTTATATAGAATGAGAACGTAATAATGTTGATATAAAGTTGCAAATTAAATCAAATGAATTATATTTGGTGACACTTCTCAATTCAAATTGGGCAAGTCGAACTTTATTGCATCTAAACTTATGTTATTTTTAAAGAGAAATATAGAATGAATTTCATCTAAAAGTGTCTAGCAAAACCTGTTAGTTAATTATAAATAATGGCAACGTAATAAAGTTGATAAAAAGTTGCTAATATAATCAAATAAATTATATTTGGTGCCACTTTGAATTCAAAATTGGGGAAGTCGAATTTATAGCCTCTAAACTTACGTTATCGAAATGTATAATGAATTTCATCCAAAAGCGTCTATAAAAACCTTTTAATTGGCTATATAGAATGAGAACGTCATAATGTTGATATAAATTTTCTAATTTAATGAATTATATTTGGTGACACTTTTCAATTCGGGCAAGTCGAACTTTATTGCATCTAAACATATGTTATTTTTAAAGAGAAATATAGAATGAATTTCATCCGAAAGCGTCTAGAAAAACCTGTTAGTCAGTCATAAATAATGACAATGTAATAAAGTTAATAAAAAGTTTCTAATATATTCAAATAAATTATATTTGGTGCCACTTTCGAATTCAAAATTGGGGAAGTCGAATTTATAGCCTCTAAACTTACGTTATCGAAATGTATAATGAATTTCGTCCAAAAGCGTCTATAAAAACCTTTTAATTGGCTATATAGAATGAGAACGTAATAATGTTGATATAAAGTTGCTAATTTAATCAAATGAATTATATTTGGTGACACTTCTCAATTCAAATTGGGCAAGTCGAACTTTATTGCATCTAAACTTATGTTATTTTCAAAAAAAAATATTGAATGAATTTCATCCAAAAACGTCTAGAAAAACCTGTTAGTTAAGTTATAAATAATGACAACGTAATAAAAATGGTAAAAAGTTGCTAATATAACCAAATGAATTATATTTGGTGCCACTTTCGAATTCACAATTGGGGAAGTCGAATTTATAGCCTCTAAACTTACGTTATCGAAATGTATAATGAATTTCGTCCAAAAGCGTCTATAAAAACCTTTTATTTGGCTATATAGAATGATAACGTAATAATGTTGATATAAAGTTGCTAATTTAATCAAATGAATTATATTTGGTGACACTTCTCAATTCAAATTGGGCAAGTCGAACTTTATTGCATCTAAACTTATGTTATTTTCAAAGAGAAATATAGAATGAATTTCATCCAAAGGCGTCTAGAAAAACCTGTTAGTTAGTTATAAATAATGACAACGTAATAAAGTTGATAAAAAGTTGCTAATATAACCAAATGAATTATATTTGGTGCCACTTTTGAATTCAAAATTGGGGAAGTCGAATTTCTAGCCTCTAAACTTACGTTATCGAAATGTATAATGAATTTCGTCCTAAAGCGTCTATAAAAACCTTTTAATTGGCAATATAGAATGAGCACGTAATAATGTTGATATAAAGTTGCTAATTTAATCAAATGAATTATATTTGGTGAGACTTCTCAATTCAAGTTGGGCAAGTCGAACTTTATTGCATCTAAACTTATGTTATTTTTAAAGAGAAATACATAATGAATTTGATCCAAAAGCATCTAGAAAAACCTGTTAGTTAGTTATAAATAATGACAACGTAATAAATTTGATAAAAATTTGCTAATATAACCAAATGAATTATATTTGGTGCCACTTTTGAATTCAAAATTGGGGAAGTCGAATTTCTAGCCTCTAAACTTACGTTATCGAAATGTATAATGAATTTCGTCCTAAAGCGTCTATAAAAACCTTTTAATTGGCAATATAGAATGAGCACGTAATAATGTTGATATAAAGTTGCTAATTTAATCAAATGAATTATATTTGGTGAGACTTCTCAATTCAAGTTGGGCAAGTCGAACTTTATTGCATCTAAACTTATGTTATTTTTAAAGAGAAATACAGAATGAATTTCATCCAAAAGCATCTAGAAAAACCTGTTAGTTAGTTATAAATAATGACAACGTAATAAATTTGATAAAAATTTGCTAATATAACCAAATGAATTATATTTGGTGCCACTTTTGAATTCAAAATTGGGGAAGTCGAATTTCTAGCCTCTAAACTTACGTTATCTAAATGTATAATGAATTTCATCCAAAAGCGTTTATAAAAACCTTTTAATTGGTTATATAGAATGAGAACGTAATAATGTTGATATAAAGTTGCAAATTAAATCAAATGAATTATATTTGGTGACACTTCTCAATTCAAATTGGGCAAGTCGAACTTTATTGCATCTAAACTTATGTTATTTTTAAAGAGAAATATAGAATGAATTTCATCTAAAAGTGTCTAGCAAAACCTGTTAGTTAATTATAAATAATGGCAACGTAATAAGTTGATAAAAAGTTGCTAATATAATCAAATAAATTATATTTGGTGCCACTTTGAATTCAAAATTGGGGAAGTCGAATTTATAGCCTCTAAACTTACGTTATCGAAATGTATAATGAATTTCGTCCAAAAGCGTCTATAAAAACCTTTTAATTGGCTATATAGAATGAGAACGTCATAATGTTGATATAAATTTTCTAATTTAATGAATTATATTTGGTGACACTTTTCAATTCGGGCAAGTCGAACTTTATTGCATCTAAACATATGTTATTTTTAAAGAGAAATATAGAATGAATTTCATCCGAAAGCGTCTAGAAAAACCTGTTAGTCAGTCATAAATAATGACAATGTAATAAAGTTAATAAAAAGTTTCTAATATATTCAAATAAATTATATTTGGTGCCACTTTCGAATTCAAAATTGGGGAAGTCGAATTTATAGCCTCTAAACTTACGTTATCGAAATGTATAATGAATTTCGTCCAAAAGCGTCTATAAAAACCTTTTAATTGGCTATATAGAATGAGAACGTAATAATGTTGATATAAAGTTGCTAATTTAATCAAATGAATTATATTTGGTGACACTTCTCAATTCAAATTGGGCAAGTCGAACTTTATTGCATCTAAACTTATGTTATTTTCAAAAAAAAATATTGAATGAATTTCATCCAAAAACGTCTAGAAAAACCTGTTAGTTAAGTTATAAATAATGACAACGTAATAAAAATGGTAAAAAGTTGCTAATATAACCAAATGAATTATATTTGGTGCCACTTTCGAATTCACAATTGGGGAAGTCGAATTTATAGCCTCTAAACTTACGTTATCGAAATGTATAATGAATTTCGTCCAAAAGCGTCTATAAAAACCTTTTATTTGGCTATATAGAATGATAACGTAATAATGTTGATATAAAGTTGCTAATTTAATCAAATGAATTATATTTGGTGACACTTCTCAATTCAAATTGGGCAAGTCGAACTTTATTGCATCTAAACTTATGTTATTTTCAAAGAGAAATATAGAATGAATTTCATCCAAAGGCGTCTAGAAAAACCTGTTAGTTAGTTATAAATAATGACAACGTAATAAAGTTGATAAAAAGTTGCTAATATAACCAAATGAATTATATTTGGTGCCACTTTTGAATTCAAAATTGGGGAAGTCGAATTTCTAGCCTCTAAACTTACGTTATCGAAATGTATAATGAATTTCGTCCTAAAGCGTCTATAAAAACCTTTTAATTGGCAATATAGAATGAGCACGTAATAATGTTGATATAAAGTTGCTAATTTAATCAAATGAATTATATTTGGTGAGACTTCTCAATTCAAGTTGGGCAAGTCGAACTTTATTGCATCTAAACTTATGTTATTTTTAAAGAGAAATACATAATGAATTTGATCCAAAAGCATCTAGAAAAACCTGTTAGTTAGTTATAAATAATGACAACGTAATAAATTTGATAAAAATTTGCTAATATAACCAAATGAATTATATTTGGTGCCACTTTTGAATTCAAAATTGGGGAAGTCGAATTTCTAGCCTCTAAACTTACGTTATCGAAATGTATAATGAATTTCGTCCTAAAGCGTCTATAAAAACCTTTTAATTGGCAATATAGAATGAGCACGTAATAATGTTGATATAAAGTTGCTAATTTAATCAAATGAATTATATTTGGTGAGACTTCTCAATTCAAGTTGGGCAAGTCGAACTTTATTGCATCTAAACTTATGTTATTTTTAAAGAGAAATACAGAATGAATTTCATCCAAAAGCATCTAGAAAAACCTGTTAGTTAGTTATAAATAATGACAACGTAATAAATTTGATAAAAATTTGCTAATATAACCAAATGAATTATATTTGGTGCCACTTTTGAATTCAAAATTGGGGAAGTCGAATTTCTAGCCTCTAAACTTACGTTATCTAAATGTATAATGAATTTCATCCAAAAGCGTTTATAAAAACCTTTTAATTGGTTATATAGAATGAGAACGTAATAATGTTGATATAAAGTTGCAAATTAAATCAAATGAATTATATTTGGTGACACTTCTCAATTCAAATTGGGCAAGTCGAACTTTATTGCATCTAAACTTATGTTATTTTTAAAGAGAAATATAGAATGAATTTCATCTAAAAGTGTCTAGCAAAACCTGTTAGTTAATTATAAATAATGGCAACGTAATAAGTTGATAAAAAGTTGCTAATATAATCAAATAAATTATATTTGGTGCCACTTTGAATTCAAAATTGGGGAAGTCGAATTTATAGCCTCTAAACTTACGTTATCGAAATGTATAATGAATTTCGTCCAAAAGCGTCTATAAAAACCTTTTAATTGGCTATATAGAATGAGAACGTCATAATGTTGATATAAATTTTCTAATTTAATGAATTATATTTGGTGACACTTTTCAATTCGGGCAAGTCGAACTTTATTGCATCTAAACATATGTTATTTTTAAAGAGAAATATAGAATGAATTTCATCCGAAAGCGTCTAGAAAAACCTGTTAGTCAGTCATAAATAATGACAATGTAATAAAGTTAATAAAAAGTTTCTAATATATTCAAATAAATTATATTTGGTGCCACTTTCGAATTCAAAATTGGGGAAGTCGAATTTATAGCCTCTAAACTTACGTTATCGAAATGTATAATGAATTTCGTCGAAAAGCGTCTATAAAAACCTTTTAATTGGCTATATAGAATGAGAACGTAATAATGTTGATATAAAGTTGCTAATTTAATCAAATGAATTATATTTGGTGACACTTCTCAATTCAAATTGGGCAAGTCGAACTTTATTGCATCTAAACTTATGTTATTTTCAAAAAAAAATATTGAATGAATTTCATCCAAAAACGTCTAGAAAAACCTGTTAGTTAAGTTATAAATAATGACAACATAATAAAAATGGTAAAAAGTTGCTAATATAACCAAATGAATTATATTTGGTGCCACTTTCAAATTCACAATTGGGGAAGTCGAATTTATAGCCTCTAAACTTACGTTATCGAAATGTATAATGAATTTCGTCCAAAAGCGTCTATAAAAACCTTTTATTTGGCTATATAGAATGATAACGTAATAATGTTGATATAAAGTTGCTAATTTAATCAAATGAATTATATTTGGTGACACTTCTCAATTCAAATTGGGCAAGTCGAACTTTATTGCATCTAAACTTATGTTATTTTCAAAGAGAAATATAGAATGAATTTCATCCAAAGGCGTCTAGAAAAACCTGTTAGTTAGTTATAAATAATGACAACGTAATAAAGTTGATAAAAAGTTGCTAATATAACCAAATGAATTATATTTGGTGCCACTTTTGAATTCAAAATTGGGGAAGTCGAATTTATAGCCTCTAAACTTACGTTATCGAAATGTATAATCAATTTCGTCCAAAAGCGTCTATAAAAACCTTTTAATTGGCAATATAGAATGAGAACGTAATAATGTTGATATAAAGTTGCTAATTTAATCAAATGAATTATATTTGGTGAGACTTCTCAATTCAAGTTGGGCAAGTCGAACTTTATTGCATCTAAACTTATGTTATTTTTAAAGAGAAATACATAATGAATTTGATCCAAAAGCATCTAGAAAAACCTGTTAGTTAGTTATAAATAATGACAACGTAATAAATTTGATAAAAATTTGCTAATATAACCAAATGAATTATATTTGGTGCCACTTTTGAATTCAAAATTGGGGAAGTCGAATTTCTAGCCTCTAAACTTACGTTATCGAAATGTATAATGAATTTCGTCCTAAAGCGTCTATAAAAACCTTTTAATTGGCAATATAGAATGAGCACGTAATAATGTTGATATAAAGTTGCTAATTTAATCAAATGAATTATATTTGGTGAGACTTCTCAATTCAAGTTGGGCAAGTCGAACTTTATTGCATCTAAACTTATGTTATTTTTAAAGAGAAATACAGAATGAATTTCATCCAAAAGCATCTAGAAAAACCTGTTAGTTAGTTATAAATAATGACAACGTAATAAATTTGATAAAAATTTGCTAATATAACCAAATGAATTATATTTGGTGCCACTTTTGAATTCAAAATTGGGGAAGTCGAATTTCTAGCCTCTAAACTTACGTTATCTAAATGTATAATGAATTTCATCCAAAAGCATTTATAAAAACCTTTTAATTGGTTATATAGAATGAGAACGTAATAATGTTGATATAAAGTTGCAAATTAAATCAAATGAATTATATTTGGTGACACTTCTCAATTCAAATTGGGCAAGTCGAACTTTATTGCATCTAAACTTATGTTATTTTTAAAGAGAAATATAGAATGAATTTCATCTAAAAGTGTCTAGCAAAACCTGTTAGTTAATTATAAATAATGGCAACGTAATAAAGTTGATAAAAAGTTGCTAATATAATCAAATAAATTATATTTGGTGCCACTTTGAATTCAAAATTGGGGAAGTCGAATTTATAGCCTCTAAACTTACGTTATCGAAATGTATAATGAATTTCGTCCAAAAGCGTCTATAAAAACCTTTTAATTGGCTATATAGAATGAGAACGTCATAATGTTGATATAAATTTTCTAATTTAATGAATTATATTTGGTGACACTTTTCAATTCGGGCAAGTCGAACTTTATTGCATCTAAACATATGTTATTTTTAAAGAGAAATATAGAATGAATTTCATCCGAAAGCGTCTAGAAAAACCTGTTAGTCAGTCATAAATAATGACAATGTAATAAAGTTAATAAAAAGTTTCTAATATATTCAAATAAATTATATTTGGTGCCACTTTCGAATTCAAAATTGGGGAAGTCGAATTTATAGCCTCTAAACTTACGTTATCGAAATGTATAATGAATTTCGTCCAAAAACGTCTATAAAAACCTTTTAATTGGCTATATAGAATGAGAACGTAATAATGTTGATATAAAGTTGCTAATTTAATCAAATGAATTATATTTGGTGACACTTCTCAATTCAAATTAGGCAAGTCGAACTTTATTGCATCTAAACTTATGTTATTTTCAAAGAGAAATATAGAATGAATTTCATCCAAAGGCGTCTAGAAAAAAACCTGTTAGTTAGTTATAAATAATGACAACGTAATAAAGTTGATAAAAAGTTGCTAATATAACCAAATGAATTATATTTGGTGCCACTTTTGAATTCAAAATCGGGGAAGTCGAATTTATAGCCTCTAAACTTACGTTATCGAAATGTATAATGAATTTCGTCCAAAAGCGTCTATAAAAAACTTTTAATTGGCAATATAGAATGAGAACGTAATAATGTTGATATAAAGTTGCTAATTTAATCAAATGAATTATATTTGGTGAGACTTCTCAATTCAAGTTGGGCAAGTCGAACTTTATTGCATCTAAACTTATGTTATTTTTAAAGAGAAATACAGAATGAATTTCATCCAAAAGTATCTAGAAAAACCTGTTAGTTAGTTATAAATAATGACAACGTAATAAATTTGATAAAAATTTGCTAATATAACCAAATGAATTATATTTGGTGCCACTTTTGAATTCAAAATTGGGGAAGTCGAATTTCTAGCCTCTAAACTTACGTTATCTAAATGTATAATGAATTTCATCCAAAAGCATTTATAAAAACCTTTTAATTGGTTATATAGAATGAGAACGTAATAATGTTGATATAAAGTTGCAAATTAAATCAAATGAATTATATTTGGTGACACTTCTCAATTCAAATTGGGCAAGTCGAACTTTATTGCATCTAAACTTATGTTATTTTTAAAGAGAAATATAGAATGAATTTCATCTAAAAGTGTCTAGCAAAACCTGTTAGTTAATTATAAATAATGGCAACGTAATAAAGTTGATAAAAAGTTGCTAATATAATCAAATAAATTATATTTGGTGCCACTTTGAATTCAAAATTGGGGAAGTCGAATTTATAGCCTCTAAACTTACGTTATCGAAATGTATAATGAATTTCGTCCAAAAGCGTCTATAAAAACCTTTTAATTGGCTATATAGAATGAGAACGTCATAATGTTGATATAAATTTTCTAATTTAATGAATTATATTTGGTGACACTTTTCAATTCGGGCAAGTCGAACTTTATTGCATCTAAACATATGTTATTTTTAAAGAGAAATATAGAATGAATTTCATCCGAAAGCGTCTAGAAAAACCTGTTAGTCAGTCATAAATAATGACAATGTAATAAAGTTAATAAAAAGTTTCTAATATATTCAAATAAATTATATTTGGTGCCACTTTCGAATTCAAAATTGGGGAAGTCGAATTTATAGCCTCTAAACTTACGTTATCGAAATGTATAATGAATTTCGTCCAAAAACGTCTATAAAAACCTTTTAATTGGCTATATAGAATGAGAACGTAATAATGTTGATATAAAGTTGCTAATTTAATCAAATGAATTATATTTGGTGACACTTCTCAATTCAAATTAGGCAAGTCGAACTTTATTGCATCTAAACTTATGTTATTTTCAAAGAGAAATATAGAATGAATTTCATCCAAAGGCGTCTAGAAAAAAACCTGTTAGTTAGTTATAAATAATGACAACGTAATAAAGTTGATAAAAAGTTGCTAATATAACCAAATGAATTATATTTGGTGCCACTTTTGAATTCAAAATCGGGGAAGTCGAATTTATAGCCTCTAAACTTACGTTATCGAAATGTATAATGAATTTCGTCCAAAAGCGTCTATAAAAACCTTTTAATTGGCAATATAGAATGAGAACGTAATAATGTTGATATAAAGTTGCTAATTTAATCAAATGAATTATATTTGGTGAGACTTCTCAATTCAAGTTGGGCAAGTCGAACTTTATTGCATCTAAACTTATGTTATTTTTAAAGAGAAATACAGAATGAATTTCATCCAAAAGTATCTAGAAAAACCTGTTAGTTAGTTATAAATAATGACAACGTAATAAATTTGATAAAAAATTGCTAATATAACCAAATAAATTATATTTGGTGCCACTTTTGAATTCAAAATTGGGGAAGTCGAATTTCTAGCCTCTAAACTTACGTTATCTAAATGTATAATGAATTTCGTCCAAAAGCGTCTATAAAAACCTTTTAATT
Source organism: Lactuca virosa (assembly GCF_052849685.1). Lineage (NCBI taxonomy): Eukaryota > Viridiplantae > Streptophyta > Magnoliopsida > Asterales > Asteraceae > Lactuca > Lactuca virosa. The sequence goes on from NC_136430.1 coordinate 444,863,285, forward strand.
GGTTATATAGAATGAGAACGTAATAATGTTGATATAAAGTTGCAAATTAAATCAAATGAATTATATTTGGTGACACTTCTCAATTCAAATTGGGCAAGTCGAACTTTATTGCATCTAAACTGATGTTATTTTTAAAGAGAAATATAGAATGAATTTAATCTAAAAGTGTCTAGCAAAACCTGTTAGTTAATTATAAATAATGACAACATAATAAAGTTGATAAAAAGTTGCTAATATAATCAAATAAATTATATTTGGTGCCACTTTGAATTCAAAATTGGGGAAGTCGAATTTATAGCCTCTAAACTTACGTTATCGAAATGTATAATGAATTTCGTCCAAAAGCGTCTATAAAAACCTTTTAATTGGCTATATAGAATGAGAACGTAATAATGTTGATATAAATTTTCTAATTTAATCAAAATGAATTATATTTGGTGACACTTTTCAATTCGGGCAAGTCGAACTTTATTGCATCTAAACATATGTTATTTTTAAAGAGAAATATAGAATGAATTTCATCCGAAAGCGTCTAGAAAAACCTGTTAGTCAGTCATAAATAATGACAATGTAATAAAGTTAATAAAAAGTTTCTAATATATTCAAATAAATTATATTTGGTGCCACTTTCGAATTCAAAATTGGGGAAGTCGAATTTATAGCCTCTAAACTTACGTTATCGAAATGTATAATGAATTTCGTCCAAAAGCATCTATAAAAACCTTTTAATTGGCTATATAGAATGAGAACGTAATAATGTTGATATAAAGTTGCTAATTTAATCAAATGAATTATATTTGGTGACACTTCTCAATTCAAATTGGGCAAGTCGAACTTTATTGCATCTAAACTTATGTTATATTCAAAGAAAAATATTGAATGAATTTCATCCAAAAGCGTCTAGAAAAACCTGTTAGTTAGTTATAAATAATGACAACGTAATAAAAATGGTAAAAAGTTGCTAATATAACCAAATAAATTATATTTGGTGCCACTTTCGAATTCACAATTGGAGAAGTCGAATTTATAGCCTCTAAACTTACGTTATCGAAATGTATAATTAATTTCGTCCAAAAGCGTCTATAAAAACCTTTTATTTGGCTATATAGAATGACAACGTAATAATGTTGATATAAAGTTGCTAATTTAATCAAATGAATTATATTTGGTGACACTTCTCAGTTCAAATTAGGCAAGTCGAACTTTATTGCATCTAAACTTATGTTATTTTCAAAGAGAAATATAGAATGAATTTCATCCAAAGGCGTCTAGAAAAAAACCTGTTAGTTAGTTATAAATAATGACAACGTAATAAAGTTGATAAAAAGTTGCTAATATAACCAAATGAATTATATTTGGTGCCACTTTTGAATTCAAAATTGGGGAAGTCGAATTTATAGCCTCTAAACTTACGTTATCGAAATGTATAATGAATTTCGTCCAAAAGCGTCTATAAAAACCTTTTAATTGGCAATATAGAATGAGAACGTAATAATGTTGATATAAAGTTGCTAATTTAATCAAATGAATTATATTTGGTGAGACTTCTCAATTCAAGTTGGGCAAGTCGAACTTTATTGCATCTAAACTTATGTTATTTTTAAAGAGAAATACAGAATGAATTTCATCCAAAAGTATCTAGAAAAACCTGTTAGTTAGTTATAAATAATGACAACGTAATAAATTTGATAAAAAATTGCTAATATAACCAAATAAATTATATTTGGTGCCACTTTTGAATTCAAAATTGGGGAAGTCGAATTTCTAGCCTCTAAACTTACGTTATCTAAATGTATAATGAATTTCGTCCAAAAGCGTCTATAAAAACCTTTTAATTGGTTAGATAGAATGAGAACGTAATAATGTTGATATAAAGTTGCAAATTAAATCAAATGAATTATATTTGGTGACACTTCTCAATTCAAATTGGGCAAGTCGAACTTTATTGCATCTAAACTGATGTTATTTTTAAAGAGAAATATAGAATGAATTTAATCTAAAAGTGTCTAGCAAAACCTGTTAGTTAATTATAAATAATGACAACATAATAAAGTTGATAAAAAGTTGCTAATATAATCAAATAAATTATATTTGGTGCCACTTTGAATTCAAAATTGGGGAAGTCGAATTTATAGCCTCTAAACTTACGTTATCGAAATGTATAATGAATTTCGTCCAAAAGCGTCTATAAAAACCTTTTAATTGGCTATATAGAATGAGAACGTAATAATGTTGATATAAATTTTCTAATTTAATCAAAATGAATTATATTTGGTGACACTTTTCAATTCGGGCAAGTCGAACTTTATTGCATCTAAACATATGTTATTTTTAAAGAGAAATATAGAATGAATTTCATCCAAAGGCGTCTAGAAAAAAACCTGTTAGTTAGTTATAAATAATGACAACGTAATAAAGTTGATAAAAAGTTGCTAATATAACCAAATGAATTATATTTGGTGCCACTTTTGAATTCAAAATTGGGGAAGTCGAATTTATAGCCTCTAAACTTACGTTATCGAAATGTATAATGAATTTCGTCCAAAAGCGTCTATAAAAACCTTTTAATTGGCAATATAGAATGAGAACGTAATAATGTTGATATAAAGTTGCTAATTTAATCAAATGAATTATATTTGGTGAGACTTCTCAATTCAAGTTGGGCAAGTCGAACTTTATTGCATCTAAACTTATGTTATTTTTAAAGAGAAATACAGAATGAATTTCATCCAAAAGTATCTAGAAAAACCTGTTAGTTAGTTATAAATAATGACAATGTAATAAATTTGATAAAAAATTGCTAATATAACCAAATGAATTATATTTGGTGCCACTTTTGAATTCAAAATTGGGGAAGTCGAACTTCTAGCCTCTAAACTTACGTTATCTAAATGTATAATGAATTTCGTCCAAAAGCGTCTATAAAAACCTTTTAATTGGCTATATAGAATGAGAACGTAATAACGTTGATACAAAGTTGCAAATTAAATCAAATGAATTATATTTGGTGACACTTCTCAATTCAAATTGGGCAAGTCGAACTTTATTGCATCTAAACTTATGTTATTTTTAAAGAGAAATATAGAATGAATTTCATCTAAAAGTGTCTAGCAAAACCTGTTAGTTAATTATAAATAATGACAACGTAATAAAGTTGATAAAAAGTTTCTAATATAATCAAATAAATTATATTTGGTGCCACTTTGAATTCAAAATTGGGGAAGTCGAATTTATAGCCTCTAAACTTACGTTATCGAAATGTATAATGAATTTCGTCCAAAAGCGTCTATAAAAACCTTTTAATTGGCTATATAGAATGAGAACGTAATAATGTTGATATAAATTTTCTAATTTAATCAAAATGAATTATATTTGGTGACACTTCTCAATTCGGGCAAGTCGAACTTTATTGCGTCAAAACATATGTTATTTTTAAAGAGAAATATAGAATGAATTTCATCCAAAAGCGTCTAGAAAAACCTGTTAGTTAGTCATAAATAATGACAATGTAATAAAGTTAATAAAAAGTTTCTAATATATTCAAATAAATTATATTTGGTGCCACTTTCGAATTCAAAATTGGGGATGTCGAATTTATACCCTCTAAACTTACGTTATCGAAATGTATAATGAATTTCGTCCAAAAGCGTCTATAAAAACCTTTTAATTGGCTATATAGAATGAGAACGTAATAATGTTGATATAAAGTTGCTAATTTAATCAAATGAATTATATTTGGTGACACTTCTCAATTCAAATTGGGCAAGTCGAACTTTATTGCATCTAAACTTATGTTATTTTCAAAGAAAAATATTGAATGAATTTCATCCAAAAGCGTCTAGAAAAACCAGTTAGTTAGTTATAAATAATGAAAACGTAATAAAAATGGTAAAAAGTTGCTAATATAACCAAATGAATTATATTTGGTGCCACTTTCGAATTCACAATTGGGGAAGTCGAATTTATAGTCTCTAAACTTACGTTATCGAAATGTATAATGAATTTCGTCCAAAAGCGTCTATAAAAACCTTTTAATTGGCTATATAGAATGAGAACATAATAATGTTGATATAAATTTTCTAATTTAATCAAATGAATTATATTTGGTGACACTTCTCAATTCGGGCAAGTCGAACTTTATTGCATCTAAACTTATGTTATTTTTAAAGAGAAATATAGAATGAATTTCATCCAAAAGCGTCTAGAAAAACCTGTTAGTTAGTTAGAAATAATGACAATGTAATAAAGTTGATAAAAAGTTGCTAATATAACCAAATGAATTATATTTGGTGCCACTTTTGAATTCAAAATTGGGGAAGTCGAATTTATAGCCTCTAAACTCACGTTATCGAAATGTATAATGAATTTCGTCCAAAAGCGTCTACAAAAACCTTTTAATTGGCAATATAGAATGAGAACGTAATAATGTTGATATAAAGTTGCTAATTTAATCAAATGAATTATATTTGGTGAGACTTCTCAATTCAAATTGGGCAAGTCGAACTTTATTGCATCTAAACTTATGTTATTTTTAAAGAGAAATACAGAATGAATTTCATCCAAAAGCATCTAGAAAAACCTGTTAGTTAGTTATAAATAATGACAACGTAATAAATTTGATAAAAATTTGCTAATATAACCAAATGAATTATATTTGGTGCCACTTTTGAATTCAAAGTTGGGGAAGTTGGATTTCTAGCCTCTAAACTTACGTTATCGAAATGTATAATGAATTTCGTCCGAAAGCGTCTATAAAAACCTTTTAATTGGCTATATAGAATGAGAACGTAATAATGTTGATATAAAGTTGCTAATTAAATCAAATGAATTATATTTGGTGACACTTCTCAATTCAAATTGGGCAAGTCGAACTTTATTGCATCTAAACTTATGTTATTTTTAAAGAGAAATATAGAATGAATTTCATCTAAAAGTGTCTAGCAAAAGCTGTTAGTTAATTATAAATAATGACAACATAATAAAGTTGATAAAAAGTTGCTAATATAATCAAATAAATTATATTTGGTGCCACTTTGAATTCAAAATTGGGGAAGTCGAATTTATAGCGTCTAAACTTACGTTATCGAAATGTATAATGAATTTCGTCCAAAAGCGTCTATAAAAACCTTTTAATTGGCAATATAGAATGAGAACGTAATAATGTTGATATAAAGTTGCTAATTTAATCAAATGAATTATATTTGGTGAGACTTCTCAATTCAAATTGGGCAAGTCGAACTTTAATGCATCTAAACTTATGTTATTTTTAAAGAGAAATACAGAATGAATTTCATCCAAAAGCATCTAAAAAAACCTGTTAGTTAGTTATAAATAATGACAACGTAATAAATTTGATAAAAATTTGCTAATATAACCAAATGAATTATATTTGTTGCCACTTTTGAATTCAAAATTGGGGAAGTCGGATTTCTAGCCTCTAAACTTACGTTATCGAAATGTATAATGAATTTCGTCCGAAAGCGTCTATAAAAACCTTTTAATTGGCTATATAGAATGAGAACGTAATAATGTTGATATAAAGTTGCTAATTAAATCAAACGAATTATATTTGGTGACACTTCTCAATTCAAATTGGGCAAGTCGAACTTTATTGCATCTAAACTTATGTTATTTTTAAAGAGAAATATAGAATGAATTTCATCTAAAAGTGTCTAGCAAAAGCTGTTAGTTAATTATAAATAATGACAACGTAATAAAGTTGATAAAAAGTTGCTAATATAATCAAATAAATTATATTTGGTGCCACTTTGAATTCAAAATTGGGGAAGTCGAATTTATAGCCTCTAAACTTACGTTATCGAAATGTATAATGAATTTCGTCCAAAAGCGTCTATAAAAACCTTTTAATTGGCTATATAGAATGAGAACGTAATAATGTTGATATAAAGTTGCTAATTTAATCAAATGAATTATATTTGGTGACACTTCTCAATTCGGGCAAGTCGAACTTTTATTGCATCTAAACTTATGTTATTTTTAAAGAGAAATATAGAATGAATTTCATCCAAAAGCGTCTAAAAAAACCTGTTAGTTAGTCATAAATAATGACAATGTAATAAAGTTAATAAAAAGTTTCTAATATATTCAAATAAATTATATTTGGTGCCACTTTTGAATTTAAAATTGGGGAAGTCGAATTTATAGCCTCTAAACTTACGTTATCGAAATGTATAATGAATTTCGTCCAAAAGCGTCTATAAAAACCTTTTAATTGGCTATATAGAATGAGAACGTAATAATGTTGATATAAAGTTGCTAATTTAATCAAATGAATTATATTTCGTGACACTTCTCAATTCAAATTGGGCAAGTCGAACTTTATTGCATCTAAACTTATGTTATTTTTAAAGAGAAATATAGAATGAATTTCATCCAAAAGCATCTAGAAAAACCTGTTAGTTAGTTATAAATAATGACAACGTAATAAAAATGGTAAAAAGTTGCTAATATAACCAAATGAATTATATTTGGTGCCACTTTTGAATTCACAATTGGGGAAGTCGAATTTATAGCCTCTAAACTTACGTTATCGAAATGTATAATGAATTTCGTCCAAAAGCTTCTATAAAAACCTTTTATTTGGCTATATAGAATGATAACGTAATAATGTTGATATAAAGTTGCTAATTTAATCAAATGATTTATATTTGGTGACACTTCTCAATTCAAATTGGGCAAGTCGAACTTTATTGCATCTAAACTTATGTTATTTTTAAAGAGAAATATAGAATGAATTTCATCTAAAAGTGTCTAGAAAAACCTGTTAGTTAGTCATAAATAATGACAACGTAATAAAGTTGATAAAAAGTTGCTAATATAATCAAATAAATTATATTTGGTGCCACTTTTGAATTCAAAATTGGGGAAGTCGAATTAATAACCTCTAAACTTACGTTATCGAAATGTATAATTAATTTCGTCCAAAAGCGTCTATAAAAACCTTTTAATTTGCTATATAGAATGAGAACGTAATAATGTTGATATAAAGTTGCTAATTTAATCAAATGAATTATATTTGGTGACACTTCTCAATTCAAATTGGGCAAGTCGAACTTTATTGCATCTAAACTTATGTTATTTTTAAAGAGAAATATAGAATGAATTTCATCCAAAAGCGTCTAGAAAAACCTGTTAGTTAGTCATAAATAACAACAACGTAATAAACTTAATAAAAATTTTCTAATATATTCAAATAAATTATATTTGGTGCCACTTTTGAATTCAAAATTGGGAAAGTCGAATTTCTAGCCTCTAAATTTACGTTATCGAAATGTATAACGAATTTCGTCCAAAGGCGTCTATAAAAACCTTTTAATTGACTATATAGAATGAGAACGTAATAATGTTGATATAAAGTTGCTAAATTAATCAAATGAATTATATTTGGTGACACTTCTCAATTCAAATTGGGCAAGTCGAACTTTAGTGCATCTCTACTTATGTTATTTTTAAAGAGAAATATAGAATGAATTTCATCCAAAAGCGTCTAGAAAAACCTGTTAGTTAGTCATAAATAATGACAATGTAATAAAGTTAATAAAATTTTTCTAATATATTCAAATAAATTATATTTGGTGCCACTTTTGAATTCAAAATTGGGGATGTCGAATTTATAGCCTCTAAACTTACGTTATCGAAATGTATAATGAATTTCGTTCAAAAGCGTCTATAAAAACCTTTTAATTGGCTATATAGAATGAGAACGTAATAATGTTTATATAAAGTTGCTAATTTAATCAAATGAATTATATTTGGTGACACTTCTCAATTCAAATCGGGCAAGTCGAATTTTATTGCATCTAAACTTATCTTATTTTCAAAGAGAAATATAGAATGAATTTCATGCAAAAGCGTCTAGAAAAACCTGTTAGTTAGTTATAACTAATGACAACATAATACAAATGGTAAAAAGTTGCTAATATAACCAAATGAATTATATTTGGTGCCACTTTTGAATTCAAATTTGGGGAAGTCGAATTTATAGCCTCTAAACTTACGTTATCGAAATGTATAATGAATTTCGTCCTAAAGCATCTATAAAAACCTTTTAATTGGCTATATAGAATGAGAACGTAATAATGTTGATATAAAGTTACTAATTTAATCAAATGAATTATATTTGGTGACACTTCTCAATTCAAATTAGGCAAGTCGAACTTTATTGCATCTAAACTTATGTTATTTTCAAAGAGAAATATAGAATGAATTTCATCCAAAAGCGACTAGAAAAACCTGTTAGTTAGTTATAAATAATGACAACGTAATAAAGTTGATATAAAGTTGCTAATATAACCAAATGAATTATATTTTGTGCCACTTTTGAATTCAAAATTGGGGAAGTCGAATTTATAGCCTCTAAACTTACGTTATCGAAATGTATAATGAATTTCATCCAAAAGCGTCTATAAAAACCTTTTAATTGGCTATATAGAATGAGAACGTAATAATGTTGATATAAAGTTGCTAATTTAATCAAATGAATTATATTTGGTGACACTTCTCAATTCGGGCAAGTCGAACTTTATTGCATCTAAACTTATGTTATTTTTAAACAGAAATATAGAATGAATTTCATCCAAAAGCGTCTAGAAAAACCTGTTAGTTAGTCATAAATAATGACAATGTAATAAAGTTAATAAAATTTTTCTAATATATTCAATTAAATTATATTTGGTTCCACTTTTGAATTCAAAATTGGGGAAGTCGAATTTATAGCCTCTAAACTTACGTTATCGAAATGTATAATGAATTTCGTCCAAAAGCGTCTATAAAAACCTTTTAATTGGCTATATAGAATGATAACGTAATAATGTTGATATAAAGTTGCTAATTTAATCAAATGATTTATATTTGGTGACACTTCTCAATTCAAATTGGGCAAGTCGAACTTTATTGCATCTAAACTTATGTTATTTTTAAAGAGAAATATAGAATGAATTTCATCCAAAAGCGTCTAGAAAAACCTGTTAGTTAGTCATAAATAATGACAACGTAATAAATTTAATAAAAAGTTTCTAATATATTCAAAAAAATTATATTTGGTGCCACTTTTGAATTTAAAATTGGGGAAGTCGAGTTTATAGCCTCTAAACTTACGTTATCGAAATGTATAATGAATTTCGTCCAAAAGCGTCTATAAAAACCTTTTAATTGGCTATATAGAATGAGAACGTAATAATGTTGATATAAAGTTGCTAATTTAATCAAATGAATTATATTTGGTGACACTTCTCAATTCAAATTAGGCAAGTCGAACTTTATTGCATCTAAACTTATGTTATTTTCAAAGAGAAATATAGAATGAATTTCATCCAAAAGCGACTAGAAAAACCAGTTAGTTAGTTATAAATAATGACAACGTAATAAAGTTGATATAAAGTTGCTAATATAACCAAATGAATTATATTTTGTGCCACTTTTGAATTCAAAATTGGGGAAGTCGAATTTATAGCCTCTAAACTTACGTTATCGAAATGTATAATGAATTTCGTCCAAAAGCGTCTATAAAAACCTTTTAATTGGCTATATAGAATGAGAACGTAATAATGTTGATATAAAGTTGCTAATTTAGTCAAATGAATTATATTTGGTGACACTTCTCAATTCGGGCAAGTCGAACTTTATTGCATCTAAACTTATGTTATTTTTAAACAGAAATATAGAATGAATTTCATCCAAAAGCGTCTAGAAAAACCTGTTAGTTAGTCATAAATAATGACAATGTAATAAAGTTAATAAAAAATTTCTAATATATTCAAATAAATTATATTTGGTGCCACTTTTGAATTCAAAATTGGGGAAGTCGAATTTATAGCCTCTAAACTTACGTTATCGAAATGTATAATGAATTTCGTCCAAAAGCATCTATAAAAACCTTTTAATTAGCTATATAGAATGACAACGTAATAATGTTGATATAAAGTTGCTAATTTAATCAAATGAATTATATTATGTGACGCTTCTCAATTCAAATTGGGCAAGTCGAACTTTATTGCATCTAAACTTATGTTATTTTTAAAGAGAAATATAGAATGAATTTCATCCAAAAGCGTCTAGAAAAACCTGTTAGTTAGTCATAAATAATGACAACGTAATAAAGTTAATAAAAAGTTTCTAATATATTCAAATAAATTATATTTGGTGCCACTTTTGAATTCAAAATTGGGGAAGTCAAATTTATAGCCTCTAAACTTACGTTATCGAAATGTATAATGAATTTCCTCCAAAAGCATCTATAAAAACCTTTTAATTGGCTATATAGAATGAGAACGTAATAATGTTGATATAAAGTTGCTAATTTAATCAAATGAATTATATTTGGTGACACTTCTCAATTCGGGCAAGTCGAACTATATTGCATCTAAACTTATGTTATTTTTAAAGAGAAATATAGAATGAATTTCATCTAAAAGTGTCTAGCAAAACCAGTTAGTTAATTATAAATAATGACAACGTAATAAGGTTGATAAAAAGTTGCTAATGTAATCAAATAAATTATATTTGGTGCCACTTTTGAATTCAAAATTGGGGAAGTCGAATCTATAGCCTCTAAACTTACGTTATCGAAATGTATAATGAATTTCGTCCAAAAGCGTCTATAAAAACCTTTTAATTGGCTATATAGAATGAGAACGTAATAATGTTGATATAAATTTTCTAATTTAATCAAAATGAATTATATTTGGTGACACTTTTCAATTCGGGCAAGTCGAACTTTATTGCATCTAAACATATGTTATTTTTAAAGAGAAATATAGAATGAATTTCATCCGAAAGCGTCTAGAAAAACCTGTTAGTCAGTCATAAATAATGACAATGTAATAAAGTTAATAAAAAGTTTCTAATATATTCAAATAAATTATATTTGGTGCCACTTTCGAATTCAAAATTGGGGAAGTCGAATTTATAGCCTCTAAACTTACGTTATCGAAATGTATAATGAATTTCGTCCAAAAGCATCTATAAAAACCTTTTAATTGGCTATATAGAATGAGAACGTAATAATGTTGATATAAAGTTGCTAATTTAATCAAATGAATTATATTTGGTGACACTTCTCAATTCAAATTGGGCAAGTCGAACTTTATTGCATCTAAACTTATGTTATATTCAAAGAAAAATATTGAATGAATTTCATCCAAAAGCGTCTAGAAAAACCTGTTAGTTAGTTATAAATAATGACAACGTAATAAAAATGGTAAAAAGTTGCTAATATAACCAAATAAATTATATTTGGTGCCACTTTCGAATTCACAATTGGAGAAGTCGAATTTATAGCCTCTAAACTTACGTTATCGAAATGTATAATGAATTTCGTCCAAAAGCGTCTATAAAAACCTTTTATTTGGCTATATAGAATGAGAACGTAATAATGTTGATATAAAGTTGCTAATTTAATCAAATGAATTATATTTGGTGACACTTCTCAATTCAAATTAGGCAAGTCGAACTTTATTGCATCTAAACTTATGTTATTTTCAAAGAGAAATATAGAATGAATTTCATCCAAAAGCGACTAGAAAAACCAGTTAGTTAGTTATAAATAATGACAACGTAATAAAGTTGATATAAAGTTGCTAATATAACCAAATGAATTATATTTTGTGCCACTTTTGAATTCAAAATTGGGGAAGTCGAATTTATAGCCTCTAAACTTACGTTATCGAAATGTATAATGAATTTCGTCCAAAAGCGTCTATAAAAACCTTTTAATTGGCTATATAGAATGAGAACGTAATAATGTTGATATAAAGTTGCTAATTTAGTCAAATGAATTATATTTGGTGACACTTCTCAATTCGGGCAAGTCGAACTTTATTGCATCTAAACTTATGTTATTTTTAAACAGAAATATAGAATGAATTTCATCCAAAAGCGTCTAGAAAAACCTGTTAGTTAGTCATAAATAATGACAATGTAATAAAGTTAATAAAAAATTTCTAATATATTCAAATAAATTATATTTGGTGCCACTTTTGAATTCAAAATTGGGGAAGTCGAATTTATAGCCTCTAAACTTACGTTATCGAAATGTATAATGAATTTCGTCCAAAAGCATCTATAAAAACCTTTTAATTAGCTATATAGAATGACAACGTAATAATGTTGATATAAAGTTGCTAATTTAATCAAATGAATTATATTTGGTGACGCTTCTCAATTCAAATTGGGCAAGTCGAACTTTATTGCATCTAAACTTATGTTATTTTTAAAGAGAAATATAGAATGAATTTCATCCAAAAGCGTCTAGAAAAACCTGTTAGTTAGTCATAAATAATGACAACGTAATAAAGTTAATAAAAAGTTTCTAATATATTCAAATAAATTATATTTGGTGCCACTTTTGAATTCAAAATTGGGGAAGTCAAATTTATAGCCTCTAAACTTACGTTATCGAAATGTATAATGAATTTCCTCCAAAAGCATCTATAAAAACCTTTTAATTGGCTATATAGAATGAGAACGTAATAATGTTGATATAAAGTTGCTAATTTAATCAAATGAATTATATTTGGTGACACTTCTCAATTCGGGCAAGTCGAACTATATTGCATCTAAACTTATGTTATTTTTAAAGAGAAATATAGAATGAATTTCATCTAAAAGTGTCTAGCAAAACCAGTTAGTTAATTATAAATAATGACAACGTAATAAGGTTGATAAAAAGTTGCTAATGTAATCAAATAAATTATATTTGGTGCCACTTTTGAATTCAAAATTGGGGAAGTCGAATCTATAGCCTCTAAACTTACGTTATCGAAATGTATAATGAATTTCGTCCAAAAGCGTCTATAAAAACCTTTTAATTGGCTATATAGAATGAGAACGTAATAATGTTGATATAAATTTTCTAATTTAATCAAAATGAATTATATTTGGTGACACTTTTCAATTCGGGCAAGTCGAACTTTATTGCATCTAAACATATGTTATTTTTAAAGAGAAATATAGAATGAATTTCATCCGAAAGCGTCTAGAAAAACCTGTTAGTCAGTCATAAATAATGACAATGTAATAAAGTTAATAAAAAGTTTCTAATATATTCAAATAAATTATATTTGGTGCCACTTTCGAATTCAAAATTGGGGAAGTCGAATTTATAGCCTCTAAACTTACGTTATCGAAATGTATAATGAATTTCGTCCAAAAGCATCTATAAAAACCTTTTAATTGGCTATATAGAATGAGAACGTAATAATGTTGATATAAAGTTGCTAATTTAATCAAATGAATTATATTTGGTGACACTTCTCAATTCAAATTGGGCAAGTCGAACTTTATTGCATCTAAACTTATGTTATATTCAAAGAAAAATATTGAATGAATTTCATCCAAAAGCGTCTAGAAAAACCTGTTAGTTAGTTATAAATAATGACAACGTAATAAAAATGGTAAAAAGTTGCTAATATAACCAAATAAATTATATTTGGTGCCACTTTCGAATTCACAATTGGAGAAGTCGAATTTATAGCCTCTAAACTTACGTTATCGAAATGTATAATGAATTTCGTCCAAAAGCGTCTATAAAAACCTTTTATTTGGCTATATAGAATGAGAACGTAATAATGTTGATATAAAGTTGCTAATTTAATCAAATGAATTATATTTGGTGACACTTCTCAATTCAAATTAGGCAAGTCGAACTTTATTGCATCTAAACTTATGTTATTTTCAAAGAGAAATATAGAATGAATTTCATCCAAAAGCGACTAGAAAAACCAGTTAGTTAGTTATAAATAATGACAACGTAATAAAGTTGATATAAAGTTGCTAATATAACCAAATGAATTATATTTTGTGCCACTTTTGAATTCAAAATTGGGGAAGTCGAATTTATAGCCTCTAAACTTACGTTATCGAAATGTATAATGAATTTCGTCCAAAAGCGTCTATAAAAACCTTTTAATTGGCTATATAGAATGAGAACGTAATAATGTTGATATAAAGTTGCTAATTTAGTCAAATGAATTATATTTGGTGACACTTCTCAATTCGGGCAAGTCGAACTTTATTGCATCTAAACTTATGTTATTTTTAAACAGAAATATAGAATGAATTTCATCCAAAAGCGTCTAGAAAAACCTGTTAGTTAGTCATAAATAATGACAATGTAATAAAGTTAATAAAAAATTTCTAATATATTCAAATAAATTATATTTGGTGCCACTTTTGAATTCAAAATTAGGGAAGTCGAATTTATAGCCTCTAAACTTACGTTATCGAAATGTATAATGAATTTCGTCCAAAAGCGTCTATAAAAACCTTTTAATTAGCTATATAGAATGACAACGTAATAATGTTGATATAAAGTTGCTAATTTAATCAAATGAATTATATTTGGTGACGCTTCTCAATTCAAATTGGGCAAGTCGAACTTTATTGCATCTAAACTTATGTTATTTTTAAAGAGAAATATAGAATGAATTTCATCCAAAAGCGTCTAGAAAAACCTGTTAGTTAGTCATAAATAATGACAACGTAATAAAGTTAATAAAAAGTTTCTAATATATTCAAATAAATTATATTTGGTGCCACTTTTGAATTCAAAATTGGGGAAGTCAAATTTATAGCCTCTAAACTTACGTTATCGAAATGTATAATGAATTTCGTCCAAAAGCATCTATAAAAACCTTTTAATTGGCTATATAGAATGAGAACGTAATAATGTTGATATAAAGTTGCTAATTTAATCAAATGAATTATATTTGGTGACACTTCTCAATTCGGGCAAGTCGAACTATATTGCATCTAAACTTATGTTATTTTTAAAGAGAAATATAGAATGAATTTCATCTAAAAGTGTCTAGCAAAACCAGTTAGTTAATTATAAATAATGACAACGTAATAAGGTTGATAAAAAGTTGCTAATGTAATCAAATAAATTATATTTGGTGCCACTTTTGAATTCAAAATTGGGGAAGTCGAATCTATAGCCTCTAAACTTACGTTATCGAAATGTATAATGAATTTCGTCCAAAAGCGTCTATAAAAACCTTTTAATTGGCTATATAGAATGAGAACGTAATAATGTTGATATAAATTTTCTAATTTAATCAAAATGAATTATATTTGGTGACACTTTTCAATTCGGGCAAGTCGAACTTTATTGCATCTAAACATATGTTATTTTTAAAGAGAAATATAGAATGAATTTCATCCGAAAGCGTCTATAAAAACCTGTTAGTCAGTCATAAATAATGACAATGTAATAAAGTTAATAAAAAGTTTCTAATATATTCAAATAAATTATATTTGGTGCCACTTTCGAATTCAAAATTGGGGAAGTCGAATTTATAGCCTCTAAACTTACGTTATCGAAATGTATAATGAATTTCGTCCAAAAGCATCTATAAAAACCTTTTAATTGGCTATATAGAATGAGAACGTAATAATGTTGATATAAAGTTGCTAATTTAATCAAATGAATTATATTTGGTGACACTTCTCAATTCAAATTGGGCAAGTCGAACTTTATTGCATCTAAACTTATGTTATATTCAAAGAAAAATATTGAATGAATTTCATCCAAAAGCGTCTAGAAAAACCTGTTAGTTAGTTATAAATAATGACAACGTAATAAAAATGGTAAAAAGTTGCTAATATAACCAAATAAATTATATTTGGTGCCACTTTCGAATTCACAATTGGAGAAGTCGAATTTATAGCCTCTAAACTTACGTTATCGAAATGTATAATGAATTTCGTCCAAAAGCGTCTATAAAAACCTTTTATTTGGCTATATAGAATGACAACGTAATAATGTTGATATAAAGTTGCTAATTTAATCAAATGAATTATATTTGGTGACACTTCTCAGTTCAAATTAGGCAAGTCGAACTTTATTGCATCTAAACTTATGTTATTTTCAAAGAGAAATATAGAATGAATTTCATCCAAAGGCGTCTAGAAAAAAACCTGTTAGTTATAAATAATGACAACGTAATAAAGTTGATAAAAAGTTGCTAATATAACCAAATGAATTATATTTGGTGCCACTTTTGAATTCAAAATTGGGGAAGTCGAATTTATAGCCTCTAAACTTACGTTATCGAAATGTATAATGAATTTCGTCCAAAAGCGTCTATAAAAACCTTTTAATTGGCAATATAGAATGAGAACGTAATAATGTTGATATAAAGTTGCTAATTTAATCAAATGAATTATATTTGGTGAGACTTCTCAATTCAAGTTGGGCAAGTCGAACTTTATTGCATCTAAACTTATGTTATTTTTAAAGAGAAATACAGAATGAATTTCATCCAAAAGTATCTAGAAAAACCTGTTAGTTAGTTATAAATAATGACAACGTAATAAATTTGATAAAAAATTGCTAATATAACCAAATGAATTATATTTGGTGCCACTTTTGAATTCAAAATTGGGGAAGTCGAACTTCTAGCCTCTAAACTTACGTTATCTAAATGTATAATGAATTTCGTCCAAAAGCGTCTATAAAAACCTTTTAATTGGCTATATAGAATGAGAACGTAATAACGTTGATACAAAGTTGCAAATTAAATCAAATGAATTATATTTGGTGACACTTCTCAATTCAAATTGGGCAAGTCGAACTTTATTGCATCTAAACTTATGTTATTTTTAAAGAGAAATATAGAATGAATTTCATCTAAAAGTGTCTAGCAAAACCTGTTAGTTAATTATAAATAATGACAACGTAATAAAGTTGATAAAAAGTTTCTAATATAATCAAATAAATTATATTTGGTGCCACTTTGAATTCAAAATTGGGGAAGTCGAATTTATAGCCTCTAAACTTACGTTATCGAAATGTATAATGAATTTCGTCCAAAAGCGTCTATAAAAACCTTTTAATTGGCTATATAGAATGAGAACGTAATAATGTTGATATAAATTTTCTAATTTAATCAAAATGAATTATATTTGGTGACACTTCTCAATTCGGGCAAGTCGAACTTTATTGCGTCTAAACATATGTTATTTTTAAAGAGAAATATAGAATGAATTTCATCCAAAAGCGTCTAGAAAAACCTGTTAGTTAGTCATAAATAATGACAATGTAATAAAGTTAATAAAAAGTTTCTAATATATTCAAATAAATTATATTTGGTGCCACTTTCGAATTCAAAATTGGGGATGTCGAATTTATACCCTCTAAACTTACGTTATCGAAATGTATAATGAATTTCGTCCAAAAGCGTCTATAAAAACCTTTTAATTGGCTATATAGAATGAGAACGTAATAATGTTGATATAAAGTTGCTAATTTAATCAAATGAATTATATTTGGTGACACTTCTCAATTCAAATTGGGCAAGTCGAACTTTATTGCATCTAAACTTATGTTATTTTCAAAGAAAAATATTGAATGAATTTCATCCAAAAGCGTCTAGAAAAACCAGTTAGTTAGTTATAAATAATGAAAACGTAATAAAAATGGTAAAAAGTTGCTAATATAACCAAATGAATTATATTTGGTGCCACTTTCGAATTCACAATTGGGGAAGTCGAATTTATAGTCTCTAAACTTACGTTATCGAAATGTATAATGAATTTCGTCCAAAAGCGTCTATAAAAACCTTTTAATTGGCTATATAGAATGAGAACATAATAATGTTGATATAAATTTTCTAATTTAATCAAATGAATTATATTTGGTGACACTTCTCAATTCGGGCAAGTCGAACTTTATTGCATCTAAAATTATGTTATTTTCAAAGAGAAATATAGAATGAATTTCATCCAAAAGCGTCTAGAAAAACCTTTTAGTTAGTTAGAAATAATGACAATGTAATAAAGTTGATAAAAAGTTGCTAATATAACCAAATGAATTATATTTGGTGCCACTTTTGAATTCAAAATTGGGGAAGTCAAATTTATAGCCTCTAAACTTACGTTATCGAAATGTATAATGAATTTCGTCCAAAAGCGTCTACAAAAACCTTTTAATTGGCAATATAGAATGAGAACGTAATAATGTTGATATAAAGTTGCTAATTTAATCAAATGAATTATATTTGGTGAGACTTCTCAATTCAAATTGGGCAAGTCGAACTTTATTGCATCTAAACTTATGTTATTTTTAAAGAGAAATACAGAATGAATTTCATCCAAAAGCATCTAGAAAAACCTGTTAGTTAGTTATAAATAATGACAACGTAATAAATTTGATAAAAATTTGCTAATATAACCAAATGAATTATATTTGGTGCCACTTTTGAATTCAAAGTTGGGGAAGTTGGATTTCTAGCCTCTAAACTTACGTTATCGAAATGTATAATGAATTTCGTCCGAAAGCGTCTATAAAAACCTTTTAATTGGCTATATAGAATGAGAACGTAATAATGTTGATATAAAGTTGCTAATTAAATCAAATGAATTATATTTGGTGACACTTCTCAATTCAAATTGGGCAAGTCGAACTTTATTGCATCTAAACTTATGTTATTTTTAAAGAGAAATATAGAATGAATTTCATCTAAAAGTGTCTAGCAAAAGCTGTTAGTTAATTATAAATAATGACAACATAATAAAGTTGATAAAAAGTTGCTAATATAATCAAATAAATTATATTTGGTGCCACTTTGAATTCAAAATTGGGGAAGTCGAATTTATAGCGTCTAAACTTACGTTATCGAAATGTATAATGAATTTCGTCCAAAAGCGTCTATAAAAACCTTTTAATTGGCAATATAGAATGAGAACGTAATAATGTTGATATAAAGTTGCTAATTTAATCAAATGAATTATATTTGGTGAGACTTCTCAATTCAAATTGGGCAAGTCGAACTTTATTGCATCTAAACTTATGTTATTTTTAAAGAGAAATACAGAATGAATTTCATCCAAAAGCATCTAAAAAAACCTGTTAGTTAGTTATAAATAATGACAACGTAATAAATTTGATAAAAATTTGCTAATATAACCAAATGAATTATATTTGTTGCCACTTTTGAATTCAAAATTGGGGAAGTCGGATTTCTAGCCTCTAAACTTACGTTATCGAAATGTATAATGAATTTCGTCCGAAAGCGTCTATAAAAACCTTTTAATTGGCTATATAGAATGAGAACGTAATAATGTTGATATAAAGTTGCTAATTAAATCAAACGAATTATATTTGGTGACACTTCTCAATTCAAATTGGGCAAGTCGAACTTTATTGCATCTAAACTTATGTTATTTTTAAAGAGAAATATAGAATGAATTTCATCTAAAAGTGTCTAGCAAAAGCTGTTAGTTAATTATAAATAATGACAACGTAATAAAGTTGATAAAAAGTTGCTAATATAATCAAATAAATTATATTTGGTGCCACTTTGAATTCAAAATTGGGGAAGTCGAATTTATAGCCTCTAAACTTACGTTATCGAAATGTATAATGAATTTCGTCCAAAAGCGTCTATAAAAACCTTTTAATTGGCTATATAGAATGAGAACGTAATAATGTTGATATAAAGTTGCTAATTTAATCAAATGAATTATATTTGGTGACACTTCTCAATTCGGGCAAGTCGAACTTTTATTGCATCTAAACTTATGTTATTTTTAAAGAGAAATATAGAATGAATTTCATCCAAAAGCGTCTAAAAAAACCTGTTAGTTAGTCATAAATAATGACAATGTAATAAAGTTAATAAAAAGTTTCTAATATATTCAAATAAATTATATTTGGTGCCACTTTTGAATTTAAAATTGGGGAAGTCGAATTTATAGCCTCTAAACTTACGTTATCGAAATGTATAATGAATTTCGTCCAAAAGCGTCTATAAAAACCTTTTAATTGGCTATATAGAATGAGAACGTAATAATGTTGATATAAAGTTGCTAATTTAATCAAATGAATTATATTTCGTGACACTTCTCAATTCAAATTGGGCAAGTCGAACTTTATTGCATCTAAACTTATGTTATTTTTAAAGAGAAATATAGAATGAATTTCATCCAAAAGCATCTAGAAAAACCTGTTAGTTAGTTATAAATAATGACAACGTAATAAAAATGGTAAAAAGTTGCTAATATAACCAAATGAATTATATTTGGTGCCACTTTTGAATTCACAATTGGGGAAGTCGAATTTATAGCCTCTAAACTTACGTTATCGAAATGTATAATGAATTTCGTCCAAAAGCTTCTATAAAAACCTTTTATTTGGCTATATAGAATGATAACGTAATAATGTTGATATAAAGTTGCTAATTTAATCAAATGATTTATATTTGGTGACACTTCTCAATTCAAATTGGGCAAGTCGAACTTTATTGCATCTAAACTTATGTTATTTTTAAAGAGAAATATAGAATGAATTTCATCTAAAAGTGTCTAGAAAAACCTGTTAGTTAGTCATAAATAATGACAATGTAATAAAGTTGATAAAAAGTTGCTAATATAATCAAATAAATTATATTTGGTGCCACTTTTGAATTCAAAATTGGGGAAGTCGAATTAATAACCTCTAAACTTACGTTATCGAAATGTATAATTAATTTCGTCCAAAAGCGTCTATAAAAACCTTTTAATTGGCTATATAGAATGAGAACGTAATAATGTTGATATAAAGTTGCTAATTTAATCAAATGAATTATATTTGGTGACACTTCTCAATTCAAATTGGGCAAGTCGAACTTTATTGCATCTAAACTTATGTTATTTTTAAAGAGAAATATAGAATGAATTTCATCCAAAAGCGTCTAGAAAAACCTGTTAGTTAGTCATAAATAACAACAACGTAATAAACTTAATAAAAATTTTCTAATATATTCAAATAAATTATATTTGGTGCCACTTTTGAATTCAAAATTGGGAAAGTCGAATTTCTAGCCTCTAAATTTACGTTATCGAAATGTATAACGAATTTCGTCCAAAGGCGTCTATAAAAACCTTTTAATTGACTATATAGAATGAGAACGTAATAATGTTGATATAAAGTTGCTAAATTAATCAAATGAATTATATTTGGTGACACTTCTCAATTCAAATTGGGCAAGTCGAACTTTAGTGCATCTCTACTTATGTTATTTTTAAAGAGAAATATAGAATGAATTTCATCCAAAAGCGTCTAGAAAAACCTGTTAGTTAGTCATAAATAATGACAATGTAATAAAGTTAATAAAATTTTTCTAATATATTCAAATAAATTATATTTGGTGCCACTTTTGAATTCAAAATTGGGGATGTCGAATTTATAGCCTCTAAACTTACGTTATCGAAATGTATAATGAATTTCGTTCAAAAGCGTCTATAAAAACCTTTTAATTGGCTATATAGAATGAGAACGTAATAATGTTTATATAAAGTTGCTAATTTAATCAAATGAATTATATTTGGTGACACTTCTCAATTCAAATCGGGCAAGTCGAATTTTATTGCATCTAAACTTATCTTATTTTCAAAGAGAAATATAGAATGAATTTCATGCAAAAGCGTCTAGAAAAACCTGTTAGTTAGTTATAACTAATGACAACATAATACAAATGGTAAAAAGTTGCTAATATAACCAAATGAATTATATTTGGTGCCACTTTTGAATTCAAATTTGGGGAAGTCGAATTTATAGCCTCTAAACTTACGTTATCGAAATGTATAATGAATTTCGTCCTAAAGCATCTATAAAAACCTTTTAATTGGCTATATAGAATGAGAACGTAATAATGTTGATATAAAGTTACTAATTTAATCAAATGAATTATATTTGGTGACACTTCTCAATTCAAATTAGGCAAGTCGAACTTTATTGCATCTAAACTTATGTTATTTTCAAAGAGAAATATAGAATGAATTTCATCCAAAAGCGACTAGAAAAACCTGTTAGTTAGTTATAAATAATGACAACGTAATAAAGTTGATATAAAGTTGCTAATATAACCAAATGAATTATATTTTGTGCCACTTTTGAATTCAAAATTGGGGAAGTCGAATTTATAGCCTCTAAACTTACGTTATCGAAATGTATAATGAATTTCATCCAAAAGCGTCTATAAAAACCTTTTAATTGGCTATATAGAATGAGAACGTAATAATGTTGATATAAAGTTGCTAATTTAATCAAATGAATTATATTTGGTGACACTTCTCAATTCGGGCAAGTCGAACTTTATTGCATCTAAACTTATGTTATTTTTAAACAGAAATATAGAATGAATTTCATCCAAAAGCGTCTAGAAAAACCTGTTAGTTAGTCATAAATAATGACAATGTAATAAAGTTAATAAAATTTTTCTAATATATTCAATTAAATTATATTTGGTTCCACTTTTGAATTCAAAATTGGGGAAGTCGAATTTATAGCCTCTAAACTTACGTTATCGAAATGTATAATGAATTTCGTCCAAAAGCGTCTATAAAAACCTTTTAATTGGCTATATAGAATGATAACGTAATAATGTTGATATAAAGTTGCTAATTTAATCAAATGATTTATATTTGGTGACACTTCTCAATTCAAATTGGGCAAGTCGAACTTTATTGCATCTAAACTTATGTTATTTTTAAAGAGAAATATAGAATGAATTTCATCCAAAAGCGTCTAGAAAAACCTGTTAGTTAGTCATAAATAATGACAACGTAATAAATTTAATAAAAAGTTTCTAATATATTCAAAAAAATTATATTTGGTGCCACTTTTGAATTTAAAATTGGGGAAGTCGAGTTTATAGCCTCTAAACTTACGTTATCGAAATGTATAATGAATTTCGTCCAAAAGCGTCTATAAAAACCTTTTAATTGGCTATATAGAATGAGAACGTAATAATGTTGATATAAAGTTGCTAATTTAATCAAATGAATTATATTTGGTGACACTTCTCAATTCAAATTAGGCAAGTCGAACTTTATTGCATCTAAACTTATGTTATTTTCAAAGAGAAATATAGAATGAATTTCATCCAAAAGCGACTAGAAAAACCAGTTAGTTAGTTATAAATAATGACAACGTAATAAAGTTGATATAAAGTTGCTAATATAACCAAATGAATTATATTTTGTGCCACTTTTGAATTCAAAATTGGGGAAGTCGAATTTATAGCCTCTAAACTTACGTTATCGAAATGTATAATGAATTTCGTCCAAAAGCGTCTATAAAAACCTTTTAATTGGCTATATAGAATGAGAACGTAATAATGTTGATATAAAGTTGCTAATTTAGTCAAATGAATTATATTTGGTGACACTTCTCAATTCGGGCAAGTCGAACTTTATTGCATCTAAACTTATGTTATTTTTAAACAGAAATATAGAATGAATTTCATCCAAAAGCGTCTAGAAAAACCTGTTAGTTAGTCATAAATAATGACAATGTAATAAAGTTAATAAAAAATTTCTAATATATTCAAATAAATTATATTTGGTGCCACTTTTGAATTCAAAATTGGGGAAGTCGAATTTATAGCCTCTAAACTTACGTTATCGAAATGTATAATGAATTTCGTCCAAAAGCGTCTATAAAAACCTTTTAATTAGTTATATAGAATGACAACGTAATAATGTTGATATAAAGTTGCTAATTTAATCAAATGAATTATATTTGGTGACGCTTCTCAATTCAAATTGGGCAAGTCGAACTTTATTGCATCTAAACTTATGTTATTTTTAAAGAGAAATATAGAATGAATTTCATCCAAAAGCGTCTAGAAAAACCTGTTAGTTAGTCATAAATAATGACAACGTAATAAAGTTAATAAAAAGTTTCTAATATATTCAAATAAATTATATTTGGTGCCACTTTTGAATTCAAAATTGGGGAAGTCAAATTTATAGCCTCTAAACTTACGTTATCGAAATGTATAATGAATTTCGTCCAAAAGCATCTATAAAAACCTTTTAATTGGCTATATAGAATGAGAACGTAATAATGTTGATATAAAGTTGCTAATTTAATCAAATGAATTATATTTGGTGACACTTCTCAATTCGGGCAAGTCGAACTATATTGCATCTAAACTTATGTTATTTTTAAAGAGAAATATAGAATGAATTTCATCTAAAAGTGTCTAGCAAAACCAGTTAGTTAATTATAAATAATGACAACGTAATAAGGTTGATAAAAAGTTGCTAATGTAATCAAATAAATTATATTTGGTGCCACTTTTGAATTCAAAATTGGGGAAGTCGAATCTATAGCCTCTAAACTTACGTTATCGAAATGTATAATGAATTTCGTCCAAAAGCGTCTATAAAAACCTTTTAATTGGCTATATAGAATGAGAAAGTAATAATGTTGATATAAAGTTGCTAATTTAATCAAATGAATTATATTTCGTGACACTTCTCAATTCAAATTGGGCAAGTCGAACTTTATTGCATCTAAACTTATGTTATTTTTAAAGAGAAATATAGAATGAATTTCATCCAAAAGCATCTAGAAAAACCTGTTAGTTAGTTATAAATAATGACAACGTAATAAAAATGGTAAAAAGTTGCTAATATAACCAAATGAATTATATTTGGTGCCACTTTTGAATTCACAATTGGGGAAGTCGAATTTATAGCCTCTAAACTTACGTTATCGAAATGTATAATGAATTCCGTCCAAAAGCTTCTATAAAAACCTTTTATTTGGCTATATAGAATGATAACGTAATAATGTTGATATAAAGTTGCTAATTTAATCAAATGATTTATATTTGGTGACACTTCTCAATTCAAATTAGGCAAGTCGAACTTTATTGCATCTAAACTTATGTTATTTTTAAAGAGAAATATACAATGAATTTCATCTAAAAGTGTCTAGCAAAACCAGTTAGTTAATTATAAATAATGACAACGTAATAAGGTTGATAAAAAGTTGCTAATATAATCAAATAAATTATATTTGGTGCCACTTTGAATTCAAAATTGGGGAAGTCGATTTTATAGCCTCTAAACTTACGTTATCGAAATGTATAATGAATTTCGTCCAAAAGCGTCTATAAAAACCTTTTAATTGGCTATATAGAATGAGAACGTAATAATGTTGATATAAAGTTGCTAATTTAATCAAATGAATTATATTTGGTGACACTTCTCAATTCGGGCAAGTCGAACTTTATTGCATCTAAACTTATGTTATTTTTAAAGAGAAATATAGAATGAATTTCATCCAAAAGCGTCTAGAAAAACCAGTTAGGTAGTCATAAATAACGACAATGTAATAAAGTTAATAAAAAGTTTCTAATATATTCAAATAAATTATATTTGGTGCCACTTTTGAATTCAAAATTGGGAAAGTCGAATTTCTAGCCTCTAAACTTACGTTATCGAAATGTATAATGAATTTCGTCCAAAGGCGTCTATAAAAACCTTTTAATTGGCTATATAGAATGAGAACGTAATAATGTTGATATAAAGTTGCTAAATTAATCAAATGAATTATATTTGGTGACACTTTTCAATTCAAATTGGGCAAGTCGAACTTTATTGCATCTCAACTTATGTTATTTTTAAAGAGAAATATAGAATGAATTTCATCCAAATGCGTCTAGAAAAACCTGTTAGTTAGTCATAAATGATGACAACGTAATAAAGTTAATAAAAAGTTTCTAATATATTTAAATAAATTATATTTGATGCCACTTTCGAATTCAAAATTGGGGAACTCGAATTTATAGCCTCTAAACTTACGTTATCGAAATGTATAATGAATTTCGTGCAGAAGCGTCTATAAAAACCTTTTAATTGGCTATGTAGAATGAGAACGTAATAATATTGATATAATGTTGCTAATTAATTTCGTCCAAAAGCGTCTATAAAAACCTTTTAATTGGTTATATAGAATGAGAACGTAATAATGTTGATATAAAGTTGCTAATTTAATCAAATGAAATATATTTCGTGACACTTCTCAATTCAAATTGGGCAAGTCGAACTTTATTGCATCTAAACTTATCTTATTTTTAAAGAGAAATATAGAATGAATTTCATCTAAAAGTGTCTAGCAAAACCTGTTAGTTAATTATAAATAATGACAACGTAATAAAGTTGATAAAAAGTTGCTAATATAATCAAATAAATTATATTTGATGCCACTTTTGAATTCAAAATTGGGGAAGTCGAATTAATAACCTCTAAACTTACGTTATCGAAATGTATAATGAATTTCGTCCAAAAGCTTCTATAAAAACCTTTTAATTGGCAGTATAGAATGAGAACGTAATAATGTTGATATAAAGTTGCTAATTTAATCAAATGAATTATATTTGGTGACACTTCTCAATTCAAATTGGGCAAGTCGAACTTTATTGCATCTAAACTTATGTTATTTTTAAAGAGAAATATAGAATGAATTTCATCCAAAAGCGTCTAGAAAAACCTGTTAGTTAGTCATAAATAATGACAACGTAATAAACTTAATAAAAAGTTTCTAATATATTCAAATAAATTATATTTGGTGCCACTTTTGAATTCAAAATTGGGAAAGTCGAATTTCTAGCCTCTAAACTTACGTTATCGAAATGTATAATGAATTTTGTCCAAAGGCGTCTATAAAAACCTTATAATTGGCTATATAGAATGAGAACGTAATAATGTTGATATAAAGTTGCTAAATTAATCAAATGAATTATATTTGGTGACACTTTTCAATTCAAATTGGGCAAGTCGAAGTTTATTGCATCTCAACTTATGTTATTTTTAAAGAGAAATATAGAATGAATTTCATCCAAAAGCATCTAGAAAAACCTGTTAGTTAGTTATAAATAATGACAACATAATAAATTTGATAAAAATTTGCTAATATAACCAAATGAATTATATTTGGTGCCACTTTAGAATTCAAAATTGGGGAACTCGAATTTATAGCCTCTAAACTTACGTTATCGAAATTTATAATGAATTTCGTGCAGAAGCGTCTATAAAAACCTTTTAATTGGCTATGTAGAATGAAAACGTAATAATATTGATATAATGTTGCTAATTTAATCAAATGAATTATATTTGGTGAAACTTCTCAATTCAAATTGGGCAAGTCGAACTTTATTGCATCTAAACTTATGTTATTTTTAAAGAGAAATATAGAATGAATTTCATCCAAAAGCGTCTAGAAAAACCTGTTAGTTAGTCATAAATAATGACAACATAATAAAGTTAATAAAAAGTTTCTAATATATTCAAATAAATTATATTTGGTGCCACTTTTGAATTCAAAATTAGGGAAGTCGAATTTATAGCCTCTAAACTTACGTTATCGAAATGTATAATGAATTTCGTCCAAAAGCGTCTATAAAAACCTTTTAATTGGCTATATAGAATGAGAACGTAATAATGTTGATATAAAGTTGCTAATATAATCAAATGAATTATATTTGGTGACACTTCTCAATTCAAATTGGGCAAGTCGAACTTTATTGCATCTAAACTTATGTTATTTTTAAAGAGAAATATAGAATGAATTTCATCCAAAAGCGTCTAGAAAAACATGTTAGTTAGTTATAAATAATGACAACGTAATAAAAAATAGTAAAAAGTTGCTAATATAACCAAATGAATTATATTTGGTGCCACTTTTGAATTCACAATTGGGGAAGTCGAATGTATAGCCTCTAAACTTACGTTATCGAAATGTATAATGAATTTCGTCCAAAAGCTTTTATAAAAACCTTTTATTTGGCTATATAGAATGATAACGTAATAATGTTGATATAAAGTTGCTAATTTAATAAAATGAATTATATTTGGTGACACTTCTCAATTCAAATTGGGCAAGTCGAACTTTATTGCATCTAAACTTATGTTATTTTTAAATAGAAATATAGATTGAACTTTCATCAAAAAGTGTCTAGCAAAACCTGTTAGTTAATTATAAATAATGACAACGTAATAAAGTTGATAAAAAGTTGCTAATATAATCAAATAAATTATATTTGGTGCCACTTTTGAATTCAAAATTGGGGAAGTCGAATGTATAGCCTCTAAACTTACGTAATCGAAATCTATAATGAATTTCGTCCAAAAACGTCTATAAAAACCTTTTAATTGACTATATAGAATGAGAACGTAATAATGTTGATATAAAGTTGCTAATTTAATCAAATCAATTATATTTGGTGACACTTCTCAATTCAAATTGGGCAAGTCGAACTTTATTGCATCTAAACTTATGTTATTTTCAAAGAGAAATATTGAATGAATTTCATCCAAAAGCGTCTAGTAAAACCTGTTAGTTAGTTATAAATAATGACAACGTAATAAAAATGGTAAAAAGTTGCTAACATAACCAAATGAATTATATTTGGTGCCACTTTTGAATTCACAATTGGGGAAGTCGAATTTATAGCCTGTAAACTTACGTTATCGAAATGTATAATGAATTTCGTCCAAAAGCGTCTATAAAAACCTTTTATTTGGATATACGGAATGATAACGTAATAATGTTGATATAAAGTTGCTAATTTATTCAAATGAATTATATTTGGTGACACTTCTCAATTCAAATTGGGCAAGTCGAACTTTATTGCATCTAAACTTACGTTATTTTTAAAGAGAAGTAAAGAATGAATTTCATCCAAAAGCGTCTAGAAAAACCTGTTAGTTAGTTATAAATAATGATAACGTAATAAAGTTGATAACAAGTTGCTAATATAATCAAATAAATTATATTTGGTGCCACTTTTGATTTCAAAATTGAGGAAGTCGAATTTATAGCCTCTAAACTTACGTTATCGAAATGTATAATGAATTTCGTCCAAAAGCTTCTATAAAAACCTTTTAATTGGCTATATAGAATGAGAACGTAATAATATTGATATAAATTTTCTAATTTAATCAAATGAATTATATTTGGTGACACTTCTCAATTCGGGCAAGTCGAACTTTATTGCATCTAAACATATGTTATTTTAAAAGAGAAATATAGAATGAATTTCATCCAAAAGCGTCTAGAAAAACCTGTTAGTTAGTCATAAATAATGACAATGTAATAAAGTTAATAAAAAGTTTCTAATATATTTAAATAAATTATATTTGATGCCACTTTCGAATTCAAAATTGGGGAACTCGAATTTATAGCCTCTAAACTTACGTTATCGAAATTTATAATGAATTTCGTGCAGAAGCGTCTATAAAAACCTTTTAATTGGCTATGTAGAATGAGAACGTAATAATATCGATATAATGTTGCTAATTTAATCAAATGAATTATATTTGGTGAAACTTCTCAATTCAAATTGGGCAAGTCGAACTTTATTGCATCTAAACTTATGTTATTTTTAAAGAGAAATATAGAATGAATTTCATCCAAAAGCTTCTAGAAAAACCTGTTAGTTAGTCATAAATAATGACAATGTAATAAAGTTAATAAAAAATTTCTAATATATTCAAATAAATTATATTTGGTGCCACTTTTGAATTCAAAATTGGGGAAGTCGAATTTATAGCCTCTAAACTTACGTTATCGAAATGTATAATGAATTTCGTCCAAAAGCGTCTATAAAAACCTTTTAATTAGCTATATAGAATGATAACGTAATAATGTTGATATAAAGTTGCTAATTTAATCAAATGAATTATATTTGGTGACACTTCTCAATTCAAATTGGGCAAGTCGAACTTTATTGCATCTAAACTTATGTTATTTTTAAAGAGAAATATAGAATGAATTTCATCCAAAAGCGTCTAGAAAAACCTGTTAGTTAGTTATAAATAATGACAACGTAATAAAAAATAGTAAAAAGTTGCTAATATAACCAAATGAATTATATTTGGTGCCACTTTTGAATTCACAATTGGGGAAGTCGAATGTATAGCCTCTAAACTTACGTTATCGAAATGTATAATGAATTTCGTCCAAAAGCTTCTATAAAAACCTTTTATTTGGCTATATAGAATGATAACGTAATAATGTTGATATAAAGTTGCTAATTTAATAAAATGAATTATATTTGGTGACACTTCTCAATTCAAATTGGGCAAGTCGAACTTTATTGCATCTAAACTTATGTTATTTTTAAATAGAAATATAGATTGAACTTTCATCTAAAAGTGTCTAGCAAAACCTGTTAGTTAATTATAAATAATGACAACGTAATAAAGTTGATAAAAAGTTGCTAATATAATCAAATAAATTATATTTGGTGCCACTTTTGAATTCAAAATTGGGGAAGTCGAATGTATAGCCTCTAAACTTACGTAATCGAAATGTATAATGAATTTCGTCCAAAAACGTCTATAAAAACCTTTTAATTGACTATATAGAATGAGAACGTAATAATGTTGATATAAAGTTGCTAATTTAATCAAATCAATTACATTTGGTGACACTTCTCAATTCAAATTGGGCAAGTCGAACTTTATTGCATCTAAACTTATGTTATTTTCAAAGAGAAATATTGAATGAATTTCATCCAAAAGCGTCTAGTAAAACCTGTTAGTTAGTTATAAATAATGACAACGTAATAAAAATGGTAAAAAGTTGCTAACATAACCAAATGAATTATATTTGGTGCCACTTTTGAATTCACAATTGGGGAAGTCGAATTTATAGCCTGTAAACTTACGTTATCGAAATGTATAATGAATTTCGTCCAAAAGCGTCTGTAAAAACCTTTTATTTGGCTATACGGAATGATAACGTAATAATGTTGATATAAAGTTGCTAATTTAATCAAATGAATTATATTTGGTGACACTTCTCAATTCAAATTGGGCAAGTCGAACTTTATTGCATCTAAACTTACGTTATTTTCAAAGAGAAGTAAAGAATGAATTTCATCCAAAAGCGTCTAGAAAAACCTGTTAGTTAGTTATAAATAATGATAACGTAATAAAGTTGATAACAAGTTGCTAATATAATCAAATAAATTATATTTGGTGCCACTTTTGATTTCAAAATTGAGGAAGTCGAATTTATAGCCTCTAAACTTACGTTATCGAAATGAATAATGAATTTCATCCAAAAGCTTCTATAAAAACCTTTTAATTGGCTATATAGAATGAGAACGTAATAATATTGATATAAATTTTCTAATTTAATCAAATGAATTATATTTTGTGACACTTCTCAATTCGGGCAAGTCGAACTTTATTGCATCTAAACATATGTTATTTTAAAAGAGAAATATAGAATGAATTTCATCCAAAAGCGTCTAGAAAAACCTGTTAGTTAGTCATAAATAATGACAATGTAATAAAGTTAATAAAAAGTTTCTAATATATTTAAATAAATTATATTTGATGCCACTTTCGAATTCAAAATTGGGGAACTCGAATTTATAGCCTCTAAACTTACGTTATCGAAATTTATAATGAATTTCGTGCAGAAGCGTCTATAAAAACCTTTTAATTGGCTATGTAGAATGAGAACGTAATAATATTGATATAATGTTGCTAATTTAATCAAATGAATTATATTTGGTGAAACTTCTCAATTCAAATTGGGCAAGTCGAACTTTATTGCATCTAAACTTATGTTATTTTTAAAGAGAAATATAGAATGAATTTCATCCAAAAGCGTCTAGAAAAACCTGTTAGTTAGTCATAAATAATGACAACATAATAAAGTTAATAAAAAGTTTCTAATATATTCAAATAAATTATATTTGGTGCCACTTTTGAATTCAAAATTGGGGAAGTCGAATTTATAGCCTCTAAACTTACGTTATCGAAATGTATAATGAATTTCGTCCAAAAGCGTCTATAAAAACCTTTTAATTGGCTATATAGAATGATAACGTAATAATGTTGATATAAAGTTGCTAATTTAATAAAATGAATTATATTTGGTGACACTTCTCAATTCAAATTGGGCAAGTCGAACTTTATTGCATCTAAACTTATGTTATTTTTAAATAGAAATATAGATTGAACTTTCATCTAAAAGTGTCTAGCAAAACCTGTTAGTTAATTATAAATAATGACAACGTAATAAAGTTGATAAAAAGTTGCTAATATAATCAAATAAATTATATTTGGTGCCACTTATGAATTCAAAATTGGGGAAGTCGAATGTATAGCCTCTAAACTTACGTAATCGAAATGTATAATGAATTTCGTCCAAAAGAGTCTATAAAAACCTTTTAATTGACTATATAGAATGAGAACGTAATAATGTTGATATAAAGTTGCTAATTTAATCAAATCAATTATATTTGGTGACACTTCTCAATTCAAATTGGGCAAGTCGAACTTTATTGCATCTAAACTTATGTTATTTTCAAAGAGAAATATTGAATGAATTTCATCCAAAAGCGTCTAGTAAAACCTGTTAGTTAGTTATAAATAATGACAACGTAATAAAAATGGTAAAAAGTTGCTAACATAACCAAATGAATTATATTTGGTGCCACTTTTGAATTCACAATTGGGGAAGTCGAATTTATAGCCTCTAAACTTACGTTATCGAAATGTATAATGAATTTCGTCCAAAAGCGTCTATAAAAACCTTTTATTTGGCTATACGGAATGATAACGTAATAATGTTGATATAAAGTTGCTAATTTAATCTAATGAATTATATTTGGTGACACTTCTCAATTCAAATTGGGCAAGTCGAACTTTATTGCATCTAAACTTACGTTATTTTTAAAGAGAAGTAAAGAATGAATTTCATCCAAAAGCGTCTAGAAAAACCTGTTAGTTAGTTATAAATAATGATAACGTAATAAAGTTGATAACAAGTTGCTAATATAATCAAATAAATTATATTTG
This sequence comes from Lactuca virosa, assembly GCF_052849685.1. Classification (NCBI taxonomy): domain Eukaryota; kingdom Viridiplantae; phylum Streptophyta; class Magnoliopsida; order Asterales; family Asteraceae; genus Lactuca; species Lactuca virosa. The sequence continues at coordinate 444,895,898 of NC_136430.1, forward strand.
GTGCCACTTTTGATTTCAAAATTGAGGAAGTCGAATTTATAGCCTCTAAACTTACGTTATCGAAATGTATAATGAATTTCGTCCAAAAGCTTCTATAAAAACCTTTTAATTGGCTATATAGAATGAGAACGTAATAATATTGATATAAATTTTCTAATTTAATCAAATGAATTATATTTGGTGACACTTCTCAATTCGGGCAAGTCGAACTTTATTGCATCTAAACATATGTTATTTTAAAAGAGAAATATAGAATGAATTTCATCCAAAAGCGTCTAGAAAAACCTGTTAGTTAGTCATAAATAATGACAATGTAATAAAGTTAATAAAAAGTTTCTAATATATTCAAATAAATTATATTTGGTGCCACTTTTGAATTCAAAATTGGGGAAGTCGAATTTATAGCCTCTAAACTTACGTTATCGAAATGTATAATGAATTCCGTCCAAAAGCGTCTATAAAAACCTTTTAATTGGCAATATAGAATGAGAACGTAATAATGTTGATATAAAGTTGCTAATTTAATCAAATGAATTATATTTGGTGACACTTCTCAATTCAAATTGGGCAAGTCGAACTTTATTGCATCTAAACTTATGTTATTTTTAAAGAGAAATACAGAATGAATTTCATCCAAAAGCATCTAGAAAAACCTGTTAGTTAGTTATAAATAATGACAACGTAATAAATTTGATAAAAATTTGCTAATATAACCAAATGAATTATATTTGGTGCCACTTTTGAATTCAAAATTGGGGAAGTCGAATTTCTCGTCTCTAAACTTACGTTATCGAAATGTATAATGAATTTCGTCCAAAAGCGTCTATAAAAACCTTTTAATTGGCTATATAGAATGAGAACGTAATAATGTTGATATAAAGTTGCTAATTTAATCAAATGAATTATATTTGGTGACACTTCTCAATTCGGGCAAGTCGAACTTTATTGCATCTAAACTTATGTTATTTTTAAAGAGAAATACAGAATGAATTTCATCCAAAAGCGTCTAGAAAAACCTGTTAGTTAGTCATAAATAATGACAACGTAATAAAGTTAATAAAAAGTTTCTAATATATTCAAATAAATTATATTTGGTGCCACTTTTGAATTCAAAATTGGGGAAGTCGAATCTATACCCTCTAAACTTACGTTATCGAAATGTATAATGAATTTCGTCCAAAAGCGTCTATAAAGACCTTTTAATTGGCTATATAGAATGAGAACGTAATAATGTTGATATAAAGTTGCTAATTTAATCAAATGAATTATATTTCGTGACACTTCTCATTCAAATTGGGCAAGTCGAACTTTATTGCATCTAAACTTATGTTATTTTTAAAGAGAAATATAGAATGAATTTCATCCAAAAGCTTCTACAAAAACCTGTTAGTTAGTTATAAATAATGACAACGTAATAAAAAATAGTAAAAAGTTGCTAATATAACCAAATGAATTATATTTGGTGCCACTTTTGAATTCACAATTGGGGAAGTCGAATGTATAGCCTCTAAACTTACGTTATCGAAATGTATAATGAATTTCGTCCAAAAGCTTCTATAAAAACCTTTTATTTGGCTATATAGAATGATAACGTAATAATGTTGATATAAAGTTGCTAATTTAATAAAATGAATTATATTTGGTGACACTTCTCAATTCAAATTGGGCAAGTCGAACTTTATTGCATCTAAACTTATGTTATTTTTAAATAGAAATATAGATTGAACTTTCATCTAAAAGTGTCTAGCAAAACCTGTTAGTTAATTATAAATAATGACAACGTAATAAAGTTGATAAAAAGTTGCTAATATAATCAAATAAATTATATTTGGTGCCACTTTTGAATTCAAAATTGGGGAAGTCGAATTTATAGCCTCTAAACTTACGTTATCGAAATGTATAATGAATTTCGTCCAAAAGCTTCTGTAAAAACCTTTTAATTGGCTATATAGAATGAGAACGTAATAATATTGATATAAATTTTCTAATTTAATCAAATGAATTATATTTGGTGACACTTCTCAATTCGGGCAAGTCGAACTTTATTGCATCTAAACATATGTTATTTTAAAAGAGAAATATAGAATGAATTTCATCCAAAAGCGTCTAGAAAAACCTGTTAGTTAGTCATAAATAATGACAATGTAATAAAGTTAATAAAAAGTTTCTAATATATTCAAATAAATTATATTTGGTGCCACTTTTGAATTCAAAATTGGGGAAGTCGAATTTATAGCCTCTAAACTTACGTTATCGAAATGTATAATGAATTCCGTCCAAAAGCGTCTATAAAAACCTTTTAATTGGCAATATAGAATGAGAACGTAATAATGTTGATATAAAGTTGCTAATTTAATCAAATGAATTATATTTGGTGACACTTCTCAAATCAAATTGGGCAAGTCGAACTTTATTGCGTCTAACCTTATGTTATTTTTAAAGAGAAATACAGAATGAATTTCATCCAAAAGCATCTAGAAAAACCTGTTAGTTAGTTATAAATAATGACAACGTAATAAATTTGATAAAAATTTGCTAATATAACCAAATGAATTATATTTGGTGCCACTTTTGAATTCAAAATTGGGGAAGTCGAATTTCTAGCCTCTAAACTTACGTTATCGAAATGTATAATGAATTTCGTCCAAAAGCGTCTATAAAAACCTTTTAATTGGCTATATAGAATGAGAACGTAATATTGTTTATATAAAGTTGCTAATTTAATCAAATGAATTATATTTGGTGACACTTCTCAATACGGGCAAGTCGAACTTTATTGCATCTAAACTTATGTTATTTTTAAAGAGAAATACAGAATGAATTTCATCCAAAAGCGTCTAGAAAAACCTGTTACTTAGTCATAAATAATGACAACGTAATAAAGTTAATAAAAAGTTTCTAATATATTCAAATAAATTATATTTGGTGCCACTTTTGAATTCAAAATTGGGGAAGTCGAATTTATAGCCTCTAAACTTACGTTATCGAAATGTATAATGAATTTCGTCCAAAAGCGTCTATAAAAACCTTTTAATTGGCTATATAGAATGAGAACGTAATAATGTTGATATAAAGTTGCTAATTTAATCAAATGAATTATATTTCGTGAAACTTCTCATTCAAATTGGGCAAGTCGAACTTTATTGCATCTAAACTTATGTTATTTTTAAAGAGAAATATAGAATGAATTTCATCCAAAAGCGTCTAGAAAAACCTGTTAGTTAGTTATAAATAATGACAACGTAATAAAAATGGTAAAAAGTTGCTAACATAACCAAATGAATTATATTTGGTGCCACTTTTGAATTCACTATTGGGGAAGTCGAATTTATAGCCTCTAAACTTACGTTATCGAAATGTATAATGAATTTCGTCCAAAAGCGTCTATAAAAACCTTTTATTTGGCTATACGGAATGATAACGTAATAATGTTGATATAAAGTTTCTAATTTAATCAAATGAATTATATTTGGTGACACTTCTCAATTCAAATTGGGCAAGTCGAACTTTATTGCATCTAAACTTATGTTATTTTTAAATAGAAATATAGAATGAATTTTCATCTAAAAGTGTCTAGCAAAACCTGTTAGTTAATTATAAATAATGACAACGTAATAAAGTTGATAAAAAGTTGCTAATATAATCAATTAAATTATATTAGGTGCCACTTTTGAATTCAAAATTGGGGAAGTCGAATTTATAGCCTCTAAACTTACGTTATCGAAATGTATAATGAATTTCGTCCAAAAGCTTCTATAAAAACCTTTTAATTGGCTATATAGAATGAGAACGTAATAATATTGATATAAATTTTCTAATTTAATCAAATGAATTATATTTGGTGACACTTCTCAATTCAATTCGGGCAAGTCGAACTTTATTGCATCTAAACATATGTTATTTTAAAAGAGAAATATAGAATGAATTTCATCCAAAAGCGTCTAGAAAAACCTGTTAGTTAGTTATAAATAATGACAACGTAATAAATTTGATAAAAAGTTGCTAATTTAACCAAATGAATTATATTTGGTGCCACTTTTGAATTCAAAATTGGGGAAGTCGAATTTCTCGTCTCTAAACTTATGTTATCGAAATGTATAATGAATTTCGTCCAAAAGCGTCTATAAAAACCTTTTAATTGGCTATATAGAATGAGAACGTAATAATGTTGATATAAAGTTGCTAATTTAATCAAATGAATTATATTTGGTGACACTTCTCAATTCAAATTGGGCAAGTCGAACTTTATTGCATCTAAACTTATGTTATTTTTAAAGAGAAATACAGAATGAATTTCATCCAAAAGCGTCTAGCAAAACCTGTTAGTTAATTATAAATAATGACAACGTAATAAAGTTAATAAAAAGTTTCTAATATATTCAAATAAATTATATTTGGTGCCACTTTTGAATTCAAAATTGGGGAAGTCGAATCTATACCCTCTAAACTTACGTTATCGAAATGTATAATGAATTTCGTCCAAAAGCGTCTATAAAAACCTTTTAATTGGCTATATAGAATGAGAACGTAATAATGTTGATATAAAGTTGCTAATTTAATCAAATGAATTATATTTCGTGACACTTCTCATTCAAATTGGGCAAGTCGAACTTTATTGCATCTAAACTTATGTTATTTTTAAAGAGAAATATAGAATGAATTTCATCCAAAAGCGTCTAGAAAAACCTGTTAGTTAGTTATAAATAATGACAACGTAATAAAAATGGTAAAAAGTTGCTAACATAACCAAATGAATTATATTTGGTGCCACTTTTGAATTCACAATTGGGGAAGTCGAATTTATAGCCTCTAAACTTACGTTATCGAAATGTATAATGAATTTCGTCTAAAAGCGTCTATAAAAACCTTTTATTTGGCTATACGGAATGATAACGTAATAATGTTGATATAAAGTTGCTAATTTAATCAAATGAATTATATTTGGTGACACTTCTCAATTCAAATTGGGCAAGTCGAACTTTATTGCATCTAAACTTATGTTATTTTTAAATAGAAATATAGAATGCATTTTCATCTAAAAGTGTCTAGCAAAACCTGTTAGTTAGTTATAAATAATGACAACGTAATAAAGTTGATAAAAAGTTGCTAATATAATCAATTAAATTATATTAGGTGCCACTTTTGAATTCAAAATTGAGGAAGTCGAATTTATAGCCTATAAACTTACGTTATCGAAATGTATAATGAATTTCGTCCAAAAGCTTCTTTAAAAACCTTTTAATTGGCTATATAGAATGAGAACGTAATAATATTGATATAAATTTTCTAATTTAATCAAATGAATTATATTTGGTGACACTTCTCAATTCGGGCAAGTCGAACTTTATTGCATCTAAACATATGTTATTTTAAAAGAGAAATATAGAATGAATTTCATCCAAAAGCGTCTAGAAAAACCTGTTAGTTAGTCATAAATAATGACAATGTAATAAAGTTAATAAAAAGTTTCTAATATATTCAAATAAATTATATTTGGTGCCACTTTTGAATTCAAAATTGGGGAAGTCGAATTTATAGCCTCTAAACTTACGTTATCGAAATGTATAATGAATTCCGTCCAAAAGCGTCTATAAAACCCTTTTAATTGGCAATATAGATGGAGAACGTAATAATGTTGATATAAAGTTGCTAATTTAATCAAATGAATTATATTTGGTGACACTTCTCAATTCAAATTGGGCAAGTCGAACTTTATTGCGTCTAACCTTATGTTATTTTTAAAGAGAAATACAGAATGAATTTCATCCAAAAGCATCTAGAAAAACCTGTTAGTTAGTTATAAATAATGACAACGTAATAAATTTGATAAAAATTTGCTAATATAACCAAATGAATTATATTTGGTGCCACTTTTGAATTCAAAATTGGGGAAGTCGAATTTCTAGCCTCTAAACTTACGTTATCGAAATGTATAATGAATTTCGTCCAAAAGCGTCTATAAAAACCTTTTAATTGGCTATATAGAATGAGAACGTAATATTGTTGATATAAAGTTGCTAATTTAATCAAATGAATTATATTTGGTGACACTTCTCAATACGGGCAAGTCGAACTTTATTGCATCTAAACTTATGTTATTTTTAAAGAGAAATACAGAATGAATTTCATCCAAAAGCGTCTAGAAAAACCTGTTAATTAGTCATAAATAATGACAACGTAATAAAGTTAATAAAAAATTTCTAATATATTCAAATAAATTATATTTGGTGCCACTTTTGAATTCAAAATTGGGGAAGTCGAATTTATAGCCTCTAAACTTACGTTATCGAAATGTATAATGAATTTCGTCCAAAAGCGTCTATAAAAACCTTTTAATTGGCTATATAGAATGAGAACGTAATAATGTTGATATAAAGTTGCTAATTTAATCAAATGAATTATATTTCGTGACACTTCTCATTCAAATTGGGCAAGTCGAACTTTATTGCATCTAAACTTATGTTATTTTTAAAGAGAAATATAGAATGAATTTCATCCAAAAGCGTCTAGAAAAACCTGTTAGTTAGTTATAAATAATGACAACGTAATAAAAATGGTAAAAAGTTACTAATATAACCAAATGAATTATATTTGGTGCCACTTTTGAATTCGCAATTGGGGAAGTCGAATTTATAGCTTCTAAACTTACGTTATCGAAATGTATAATGAATTTCATCCAAAAGCTTCTATAAAAACCATTTATTTGGCTATATAGAATGATAACATAATAATGTTGATATAAAGTTGCTAATTTAATGAAATGATTTATATTTGGTGACACTTCTCAATTCAAATTGGGCAAGTCGAACTTTATTGCATCTAAACTTATGTTATTTTTAAATAGAAATATAGAATGAATTTCATCTAAAAGTGTCTAGCAAAACCTGTTAGTTAATTATAAATAATGACAACGTAATAAATTTGATAAAAATTTGCTAATATAACCAAATGAATTATATTTGGTGCCACTTTTGAATTCAAAATTGGGGAAGTCGAATTTCTAGCCTCTAAACTTACGTTATCGAAATGTATAATGAATTTCGTCCAAAAGCGTCTATAAAAACCTTTTAATTGGCTATATAGAATGAGAACATAATATTGTTGATATAAAGTTGCTAATTTAATCAAATGAATTATATTTGGTGACACTTCTCAATACGGGCAAGTCGAACTTTATTGTATCTAAACTTATGTTATTTTTAAAGAGAAATACAGAATGAATTTCATCCAAAAGCGTCTAGAAAAACCTGTTAATTAGTCATAAATAATGACAACATAATAAAGTTAATAAAAAGTTGCTAATATAATCAAAAAAATTATATTTGGTGCCAGTTTTGAATTCAAATTTGGGGAAGTCGAATTAATAACCTCTAAACTTACGTTATCGAAATGTATAATGAATTTCGTCTAAAGGCGTCTATAAAAACCTTTTAATTGGCTATATAGAATGAGAACGTAATAATGTAGATATAAAGTTGCTAAATTAATCAAATGAATTATATTTGGTGAGACTTCTCAATTCAAATTGGGCAAGTCGAACTTTATTGCATCTCAACTTATGTTATTTTTAAAGAGAAATATAGAATGAATTTCATCCAAAAGCGTCTCGAAAAACCAGTTAGTTAGTCATAAATAATGACAACGTAATAAATTTAATAAAAACTTTCTAATATATTTAAATTAATTATATTTGATGCCACTTTCGAATTCAAAATTGGGGAACTCGAATTCATAGCCTCTAAACTTACGTTATCGAAATGTATAATGAATTTCGTCTAAAAGCGTCTATAAAAACCTTTTAATTGGCTATGTAGAATGAGAACGTAATGATATTGATATAATGTTGCTAATTTAATCAAATGAATTATATTTGGTGACACTTCTCAATTCGGGCAAGTCGAACTTTATGGCATCTAAACTTATGTTATTTTGAAAGAGAAATATAGAATGAATTTCATCCAAAAGCGTCTAGAAAAACCTGTTAGTTAGTCATAAATAATGACAACGTAATAAAGTTAATAAAAAGTTTCTAATATATTCAAATAAATTATATTTGGTGCCACTTTTGAATTTAAAATTGGGGAAGTCGAATTTATAGCCTCTAAACTTACGTTATCGAAATGTATAATGAATTTCGTCCAAAAGCGTCTATAAAATCCTTTTAATTGGCTATATAGAATTAGAACGTAATAATGTTGATATAAAGTTGCTAATTTAATCAAATGAATTATATTTGGTGACACTTCTCAATTCAAATTAGGCAAGTCGAACTTTATTGCATCTAAACTTATGTTATTTTCAAAGAGAAATATAGAATGAATTTCATCCAAAAGCGTCTAGAAAAACCTGTTAGTTAGTTATAAATAATGACAACGTAATAAAGTTGATAAAAAGTTGCTAATATAACCAAATGAATTATATTTGGTGCCACTTTTGAATTCAAAATTGGGGAAGTCGAACTTATAGCCTCTAAACTTACGTTATCGAAATGTATAATGAATTTCGTCCAAAAGCGTCTATAAAAACCTTTTAATTGGCAATATAGAATGAGAACGTAATAATGTTGATATAAAGTTGCTAGTTTAATCAAATGAATTATATTTGGTGACACTTCTCAATTCAAATTGGGCAAGTCGAACTTTATTGCATCTAAACTTTTGTTATTTTTAAAAAGAAATATAGAATGAATTTCATCCAAAAGCGTCTAGAAAAACCTGTTAGTTAGTCATAAATAATGAAAACGTAATAAACTAATAAAAAGTTTCTAATATATTCAAAAAAAATTATATTTGGTGCCACTTTTGAATTCAAAATTGGGAAAGTCGAATTTATAGCCTCTAAACTTACGTTATCGAAATGTATAATGAATTTCGTGCAAAAGCGTCTATAAAAGCCTTTTAATTGGCTATGTAGAATGAGAACGTAATAATATTGATATAATGTTGCTAATTTAATCAAATGAATTATATTTCGTGACACTTCTCAATTCAAATTGGGCAAGTCGAACTTTATTGCATCTAAACTTATGTTATTTTTAAAGAGAAATATATAATGAATTTCATCCAAAAGCGTCTAGAAAAACCTGTTAGTTAGTCATAAATAATGACAACGTAATAAAGTTAACAAAAAGTTTCTAATATATTCAAATAAATTATATTTGGTGCCACTTTTGAATTTAAAATTGGGGAAGTCGAATTTATAGCCTCTAAACTTACGTTATCGAAATGTATAATGAATTCCGTCCAAAAGCGTCTATAAAAACCTTTTAATTGGCTATATAGAATTAGAACGTAATAATGTTGATATAAAGTTGCTAATTTAATCAAATGAATTATATTTGGTGACACTTCTCAATTCAAATTAGGCAAGTCGAACTTTATTGCATCTAAACTTATGTTATTTTCAAAGAGAAATATAGAATGAATTTCATCCAAAAGCGTCTAGAAAAACCTATTAGTTAGTTATAAATCATGACAACGTAATAAAGTTGATAAAAAGTTGCTAATATAACCAAATGAATTATATTTGGTGCCACTTTTGAATTCAAAATTGGGGAAGTCGAATTTATAGCCTCTAAACTTACGTTATCGAAATGTATAATGAATTTCGTCCAAAAGCGTCTATAAAAACCTTTTAATTGGCTAATAGAATGAGAACGTAATGATGTTGATATAAAGTTGCTAATTTAATCAAATGAATTATATTTCGTGACACTTCTCAATTCGGGCAAGTCGAACTTTATTGCATCTAAACTTATGTTATTTTTAAACAGAAATATAGAATGAATTTCATCCAAAAGCGTCTAGAAAAACCTGTTAGTTAGTCATAAATAATGACAATGTAATAAAGTTAATAAAAATTTTCTAATATATTCAAATAAATTATATTTGGTGCCTCTTTTGAATTCAAAATTGGGGAAGTTGAATTTATAGCCTCTAAACTTACGTTATCGAAATGTATAATGAATTTCGTCCAAAAGCGTCTATAAAAACCTTTTAATTGGCTATATAGAATGATAACGTAATAATGTTGATATAAAGTTGCTAATTTAATCAAATGAATTATATTTGGTGACACATCTCAATTCAAATTGGGCAAGTCGAACTTTATTGCATATAAACTTATGCTATTTTTAAAGAGAAATATAGAATGAATTTCATCTAAAAGTGTCTAGCAAAACCAGTTAGGTAATTATAAATAATGACAACGTAATAAGGTTGATAAAAAGTTGCTAATATAATCAAATAAATTATATTTGGTGCCACTTTGAATTCAAAATTGGGGAAGTCGAATTTATAGCCTCTAAACTTACGTTATCGAAATGTATAATGAATTTCGTGCAAAAGCGTCTATAAAAACCTTTTAATTGGCTATATAGAATGAGAACGTAATAATGTTGATATAGAGTTGCTAATTTAATCAAATGAATTATATTTCGTGACACTTCTCATTCAAATTGGGCAAGTCGAACTTTATTGCATCTAAACTTATGTTATTTTTAAAGAGAAATACAGAATGAATTTCATCCAAAAGCATCTAGAAAAACCTGTTAGTTAGTTATAAATAATGACAACGTAATAAAAATGGTAAAAAGTTGCTAATATAACCAAATGAATTATATTTGGTGCCACTTTTGCATTCACAATTGGGGAAGTCGAATTTATAGCCTCTAAACTTACGTTATCGAAATGTATAATGAATTTCGTCCAAAAGCGTCTATAAAAACCTTTTAATTGGCTATATAGAATGAGAACGTAATAATGTTGATATAAAGTTGCTAATTTAATCAAATGAATTATATTTCGTGACACTTCTCATTCAAATTGGGCAAGTCGAACTTTATTGCATCTAAACTTATGTTATTTTCAAAGAGAAATATAGAATGAATTTCATCCAAAAGCGTCTAGAAAAACCTGTTAGTTAGTTATAAATAATGACAACGTAATAAAAATGGTAAAAAGTTGCTAATATAACCAAATGAATTATATTTGGTGCCACTTTTGAATTCACAATTGGGGAAGTCGAATTTATAGCCTCTAAACTTACGTTATCGAAATGTATAATGAATTTCGTCCAAAAGCTTCTATAAAAACCTTTTATTTGGCTATATAGAATGATAACGTAATAATGTTGATATAAAGTTGCTAATTTAATCAAATGATTTATATTTGGTGACACTTCTCAATTCAAATTGGGCAAGTCGAACTTTATTGCATCTAAACTTATGTTATTTTTAAATAGAAATATAGAATGAATTTCATCTAAAAGTGTCTAGAAAAACCTGTTAGTTAATTATAAATAATGACAACGTAATAAAGTTGATAAAAAGTTGCTAATATAATCAAATAAATTATATTTGGTGCCACTTTTGAATTCAAAATTGGGGAAGTCGAATTTATAGCCTTTAAACTTACGTTATCGAAATGTATAATGAATTTCGTCCAAAAGCGTCTATAAAAACCTTTTAATTGGCTATATAGAATGAGAACGGAATAATGTTGATATAAATTTTCTAATTTAATCAAATGAATTATATTTGGTGACACTTCTGAATTCGGGCAAGTCGAACTTTATTGCATCTATACATATGTTATTTTTAAAGAGAAATATAGAATGAATTTCATCCAAAAGCGTCTAGAAAAACCTGTTAGTTAGTCATAAATAATGACAATGTAATAAAGTTAATAAAAAGTTTCTAATATATTCAAATAAATTATATTTGGTGCCACTTTTGAATTCAAAATTGGGGAAGTCGAATTTATAGCCTCTAAACTTACGTTATCGAAATGTATAATGAATTTCGTCCAAAAGCGTCTATAAAAACCTTTTAATTGGCTAATAGAATGAGAACGTAATAATGTTGATATAAAGTTGCTAATTTAATCAAATGAATTATATTTCGTGACACTTCTCAATTCGGGCAAGTCGAACTTTATTGCATCTAAACTTATGTTATTTTTAAACAGAAATATAGAATGAATTTCATCCAAAAGCGTCTAGAAAAACCTGTTAGTTAGTCATAAATAATGACAATGTAATAAAGTTAATAAAAAATTTCTAATATATTCAAATAAATTATATTTGGTGCCTCTTTTGAATTCAAAATTGGGGAAGTCGAATTTATAGCATCTAAACTTACGTTATCGAAATGTATAATGAATTTCGTCCAAAAGCGTCTATAAAAACCTTTTAATTGGCTATATAGAATGATAACGTAATAATGTTGATATAAAGTTGCTAATTTAATCAAATGAATTATATTTGGTGACACATCTCAATTCAAATTGGGCAAGTCGAACTTTATTGCATATAAACTTATGCTATTTTTAAAGAGAAATATAGAATGAATTTCATCTAAAAGTGTCTAGCAAAACCAGTTAGGTAATTATAAATAATGACAACGTAATAAGGTTGATAAAAAGTTGCTAATATAATCAAATAAATTATATTTGGTGCCACTTTGAATTCAAAATTGGGGAAGTCGAATTTATAGCCTCTAAACTTACGTTATCGAAATGTAGAATGAATTTCGTGCAAAAGCATCTATAAAAACCTTTTAATTGGCTATATAGAATGAGAACGTAATAATGTTGATATAAAGTTGCTAATTTAATCAAATGAATTATATTTCGTGACACTTCTCATTCAAATTGGGCAAGTCGAACTTTATTGCATCTAAACTTATGTTATTTTTAAAGAGAAATACAGAATGAATTTCATCCAAAAGCGTCTAGAAAAACCTGTTAGTTAGTTATAAATAATGACAACGTAATAAAAATGGTAAAAAGTTGCTAATATAACCAAATGAATTATATTTGGTGCCACTTTTGAATTCACAATTGGGGAAGTCGAATTTATAGCCTCTAAACTTACGTTATCGAAATGTATAATGAATTTCGTCCAAAAGCGTCTATAAAAACCTTTTAATTGGCCATATAGAATGAGAACGTAATAATGTTGATATAAAGTTGCTAATTTAATCAAATGAATTATATTTCGTGACACTTCTCATTCAAATTGGGCAAGTCGAACTTTATTGCATCTAAACTTATGTTATTTTCAAAGAGAAATATAGAATGAATTTCATCCAAAAGCGTCTAGAAAAACCTGTTAGTTAGTTATAAATAATGACAACGTAATAAAAATGGTAAAAAGTTGCTAATATAACCAAATGAATTATATTTGGTGCCACTTTTGAATTCACAATTGGGGAAGTCGAATTTATAGCCTCTAAACTTACGTTATCGAAATGTATAATGAATTTCGTCCAAAAGCTTCTATAAAAACCTTTTATTTGGCTATATCGAATGATAACGTAATAATGTTGATATAAAGTTGCTAATTTAATCAAATGATTTATATTTGGTGACACTTCTCAATTCAAATTGGGCAAGTCGAACTTTATTGCATCTAAACTTATGTTATTTTTAAATAGAAATATAGAATGAATTTCATCTAAAAGTGTCTAGCAAAACCTGTTAGTTAATTATAAATAATGACAACGTAATAAAGTTGATAAAAAGTTGCTAATATAATCAAATAAATTATATTTGGTGCCACTTTTGAATTCAAAATTGGGGAAGTCGAATTTATAGCCTCTAAACTTACGTTATCGAAATGTATAATGAATTTCGTCCAAAAGCGTCTATAAAAACCTTTTAATTGGCTATATAGAATGAGAACGTAATAATGGTAATATAAAGTTGCTAATTTAATCAAATGAATTATATTTGGTGACACTTCTCAATTCAAATTGGGCAAGTCGAACTTTATGGCATCTAAACTTATGTTATTTTTAAATAGAAATATAGAATGAATTTTCATCTAAAAGTGTCTAACAAAACCTGTTAGTTAATTATAAATAATGACAACGTAATAAAGTTGATAAAAAGTTGCTAATATAATCAAATCAATTATATTTGGTGCCACTTTTGAATTCAAAATTGGGGAAGTCGAATGTATAGCCTCTAAACTTACGTTATCGAAATGGATAATGAATTTCGTCCAAAAGCGTCTATAAAAACCTTTTAATTGGCTCTATAGAATGAGAACGTAATAATGTTGATATAAAGTTGCTAATTAAATCAAATGAATTATATTTGGTGACACTTCTCAATTCAAATTGGGCAAGTCGAACTTTATTGCATCTAAACTTATGTTATTTTCAAAGAGAAATATTGAATGAATTTCATCCAAAAGCGTCTAGAAAAACCTGTTAGTTAGTTATAAATAATGACAACGTAATAAAAATGGTAAAAAGTTGCTAATATAACCAAATGAATTATATTTGGTGCCACTTTTGAATTCACAATTGGGGATGTCGAATTTATAGCCTCTAAACTTACGTTATCGAAATGTATAATGAATTTCGTCCAAAAGCGTCTATAAAAACCTTTTATTTGGCTATATAGAATGATAACGTAATAATGTTGATATAAAGTTGCTAATTTAATCAAATGAATTATATTTGGTGACACTTCTCAATTCAAATTGGGCAAGTCGAACTTTATTGCATCTAAACTTATGTTATTTTTAAATAGAAATATAGAATGAATTTCATCTAAAAGTGTCTAGCAAAACCTGTTAGTTAATTATAAATAATGACAACGTAATAAAGTTGATAAAAAGTTGCTAATATAATCAAATAAATTATATTTGGTGCCACTTTTGAATTCAAAATTGGGGAAGTCGAATTTATAGCCTCTAAACTTACGTTATCGAAATGTATAATGAATTTCGTCCAAAAGCGTCTATAAAAACCTTTTAATTGGCTAATAGAATGAGAACGTAATAATGTTGATATAAAGTTGCTAATTTAATCAAATGAATTATATTTCGTGACACTTCTCAATTCGGGCAAGTCGAACTTTATTGCATCTAAACTTATGTTATTTTTAAACAGAAATATAGAATGAATTTCATCCAAAAGCGTCTAGAAAAACCTGTTAGTTAGTCATAAATAATGACAATGTAATAAAGTTAATAAAAATTTTCTAATATATTCAAATAAATTATATTTGGTGCCTCTTTTGAATTCAAAATTGGGGAAGTCGAATTTATAGCATCTAAACTTACGTTATCGAAATGTATAATGAATTTCGTCCAAAAGCGTCTATAAAAACCTTTTAATTGGCTATATAGAATGATAACGTAATAATGTTGATATAAAGTTGCTAATTTAATCAAATGAATTATATTTGGTGACACATCTCAATTCAAATTGGGCAAGTCGAACTTTATTGCATATAAACTTATGCTATTTTTAAAGAGAAATATAGAATGAATTTCATCTAAAAGTGTCTAGCAAAACCAGTTAGGTAATTATAAATAATGACAACGTAATAAGGTTGATAAAAAGTTGCTAATATAATCAAATAAATTATATTTGGTGCCACTTTGAATTCAAAATTGGGGAAGTCGAATTTATAGCCTCTAAACTTACGTTATCGAAATGTAGAATGAATTTCGTGCAAAAGCATCTATAAAAACCTTTTAATTGGCTATATAGAATGAGAACGTAATAATGTTGATATAAAGTTGCTAATTTAATCAAATGAATTATATTTCGTGACACTTCTCATTCAAATTGGGCAAGTCGAACTTTATTGCATCTAAACTTATGTTATTTTTAAAGAGAAATACAGAATGAATTTCATCCAAAAGCGTCTAGAAAAACCTGTTAGTTAGTTATAAATAATGACAACGTAATAAAAATGGTAAAAAGTTGCTAATATAACCAAATGAATTATATTTGGTGCCACTTTTGAATTCACAATTGGGGAAGTCGAATTTATAGCCTCTAAACTTACGTTATCGAAATGTATAATGAATTTCGTCCAAAAGCGTCTATAAAAACCTTTTAATTGGCTATATAGAATGAGAACGTAATAATGTTGATATAAAGTTGCTAATTTAATCAAATGAATTATATTTCGTGACACTTCTCATTCAAATTGGGCAAGTCGAACTTTATTGCATCTAAACTTATGTTATTTTCAAAGAGAAATATAGAATGAATTTCATCCAAAAGCGTCTAGAAAAACCTGTTAGTTAGTTATAAATAATGACAACGTAATAAAAATGGTAAAAAGTTGCTAATATAACCAAATGAATTATATTTGGTGCCACTTTTGAATTCACAATTGGGGAAGTCGAATTTATAGCCTCTAAACTTACGTTATCGAAATGTATAATGAATTTCGTCCAAAAGCTTCTATAAAAACCTTTTATTTGGCTATATCGAATGATAACGTAATAATGTTGATATAAAGTTGCTAATTTAATCAAATGATTTATATTTGGTGACACTTCTCAATTCAAATTGGGCAAGTCGAACTTTATTGCATCTAAACTTATGTTATTTTTAAATAGAAATATAGAATGAATTTCATCTAAAAGTGTCTAGCAAAACCTGTTAGTTAATTATAAATAATGACAACGTAATAAAGTTGATAAAAAGTTGCTAATATAATCAAATAAATTATATTTGGTGCCACTTTTGAATTCAAAATTGGGGAAGTCGAATTTATAGCCTCTAAACTTACGTTATCGAAATGTATAATGAATTTCGTCCAAAAGCGTCTATAAAAACCTTTTAATTGGCTATATAGAATGAGAACGTAATAATGGTAATATAAAGTTGCTAATTTAATCAAATGAATTATATTTGGTGACACTTCTCAATTCAAATTGGGCAAGTCGAACTTTATGGCATCTAAACTTATGTTATTTTTAAATAGAAATATAGAATGAATTTTCATCTAAAAGTGTCTAACAAAACCTGTTAGTTAATTATAAATAATGACAACGTAATAAAGTTGATAAAAAGTTGCTAATATAATCAAATCAATTATATTTGGTGCCACTTTTGAATTCAAAATTGGGGAAGTCGAATGTATAGCCTCTAAACTTACGTTATCGAAATGGATAATGAATTTCGTCCAAAAGCGTCTATAAAAACCTTTTAATTGGCTCTATAGAATGAGAACGTAATAATGTTGATATAAAGTTGCTAATTAAATCAAATGAATTATATTTGGTGACACTTCTCAATTCAAATTGGGCAAGTCGAACTTTATTGCATCTAAACTTATGTTATTTTCAAAGAGAAATATTGAATGAATTTCATCCAAAAGCGTCTAGAAAAACCTGTTAGTTAGTTATAAATAATGACAACGTAATAAAAATGGTAAAAAGTTGCTAATATAACCAAATGAATTATATTTGGTGCCACTTTTGAATTCACAATTGGGGATGTCGAATTTATAGCCTCTAAACTTACGTTATCGAAATGTATAATGAATTTCGTCCAAAAGCGTCTATAAAAACCTTTTATTTGGCTATATAGAATGATAACGTAATAATGTTGATATAAAGTTGCTAATTTAATCAAATGAATTATATTTGGTGACACTTCTCAATTCAAATTGGGCAAGTCGAACTTTATTGCATCTAAACTTATGTTATTTTTAAATAGAAATATAGAATGAATTTCATCTAAAAGTGTCTAGCAAAACCTGTTAGTTAATTATAAATAATGACAACGTAATAAAGTTGATAAAAAGTTGCTAATATAATCAAATAAATTATATTTGGTGCCACTTTTGAATTCAAAATTGGGGAAGTCGAATTTATAGCCTCTAAACTTACGTTATCGAAATGTATAATGAATTTCGTCCAAAAGCGTCTATAAAAACCTTTTAATTGGCTATATAGAATGAGAACGTAATAATAGTAATATAAAGTTGCTAATTTAATTAAATGAATTATATTTGGTGACACTTCTCAATTCGGGCAAGTCGAACTTTATTGCATCTAAACTTATGTTATTTTTAAAGAGAAATATAGAATGAATTTCATCCAAAAGTGTCTAGAAAACCTGTTAGTTAGTCATAAATAATGACAATGTAATAAAGGTAATAAAAAGTTTCTAATATATTCAAATAAATTATATTTGGTGCCACTTTTGAATTCAAAATTGGGGAATTCGAATTTATAGCCTCTAAACTTACGTTATCGAAATGTATAATGAATTTCGTCCAAAAGCGTCTATAAAAACCTTTTAATTGGCTATATAGAATGATAACGTAATAATGTTGATATAAAGTTGCTAATTTAATCAAATGAATTATATTTGGTGACACTTCTCAATTCAAATTGGGCAAGTCGAACTTTATTGCATCTAAACTTATGTTATTTTTAAAGAGAAATATAGATTGAATTTCATCCAAAAGCGTCTAGAAAAACCTGTTAGTTAGTTATAAATAATGACAACGTAATAAAAATGGTAAAATATTGCTAATATAACCAAATGAATTATATTTGGTGCCACTTTTGATTTCACAATTGGGGAAGTCGAATTTATAGCCTCTAAACTTACGTTATCGAAATGTATAATGAATTTCGTCCAAAAGCGTCTATAAAAACCTTTTATTTGGCTATATAGAATGATAACGTAATAATGTTGATATAAAATTGCTAATTTAATCAAATGAATTATATTTGGTGACACTTCTCAATTCAAATTGGGCAAGTCGAACTTTATTGCATCTAAACTTATGTTATTTTTAAATAGAAATATAGAATGAATTTCATCTAAAAGTGTCTAGCAAAACCTGTTAGTTAATTATAAATAATGACAACGTAATAAAGTTGATAAAAAGTTGCTAATATAATCAAATAAATTATATTTGGTGCCACTTTTGAATTCAAAATTGGGGAAGTCGAATTTCTAGCCTCTAAACTTACGTTATCGAAATGTATAATGAATTTCGTCCAAAAGCGTCTATAATAACCATTTAATTGGCTATATAGAATGAGAACGTAATAATGTTGATATAAAGTTGCTAATTAAATCAAATGAATTATATTTGGTGACACTTCTCAATTCAAATTGGGCAAGTCGAACTTTATTGCATCTAAACTTATGTTATTTTCAAAGAGAAATATTGAATGAATTTCATCCAAAAGTGTCTAGAAAACCTGTTAGTTAGTCATAAATAATGACAATGTAATAAAGTTAATAAAAAGTTTCTAATATATTCAAATAAATTATATTTGGTGCCACTTTTGAATTCAAAATTGGGGAATTCGAATTTATAGCCTCTAAACTTACGTTATCGAAATATATAATGAATTTCGTCCAAAAGCGTCTATAAAAACCTTTTGATTGGCTATATAGAATGATAACGTAATAATGTTGATATAAAGTTGCTAATTTAATCAAATGAATTATATTTGGTGACACTTCTCAATTCAAATTGGGCAAGTCGAACTTTATTGCATCTAAACTTATGTTATTTTTAAAGAGAAATATAGAATGAATTTCATCCAAAAGCGTCTAGAAAAACCTGTTAGTTAGTTATAAATAATGACAACGTAATAAAAATGGTAAAATATTGCTAATATAACCAAATGAATTATATTTGGTGCCACTTTTGAATTCACAATTGGGGAAGTCGAATTTATAGCCTCTAAACTTACGTTATCGAAATGTATAATGAATTTCGTCCAAAAGCGTCTATAAAAACCTTTTATTTAGCTATATAGAATGATAACGTAATAATGTTGATATAAAATTGCTAATTTAATCAAATGAATTATATTTGGTGACACTTCTCAATTCAAATTGGGCAAGTCGAACTTTATTGCATCTAAACTTATGTTATTTTTAAATAGAAATATAGAATGAATTTCATCTAAAAGTGTCTAGCAAAACCTGTTAGTTAATTATAAATAATGACAACGTAATAAAGTTGATAAAAAGTTGCTAATATAATCAAATAAATTATATTTGGTGCCACTTTTGAATTCAAAATTGGGGAAGTCGAATTTATACCCTCTAAACTTACGTTATCGAAATGTATAATGAATTTCGTCCAAAAGCGTCTATAATAACCATTTAATTGGCTATATAGAATGAGAACGTAATAATGTTGATATAAAGTTGCTAATTAAATCAAATGAATTATATTTGGTGACACTTCTCAATTCAAATTGGGCAAGTCGAACTTTATTGCATCTAAACTTATGTCATTTTCAAAGAGAAATATTGAATGAATTTCATCCAAAAGTGTCTAGAAAACCTGTTAGTTAGTCATAAATAATGACAATGTAATAAAGTTAATAAAAAGTTTCTAATATATTCAAATAATTTATTTGGTGCCACTTTTGAATTCAAAATTGGGGAATTCGAATTTATAGCCTCTAAACTTACGTTATCGAAACATATAATGAATTTCGTCCAAAAGCGTCTATAAAAACCTTTTAATTGGCTATATAGAATGATAACGTAATAATGTTGATATAAAGTTGCTAATTTCATCAAATGAATTATATTTGGTGACACTTCTCAATTCAAATTGGGCAAGTCGAACTTTATTGCATCTAAACTTATGTTATTTTTAAAGAGAAATATAGAATGAATTTCATCCAAAAGCGTCTAGAAAAACCTGTTAGTTAGTTATAAATAATGACAACGTAATAAAAATGGTAAAATATTGCTAATATAACCAAATGAATTATATTTAGTGCCACTTTTGAATTCACAATTGGGGAAATCGAATTTATAGCCTCTAAACTTACGTTATCGAAATGTATAATGAATTTCGTCCAAAAGCGTCTATAAAAACCTTTTATTTGGTTATATAGAATGATAACATAATGATGTTGATATAAAGTTGCTAATTTAATCAAATGAATTATATTTGGTGACACTTCTCAATTCAAATTAGGCAAGTCGAACTTTATTGCATCTAAACTTATGTTATTTTTAAATAGAAATATAGAATGAATTTTCATCTAAAAGTGTCTAGCAAAACCTGTTAGTTAATTATAAATAATGACAACGTAATAAAGTTGATAAAAAGTTGCTAATATAATCAAATAAATTATATTTGGTGCCACTTTTGAATTCAAAATTGGGGAAGTCGAATTTATAGCCTCTAAACTTACGTTATCGAAATGTATAATGAATTTCGTCCAAAAGCGTCTATAAAAACCTTTTAATTGGCTATATAGAATGAGAACTTAATAATGGTAATATAAAGTTGCTAATTTAATCAAATGAATTATATTTGGTGACACTTCTCAATTCGGGCAAGTCGAACTTTATTGCATCTAAACTTATGTTATTTTTAAAGAGAAATATAGAATGAATTTCATCCAAAAGTGTCTAGAAAACCTGTTAGTTAGTCATAAATAATGACAATGTAATAAAGTTAATAAAAAGTTTCTAATATATTCAAATAAATTATATTTGGTGCCACTTTTGAATTCAAAATTGGGGAATTCGAATTTATAGCCTCTAAACTTACGTTATCGAAATGTATAATGAATTTCGTCCAAAAGCGTCTATAAAAACCTTTTAATTGGCTATATAGAATGATAACGTAATAATGTTGATATAAAGTTGCTAATTTAATCAAATGAATTATATTTGGTGACACTTCTCAATTCAAATTGGGCAAGTCGAACTTTATTGCATCTAAACATATGTTATTTTTAAAGAGAAATATAGAATCAATTTCATCCAAAAGCGTCTAGAAAAACCTGTTAGTTAGTTATAAATAATGACAACGTAATAAAAATGGTAAAAAGTTGCTAATATAACCAAATGAATTATATTTGGTGCCACTTTTGAATTCACAATTGGGGAAGTCGAATTTATAGCCTCTAAACTTACGTTATCGAAATGTATAATGAATTTCGTCCAAAAGCTTCTATAAAAACCTTTTATTTGGCTATATCGAATGATAACGTAATAATGTTGATATAAAGTTGCTAATTTAATCAAATGATTTATATTTGGTGACACTTCTCAATTCAAATTGGGCAAGTCGAACTTTATTGCATCTAAACTTATGTTATTTTTAAATAGAAATATAGAATGAATTTCATCTAAAAGTGTCT
The DNA here is from genome assembly GCF_052849685.1 of Lactuca virosa. Taxonomy (NCBI): domain Eukaryota; kingdom Viridiplantae; phylum Streptophyta; class Magnoliopsida; order Asterales; family Asteraceae; genus Lactuca; species Lactuca virosa. The sequence goes on from NC_136430.1 coordinate 444,917,807, forward strand.
AGGAAAACCTGTTAGTTAATTATAAATAATGACAACGTAATAAAGTTGATAAAAAGTTGCTAATATAATCAAATAAATTATATTTGGTGCCACTTTTGAATTCAAAATTGGGGAAGTCGAATTTATAGCCTCTAAACTTACGTTATCGAAATGTATAATGAATTTTGTCCAAAAGCGTCTATAAAAACCTTTTAATTGGCTATATAGAATGAGAACTTAATAATGGTAATATAAAGTTGCTAATTTAATCAAATGAATTATATTTGGTGACACTTCTCAATTCGGGCAAGTCGAACTTTATTGCATCTAAACTTATGTTATTTTTAAAGAGAAATATAGAATGAATTTCATCCAAAAGTGTCTAGAAAACCTGTTAGTTAGTCATAAATAATGACAATGTAATAAAGTTAATAAAAAGTTTCTAATATATTCAAATAAATTATATTTGGTGCCACTTTTGAATTCAAAATTGGGGAATTCGAATTTATAGCCTCTAAACTTACGTTATCGAAATGTATAATGAATTTCGTCCAAAAGCGTCTATAAAAACCTTTTAATTGGCTATATAGAATGATAACGTAATAATGTTGATATAAAGTTGCTAATTTAATCAAATGAATTATATTTGGTGACACTTCTCAATTCAAATTGGGCAAGTCGAACTTTATTGCATCTAAACATATGTTATTTTTAAAGAGAAATATAGAATCAATTTCATCCAAAAGCGTCTAGAAAAACCTGTTAGTTAGTTATAAATAATGACAACGTAATAAAAATTGTAAAATATTCCTAATATAACCAAATGAATTATATTTGGTGCCATTTTTGAATTCACAATTCGGGAAGTCGAATTTATAGCCTCTAAACTTACGTTATCGAAATGTATAATGAATTTCGTCCAAAAGCGTCTATAAAAACCTTTTATTTGGCTATATAGAATGATAACATAATGATGTTGATATAAAGTTGCTAATTTAATCAAATGAATTATATTTGGTGACACTTCTCAATTCAAATTGGGCAAGTCGAACTTTATTGCATCTAAACTTATGTTATATTTAAATAGAAATATAGAATGAATTTTCATCTAAAAGTATCTAGCAAAACCTGTTAGTTAATTATAAATAATGACAACGTAATAAAGTTGATAAAAAGTTGCTAATATAATCAAATTAATTATATTTGGTGCCACTTTTGAATTCAAAATTGGGGAAGTCGAATGTATAGCCTCTAAACTTACGTTATCGAAATGTATAATGAATTTCGTCCAAAAGCGTCTATAAAAACCTTTTAATTGGCTATATAGAATGAGAACGTAATAATGTTGCTATAAATGTGCTAATTTAATCAAATGAATTATATTTTGTGACACTTCTCAATTCAAATTGGCAAGTCGAACTTTATTGCATCTAAACTTATGTTATTTTCAAAGAGATATATTGAATGAATTTCATCCAAAAGCGTCTAGAAAAACCTGTTAGTTAGTTATAAATAATGACAACGTAATAAAAATGGTAAAAAGTTGCTAATATAACCAAATGAATTATATTTGGTGCCACTTTTGAATTCACAATTGGGGATGTCGAATTTATAGCCTCTAAACTTACGTTATCGAAATGTATAATGAATTTCGTCCAAAAGCGTCTATAAAAACCTTTTATTTGGCTATATAGAATGATAACCTAATAATGTTGATATAAAGTTGCTAATTTAATCAAATGAATTATATTTGGTGACACTTCTCAATTCAAATTGGGCAAGTCGAACTTTATTGCATCTAAACTTATGTTATTTTTAAATAGAAATATAGAATGAATTTCATCTAAAAGTGTCTAGGAAAACCTGTTAGTTAATTATAAATAATGACAACGTAATAAAGTTGATAAAAAGTTGCTAATATAATCAAATAAATTATATTTGGTGCCACTTTTGAATTTAAAATTGGGGAAGTCGAATTTCTAGCCTCTAAACTTACGTTATCGAAATGTATAATGAATTTCGTCCAAAAGCGTCTATAATAACCATTTAATTGGCTATATAGAATGAGAACGTAATGATGTTGGTAAAGTTGCTAATTAAATCAAATGAATTATATTTGGTGACACTTCTCAATTCAAATTGGGCAAGTCGAACTTTATTGCATCTAAACATATGTTATTTTCAAAGAGAAATATTGAATGAATTTCATCCAAAAGTGTCTAGAAAACCTGTTAGTTAGTCATAAATAATGACAATGTAATAAAGTTAATAAAAAGTTTCTAATATATTCAAATAAATTATATTTGGTGCCACTTTTGAATTCAAAATTGGGGAATTCGAATTTATAGCCTCTAAACTTACGTTATCGAAATATATAATGAATTTCGTCCAAAAGCGTCTATAAAAACCTTTTAATTGGCTATATAGAATGATAACGTAATAATGTTGATATAAAGTTGCTAATTTAATCAAATGAATTATATTTGGTGAGACTTCTCAATTCAAATTGGGCAAGTCGAACTTTATTGCATCGAAACTTATGTTATTTTTAAAGAGAAATATAGAATGAATTTCATCCAAAAGCGTCTAGAAAAACCTGTTAGTTAGTTATAAATAATGACAACGTAATAAAAATGGTAAAATATTGCTAATATAACCAAATGAATTATATTTGGTGCCACTTTTGAATTCATAATTGGGGAAGTCGAATTTATAGCCTCTAAACTTACGTTATCGAAATGTATAATGAATTTCGTCCAAAAGCGTCTATAAAAACCTTTTATTTAGCTATATAGAAAGATAACGTAATAATGTTGATATAAAATTGCTAACTTAATCAAATGAATTATATTTGGTGACACTTCTCAATTCAAATTGGGCAAGTCGAACTTTATTGCATCTAAACTTATGTTATTTTTAAATAGAAATATAGAATGAATTTCATCTAAAAGTGTCTAGCAAAACCTGTTAGTTAATTATAAATAATGACAACGTAATAAAGTTGATAAAAAGTTGCTAATATAATCAAATTAATTATATTTGGTGCCACTTTTGAATTCAAAATTGGGGAAGTCGAATGTATAGCCTCTAAACTTACGTTATCGAAATGTATAATGAATTTCGTCCAAAAGCGTCTATAAAAACCTTTTAATTGGCTATATAGAATGAGAACGTAATAATGTTGCTATAAATGTGCTAATTTAATCAAATGAATTATATTTTGTGACACTTCTCAATTCAAATTGGCAAGTTGAACTTTATTGCATCTAAACTTATGTTATTTTCAAAGAGATATATTGAATGAATTTCATCCAAAAGCGTCTAGAAAAACCTGTTAGTTAGTTATAAATAATGACAACGTAATAAAAATGGTAAAAAGTTGCTAATATAACCAAATGAATTATATTTGGTGCCACTTTTGAATTCACAATTGGGGATGTCGAATTTATAGCCTCTAAACTTACGTTATCGAAATGTATAATGAATTTCGTCCAAAAGCGTCTATAAAAACCTTTTATTTGGCTATATAGAATGATAACCTAATAATGTTGATATAAAGTTGCTAATTTAATCAAATGAATTATATTTGGTGACACTTCTCAATTCAAATTGGGCAAGTCGAACTTTATTGCATCTAAACTTATGTTATTTTTAAATAGAAATATAGAATGAATTTCATCTAAAAGTGTCTAGGAAAACCTGTTAGTTAATTATAAATAATGACAACGTAATAAAGTTGATAAAAAGTTGCTAATATAATCAAATAAATTATATTTGGTGCCACTTTTGAATTCAAAATTGGGGAAGTCGAATTTCTAGCCTCTAAACTTACGTTATCGAAATGTATAATGAATTTCGTCCAAAAGCGTCTATAATAACCATTTAATTGGCTATATAGAATGAGAACGTAATGATGTTGATATAAAGTTGCTAATTAAATCAAATGAATTATATTTGGTGACACTTCTCAATTCAAATTGGGCAAGTCGAACTTTATTGCATCTAAACATATGTTATTTTCAAAGAGAAATATTGAATGAATTTCATCCAAAAGTGTCTAGAAAACCTGTTAGTTAGTCATAAATAATGACAATGTAATAAAGTTAATAAAAAGTTTCTAATATATTCAAATAAATTATATTTGGTGCCACTTTTGAATTCAAAATTGGGGAATTCGAATTTATAGCCTCTAAACTTACGTTATCGAAATATATAATGAATTTCGTCCAAAAGCGTCTATAAAAACCTTTTAATTGGCTATATAGAATGATAACGTAATAATGTTGATATAAAGTTGCTAATTTAATCAAATGAATTATATTTGGTGACACTTCTCAATTCAAATTGGGCAAGTCGAACTTTATTGCATCTAAACTTATGTTAATTTTAAAGAGAAATATAGAATGAATTTCATCCAAAAGCGTCTAGAAAAACCTGTTAGTTAGTTATAAATAATGACAACGTAATAAAAATGGTAAAATATTGCTAATATAACCAAATGAATTATATTTGGTGCCACTTTTGAATTCACAATTGGGGAAGTCGAATTTATAGCCTCTAAACTTACGTTATCGAAATGTATAATGAATTTCGTCCAAAAGCGTCTATAAAAACCTTTTATTTGGTTATATAGAATGATAACATAATGATGTTGATACAAAGTTGCTAATTTAATCAAATGAATTATATTTGGTGACACTTCTCAATTCAAATTGGGCAAGTCGAACTTTATTGCATCTAAACTTATGTTATTTTTAAATAGAAATATAGAATGAATTTTCATCTAAAAGTGTCTAGCAAAACCTGTTAGTTAATTATAAATAATGACAACGTAATAAAGTTGATAAAAAGTTGCTAATATAATCAAATAAATTATATTTGGTGCCACTTTTGAATTCAAAATTGGGGAAGTCGAATTTATAGCCTCTAAACTTACGTTATCGAAATGTATAATGAATTTCGTCCAAAAGCGTCTATAAAAACCTTTTAATTGGCTATATAGAATGAGAACTTAATAATGGTAATATAAAGTTGCTAATTTAATCAAATGAATTATATTTGGTGACACTTCTCAATTCGGGCAAGTCGAACTTTATTGCATCTAAACTTATGTTATTTTTAAAGAGAAATATAGAATGAATTTCATCCAAAAGTGTCTAGAAAACCTGTTAGTTAGTCATAAATAATGACAATGTAATAAAGTTAATAAAAAGTTTCTAATATATTCAAATAAATTATATTTGGTGCCACTTTTGAATTCAAAATTGGGGAATTCGAATTTATAGCCTCTAAACTTACGTTATCGAAATGTATAATGAATTTCGTCCAAAAGCGTCTATAAAAACCTTTTAATTGGCTATATAGAATGATAACGTAATAATGTTGATATAAAGTTGCTAATTTAATCAAATGAATTATATTTGGTGACACTTCTCAATTCAAATTGGGCAAGTCGAACTTTATTGAATCTAAACATATGTTATTTTTAAAGAGAAATATAGAATCAATTTCATCCAAAAGCGTCTAGAAAAACCTGTTAGTTAGTTATAAATAATGACAACGTAATAAAAATTGTAAAATATTCCTAATATAACCAAATGAATTATATTTGGTGCCACTTTTGAATTCACAATTGGGGAAGTCGAATTTATAGCCTCTAAACTTACGTTATCGAAATGTATAATGAATTTCGTCCAAAAGCGTCTATAAAAACCTTTTATTTGGCTATATAGAATGATAATATAATGATGTTGATATAAAGTTGCTAATTTAATCAAATGAATTATATTTGGTGACACTTCTCAATTCAAATTGGGCAAGTTGAACTTTATTGCATCTAAACTTATGTTATATTTAAATAGAAATATAAAATGAATTTTCATCTAAAAGTGTCTAGCAAAACCTGTTAGTTAATTATAAATAATGACAACGTAATAAAGTTGATAAAAAGTTGCTAATATAATCAAATAAATTATATTTGGTGCCACTTTTGAATTCAAAATTGGGGAAGTCGAATGTATAGCCTCTAAACTTACGTTATCGAAATGTATAATGAATTTCGTCCAAAAGCGTCTATAAAAACCTTTTAATTGGCTATATAGAATGAGAACGTAATAATGTTGCTATAAATGTGCTAATTTAATCAAATGAATTATATTTTGTGACACTTCTCAATTCAAATTGGCAAGTCGAACTTTATTGCATCTAAACTTATGTTATTTTCAAAGAGATATATTGAATGAATTTCATCCAAAAGCGTCTAGAAAAACCTGTTAGTTAGTTATAAATAATGACAACGTAATAAAAATGGTAAAAAGTTGCTAATATAACCAAATGAATTATATTTGGTGCCACTTTTGAATTCACAATTGGGGATGTCGAATTTATAGCCTCTAAACTTACGTTATCGAAATGTATAATGAATTTCGTCCAAAAGCGTCTATAAAAGCCTTTTATTTGGCTATATAGAATGATAACGTAATAATGTTGATATAAAGTTGCTAATTTAATCAAATGAATTATATTTGGTGACACTTCTCAATTCAAATTGGGCAAGTCGAACTTTATTGCATCTAAACTTATGTTATTTTTAAATAGAAATATAGAATGAATTTCATCTAAAAGTGTCTAGGAAAACCTGTTAGTTAATTATAAATAATGACAACGTAATAAAGTTGATAAAAAGTTGCTAATATAATCAAATAAATTATATTTGGTGCCACTTTTGAATTCAAAATTGGGGAAGTCGAATTTCTAGCCTCTAAACTTACGTTATCGAAATGTATAATGAATTTCGTCCAAAAGCGTCTATAATAACCATTTAATTGGCTATATAGAATGAGAACGTAATGATGTTGATATAAAGTTGCTAATTAAATCAAATGAATTATATTTGGTGACACTTCTCAATTCAAATTGGGCAAGTCGAACTTTATTGCATCTAAACATATGTTATTTTCAAAGAGAAATATTGAATGAATTTCATCCAAAAGTGTCTAGAAAACCTGTTAGTTAGTCATAAATAATGACAATGTAATAAAGTTAATAAAAAGTTTCTAATATATTCAAATAAATTATATTTGGTGCCACTTTTGAATTCAAAATTGGGGAATTCGATTTTATAGCCTCTAAACTTACGTTATCGAAATATATAATGAATTTCGTCCAAAAGCGTCTATAAAAACCTTTTAATTGGCTATATAGAATGATAACGTAATAATGTTGATATAAAGTTGCTAATTTAATCAAATGAATTATATTTGGTGAGACTTCTCAATTCAAATTGGGCAAGTCGAACTTTATTGCATCGAAACTTATGTTATTTTTAAAGAGAAATATAGAATGAATTTCATCCAAAAGCGTCTAGAAAAACCTGTTAGTTAGTTATAAATAATGACAACGTAATAAAAATGGTAAAATATTGCTAATATAACCAAATGAATTATATTTGGTGCCACTTTTGAATTCACAATTGGGGAAGTCGAATTTATAGCCTCTAAACTTACGTTATTGAAATGTATAATGAATTTCGTCCAAAAGCGTCTATAAAAACCTTTTATTTAGCTATATAGAAAGATAACGTAATAATGTTGATATAAAATTGCTAATTTAATCAAATGAATTATATTTGGTGACACTTCTCAATTCAAATTGGGCAAGTCGAACTTTATTGCATCTAAACTTATGTTATTTTTAAATAGAAATATAGAATGAATTTCATCTAAAAGTGTCTAGCAAAACCTGTTAGTTAATTATAAATAATGACAACGTAATAAAGTTGATAAAAAGTTGCTAATATAATCAAATTAATTATATTTGGTGCCACTTTTGAATTCAAAATTGGGGAAGTCGAATTTATAGCCTCTAAACTTACGTTATCGAAATGTATAATGAATTTCGTCCAAAAGCGTCTATAAAAACCTTTTAATTGGCTATATAGAATGAGAACGTAATAATGGTAATATAAAGTTGCTAATTTAATCAAATGAATTATATTTGGTGACACTTCTCAATTCGGGCAAGTCGAACTTTATTGCATCTAAACTTATGTTATTTTTAAAGAGAAATATAGAATGAATTTCATCCAAAAGTGTCTAGAAAACCTGTTAGTTAGTCATAAATAATGACAATGTAATAAAGTTAATAAAAAGTTTCTAATATTTTCAAATAATTTATATTTGGTGCCACTTTTGAATTCAAAATTGGGGAATTCGAATTTATAGCCTCTAAACTTACGTTATCGAAATGTATAATGAATTTCGTCCAAAAGCGTCTATAAAAACCTTTTAATTGGCTATATGGAATGATAACGTAATAATGTTGATATAAAGTTGCTAATTTAATCAAATGAATTATATTTGGTGAGACTTCTCAATTCAAATTGGGCAATTCGAACTTTATTGCATCTAAACTTATGTTATTTTTAAAGAGAAATATAGAATGAATTTCATCCAAAAGCGTCTAGAAAAACCAGTTAGTTAGTTATAAATAATGACAACGTAATAAAAATGGTAAAATATTGCTAATATAACCAAATGAATTATATTTGGTGCCACTTTTGAATTCACAATTGGGGAAGTCGAATTTATAGCCTCTAAACTTACGTTATCGAAATTTATAATGAATTTCGTCCAAAAGCGTCTATAAAAACCTTTTATTTGGCTATATAGAATGATAACGTAATGATGTTGATATAAAGTTGCTAATTTAATCAAATGAATTATATTTGGTGACACTTCTCAATTCAAACTGGGCAAGTCGAACTTTATTGCATCTAAACTTATGTTATTTTCAAAGAGAAATATTGAATGAATTTCATCCAAAAGTGTCTAGAAAACCTGTTAGTTAGTCATAAATAATGACAATGTAATAAAGTTAATAAAAAGTTTCTAATATATTCAAATAAATTATATTTGGTGCCACTTTTGAATTCAAAATTGGGGAATTCGAATTTATAGCCTCTAAACTTACGTTATCGAAATATATAATGAATTTCGTCCAAAAGCGTCTATAAAAACCTTTTAATTGGCTATATAGAATGATAACGTAATAATGTTGATATAAAGTTGCTAATTTAATCAAATGAATTATATTTGGTGACACTTCTCAATTCAAATTGGGCAAGTCGAACTTTATTGCATCTAAACTTATGTTATTTTTAAAGAGAAATATAGAATGAATTTCATCCAAAAGCGTATAGAAAAACTGTTAGTTAGTTATAAATAATGACAACGTAATAAAAATGGTAAAATATTGCTAATATAACCAAATGAATTATATTTGGTGCCACTTTTGAATTCACAATTGGGGAAGTCGAATTTATAGCCTCTAAACTTACGTTATCGAAATGTATAATGAATTTCGTCCAAAAGCGTCTATAAAAACCTTTTATTTGGTTATATAGAATGATAACATAATGATGTTGATATAAAGTTGCTAATTTAATCAAATGAATTATATTTGGTGTCACTTCTCAATTCAAATTAGGCAAGTCGAACTTTATTGCATCTAAACTTATGTTATTTTTAAATAGAAATATAGAATGAATTTTCATCTAAAAGTGTCTAGCAAAACCTGTTAGTTAATTATAAATAATGACAACGTAATAAAGTTGATAAAAAGTTGCTAATATAATCAAATAAATTATATTTGGTGCCACTTTTCAATTCAAAATTGGGGAAGTCGAATTTATAGCCTCTAAACTTACGTTATCGAAATGTATAATGAATTTCGTCCAAAAGCGTCTATAAAAACCTTTTAATTGGCTATATAGAATGAGAACTTAATAATGGTAATATAAAGTTGCTAATTTAATCAAATGAATTATATTTGGTGACACTTCTCAATTCGGGCAAGTCGAACTTTATTGCATCTAAACTTATGTTATTTTTAAAGAGAAATATAGAATGAATTTCATCCAAAAGTGTCTAGAAAACCTGTTAGTTAGTCATAAATAATGACAATGTAATAAAGTTAATAAAAAGTTTCTAATATATTCAAATAAATTATATTTGGTGCCACTTTTGAATTCAAAATTGGGGAATTCGAATTTATAGCCTCTAAACTTACGTTATCGAAATGTATAATGAATTTCGTCCAAAAGCGTCTATAAAAACCTTTTAATTGGCTATATAGAATGATAACGTAATAATGTTGATATAAAGTTGCTAATTTAATCAAATGAATTATATTTGGTGACACTTCTCAATTCAAATTGGGCAAGTCGAACTTTATTGCATCTAAACATATGTTATTTTTAAAGAGAAATATAGAATCAATTTCATCCAAAAGCGTCTAGAAAAACCTGTTAGTTAGTTATAAATAATGACAACGTAATAAAAATTGTAAAATATTCCTAATATAACCAAATGAATTATATTTGGTGCCACTTTTGAATTCACAATTCGGGAAGTCGAATTTATAGCCTCTAAACTTACGTTATCGAAATGTATAATGAATTTCGTCCAAAAGCGTCTATAAAAACCTTTTATTTGGCTATATAGAATGATAACATAATGATGTTGATATAAAGTTGCTAATTTAATCAAATGAATTATATTTGGTGACACTTCTCAATTCAAATTGGGCAAGTCGAACTTTATTGCATCTAAACTTATGTTATATTTAAATAGAAATATAGAATGAATTTTCATCTAAAAGTGTCTAGCAAAACCTGTTAGTTAATTATAAATAATGACAACGTAATAAAGTTGATAAAAAGTTGCTAATATAATCAAATAAATTATATTTGGTGCCACTTTTGAATTCAAAATTGGGGAAGTCGAATGTATAGCCTCTAAACTTACGTTATCGAAATGTATAATGAATTTCGTCCAAAAGCGTCTATAAAAACCTTTTAATTGGCTATATAGAATGAGAACGTAATAATGTTGCTATAAATGTGCTAATTTAATCAAATGAATTATATTTTGTGACACTTCTCAATTCAAATTGGCAAGTCGAACTTTATTGCATCTAAACTTATGTTATTTTCAAAGAGATATATTGAATGAATTTCATCCAAAAGCGTCTAGAAAAACCTGTTAGTTAGTTATAAATAATGACAACGTAATAAAAATGGTAAAAAGTTGCTAATATAACCAAATGAATTATATTTGGTGCCACTTTTGAATTCACAATTGGGGATGTCGAATTTATAGCCTCTAAACTTACGTTATCGAAATGTATAATGAATTTCGTCCAAAAGCGTCTATAAAAACATTTTATTTGGCTATATAGAATGATAACGTAATAATGTTGATATAAAGTTGCTAATTTAATCAAATGAATTATATTTGGTGACACTTCTCAATTCAAATTGGGCAAGTCGAACTTTATTGCATCTAAACTTATGTTATTTTTAAATAGAAATATAGAATGAATTTCATCTAAAAGTGTCTAGGAAAACCTGTTAGTTAATTATAAATAATGACAACGTAATAAAGTTGATAAAAAGTTGCTAATATAATCAAATAAATTATATTTGGTGCCACTTTTGAATTCAAAATTGGGGAAGTCGAATTTCTAGCCTCTAAACTTACGTTATCGAAATGTATAATGAATTTCGTCCAAAAGCGTCTATAATAACCATTTAATTGGCTATATAGAATGAGAACGTAATGATGTTGGTAAAGTTGCTAATTAAATCAAATGAATTATATTTGGTGACACTTCTCAATTCAAATTGGGCAAGTCGAACTTTATTGCATCTAAACATATGTTATTTTCAAAGAGAAATATTGAATGAATTTCATCCAAAAGTGTCTAGAAAACCTGTTAGTTAGTCATAAATAATGACAATGTAATAAAGTTAATAAAAAGTTTCTAATATATTCAAATAAATTATATTTGGTGCCACTTTTGAATTCAAAATTGGGGAATTCGAATTTATAGCCTCTAAACTTACGTTATCGAAATATATAATGAATTTTGTCCAAAAGCGTCTATAAAAACCTTTTAATTGGCTATATAGAATGATAACGTAATAATGTTGATATAAAGTTGCTAATTTAATCAAATGAATTATATTTGGTGAGACTTCTCAATTCAAAATGGGCAAGTCGAACTTTATTGCATCGAAACTTATGTTATTTTTAAAGAGAAATATAGAATGAATTTCATCCAAAAGCGTCTAGAAAAACCTGTTAGTTAGTTATAAATAATGACAACGTAATAAAAATGGTAAAATATTGCTAATATAACCAAATGAATTATATTTGGTGCCACTTTTGAATTCATAATTGGGGAAGTCGAATTTATAGCCTCTAAACTTACGTTATCGAAATGTATAATGAATTTCGTCCAAAAGCGTCTATAAAAACCTTTTATTTAGCTATATAGAAAGATAACGTAATAATGTTGATATAAAATTGCTAATTTAATCAAATGAATTATATTTGGTGACACTTCTCAATTCAAATTGGGCATGTCGAACTTTATTGCATCTAAACTTATGTTATTTTTAAATAGAAATATAGAATGAATTTCATCTAAAAGTGTCTAGCAAAACCTGTTAGTTAATTATAAATAATGACAACGTAATAAAGTTGATAAAAAGTTGCTAATATAATCAAATTAATTATATTTGGTGCCACTTTTGAATTCAAAATTGGGGAAGTCGAATTTATAGCCTCTAAACTTACGTTATCGAAATGTATAATGAATTTCGTCCAAAAGCGTCTATAAAAACCTTTTAATTGGCTATATAGAATGAGAACGTAATAATGGTAATATAAATTTGCTAATTTAATCAAATGAATTATATTTGGTGACACTTCTCAATTCGGGCAAGTCGAACTTTATTGCATCTAAACTTATGTTATTTTTAAAGAGAAATATAGAATGAATTTCATCCAAAAGTGTCTAGAAAACCTGTTAGTTAGTCATAAATAATGACAATGTAATAAAGTTAATAAAAAGTTTCTAATATATTCAAATAAATTATATTTGGTGCCACTTTTGAATTCAAAATTGGGGAATTCGAATTTATAGCCTCTAAACTTACGTTATCGAAATATATAATGAATTTCGTCCAAAAGCGTCTATAAAAACCTTTTAATTGGCTATATAGAATGATAACGTAATAATGTTGATATAAAGTTGCTAATTTAATCAAATGAATTATATTTGGTGAGACTTCTCAATTCAAATTGGGCAAGTCGAACTTTATTGCATCGAAACTTATGTTATTTTTAAAGAGAAATATAGAATGAATTTCATCCAAAAGCGTCTAGAAAAACCTGTTAGTTAGTTATAAATAATGACAACGTAATAAAAATGGTAAAATATTGCTAATATAACCAAATGAATTATATTTGGTGCCACTTTTGAATTCATAATTGGGGAAGTCGAATTTATAGCCTCTAAACTTACGTTATCGAAATGTATAATGAATTTCGTCCAAAAGCGTCTATAAAAACCTTTTATTTAGCTATATAGAAAGATAACGTAATAATGTTGATATAAAATTGCTAATTTAATCAAATGAATTATATTTGGTGACACTTCTCAATTCAAATTGGGCAAGTCGAACTTTATTGCATCTAAACTTATGTTATTTTTAAATAGAAATATAGAATGAATTTCATCTAAAAGTGTCTAGCAAAACCTGTTAGTTAATTATAAATAATGACAACGTAATAAAGTTGATAAAAAGTTGCTAATATAATCAAATTAATTATATTTGGTGCCACTTTTGAATTCAAAATTGGGGAAGTCGAATTTATAGCCTCTAAACTTACGTTATCGAAATGTATAATGAATTTCGTCCAAAAGCGTCTATAAAAACCTTTTAATTGGCTATATAGAATGAGAACGTAATAATGGTAATATAAAGTTGCTAATTTAATCAAATGAATTATATTTGGTGACACTTCTCAATTCGGGCAAGTCGAACTTTATTGCATCTAAACTTATGTTATTTTTATAGAGAAATATAGAATGAATTTCATCCAAAAGTGTCTAGAAAACCTGTTAGTTAGTCATAAATAATGACAATGTAATAAAGTTAATAAAAAGTTTCTAATATTTTCAAATAATTTATATTTGGTGCCACTTTTGAATTCAAAATTGGGGAATTCGAATTTATAGCCTCTAAACTTACGTTATCGAAATGTATAATGAATTTCGTCCAAAAGCGTCTATAAAAACCTTTTAATTGGCTATATGGAATGATAACGTAATAATGTTGATATAAAGTTGCTAATTTAATCAAATGAATTATATTTGGTGAGACTTCTTAATTCAAATTGGGCAAGTCGAACTTTATTGCATCTAAACATATGTTATTTTCAAAGAGAAATATTGAATGAATTTCATCCAAAAGTGTCTAGAAAACCTGTTAGTTAGTCATAAATAATGACAATGTAATAAAGTTAATAAAAAGTTTCTAATATATTCAAATAAATTATATTTGGTGCCACTTTTGAATTCAAAATTGGGGAATTCGAATTTATAGCCTCTAAACTTACGTTATCGAAATATATAATGAATTTCGTCCAAAAGCGTCTATAAAAACCTTTTAATTGGCTATATAGAATGATAACGTAATAATGTTGATATAAAGTTGCTAATTTAATCAAATGAATTATATTTGGTGAGACTTCTCAATTCAAATTGGGCAAGTCGAACTTTATTGCATCGAGACTTATGTTATTTTTAAAGAGAAATATAGAATGAATTTCATCCAAAAGCGTCTAGAAAAACCTGTTAGTTAGTTATAAATAATGACAACGTAATAAAAATGGTAAAATATTGCTAATATAACCAAATGAATTATATTTGGTGCCACGTTTGAATTCATAATTGGGGAAGTCGAATTTATAGCCTCTAAACTTACGTTATCGAAATGTATAATGAATTTCGTCCAAAAGCGTCTATAAAAACCTTTTATTTAGCTATATAGAAAGATAACGTAATAATGTTGATATAAAATTGCTAATTTAATCAAATGAATTATATTTGGTGACACTTCTCAATTCAAATTGGGCAAGTCGAACTTTATTGCATCTAAACTTATGTTATTTTTAAATAGAAATATAGAATGAATTTCATCTAAAAGTGTCTAGCAAAACCTGTTAGTTAATTATAAATAATGACAACGTAATAAAGTTGATAAAAAGTTGCTAATATAATCAAATTAATTATATTTGGTGCCACTTTTGAATTCAAAATTGGGGAAGTCGAATTTATAGCCTCTAAACTTACGTTATCGAAATGTATAATGAATTTCGTCCAAAAGCGTCTATAAAAACCTTTTAATTGGCTATATAGAATGAGAACGTAATAATGGTAATATAAAGTTGCTAATTTAATCAAATGAATTATATTTGGTGACACTTCTCAATTCGGGCAAGTCGAACTTTATTGCATCTAAACTTATGTTATTTTTAAAGAGAAATATAGAATGAATTTCATCCAAAAGTGTCTAGAAAACCTGTTAGTTAGTCATAAATAATGACAATGTAATAAAGTTAATAAAAAGTTTCTAATATTTTCAAATAATTTATATTTGGTGCCACTTTTGAATTCAAAATTGGGGAATTCGAATTTATAGCCTCTAAACTTACGTTATCGAAATGTATAATGAATTTCGTCCAAAAGCGTCTATAAAAACCTTTTAATTGGCTATATGGAATGATAACGTAATAATGTTGATATAAAGTTGCTAATTTAATCAAATGAATTATATTTGGTGAGACTTCTCAATTCAAATTGGGCAAGTCGAACTTTATTGCATCTAAACTTATGTTATTTTTAAAGAGAAATATAGAATGAATTTCATCCAAAAGCGTCTAGAAAAACCTGTTAGTTAGTTATAAATAATGACAACGTAATAAAAATGGTAAAATATTGCTAATATAACCAAATGAATTATATTTGGTGCCACTTTTGAATTCACAATTGGGGAAGTCGAATTTATAGCCTCTAAACTTACGTTATCGAAATGTATAATGAATTTCGTCCAAAAGCGTCTATAAAAACCTTTTATTTGGCTATATAGAAGGATAACATAATGATGTTGATAAAAAGTTGCTAATTTAATCAAATGAATTATATTTGGTGACACTTCTCAATTCAAATTGGGCAAGTCGAACTTTATTGCATCTAAACTTATGTTATATTTAAATAGAAATATAGAATGAATTTTCATCTAAAAGTGTCTAGCAAAACCTGTTAGTTAATTATAAATAATGACAACGTAATAAAGTTGATAAAAAGTTGCTAATATAATCAAATAAATTATATTTGGTGCCACTTTTGAATTCAAAATTGGGGAAGTCGAATGTATAGCCTCTAAACTTACGTTATCGAAATGTATAATGAATTTCGTCCAAAAGCGTCTATAAAAACCTTTTAATTGGCTATATAGAATGAGAACGTAATAATGTTGCTATAAATGTGCTAATTTAATCAAATGAATTATATTTTGTGACACTTCTCAATTCAAATTGGCAAGTCGAACTTTATTGCATTTAAACTTATGTTATTTTCAAAGAGATATATTGAATGAATTTCATCCAAAAGCATCTAGAAAAACCTGTTAGTTAGTTATAAATAATGACAACGTAATAAAAATGGTAAAAAGTTGCTAATATAACCAAATGATTTATATTTGGTGCCACTTTTGAATTCACAATTGGGGATGTCGAATTTATAGCCTCTAAACTTACGTTATCGAAATGTATAATGAATTTCGTCCAAAAGCGTCTATAAAAACCTTTTATTTGGCTATATAGAATGATAACCTAATAATGTTGATATAAAGTTGCTAATTTAATCAAATGAATTATATTTGGTGACACTTCTCAATTCAAATTGGGCAAGTCGAACTTTATTGCATCTAAACTTATGTTATTTTTAAATAGAAATATAGAATGAATTTCATCTAAAAGTGTCTAGGAAAACCTGTTAGTTAATTATAAATAATGACAACGTAATAAAGTTGATAAAAAGTTGCTAATATAATCAAATAAATTATATTTGGTGCCACTTTTGAATTCAAAATTGGGGAAGTCGAATTTCTAGCCTCTAAACTTACGTTATCGAAATGTATAATGAATTTCGTCCAAAAGCGTCTATAATAACCATTTAATTGGCTATATAGAATGAGAACGTAATGATGTTGATATAAAGTTGCTAATTAAATCAAATGAATTATATTTGGTGACACTTCTCAATTCAAATTGGGCAAGTCGAACTTTATTGCATCTAAACATATGTTATTTTCAAAGAGAAATATTGAATGAATTTCATCCAAAAGTGTCTAGAAAACCTGTTAGTTAGTCATAAATAATGAAAATGTAATAAAGTTAATAAAAAGTTTCTAATATATTCAAATAAATTATATTTGGTGCCACTTTTGAATTCAAAATTGGGGAATTCGAATTTATAGCCTCTAAACTTACGTTATCGAAATATATAATGAATTTCGTCCAAAAGCGTCTATAAAAACCTTTTAATTGGCTATATAGAATGATAACGTAATAATGTTGATATAAAGTTGCTAATTTAATCAAATGAATTATATTTGGTGACACTTCTCAATTCAAATTGGGCAAGTCGAACTTTATTGCATCTAAACTTATGTTATTTTTAAAGAGAAATATAGAATGAATTTCATCCAAAAGCGTCTAGAAAAACCTGTTAGTTAGTTATAAATAATGACAACGTAATAAAAATGGTAAAATATTGCTAATATAACCAAATGAATTATATTTGGTGCCACTTTTGAATTCACAATTGGGGAAGTCGAATTTATAGCCTCTAAACTTACGTTATCGAAATGTATAATGAATTTCGTCCAAAAGCGTCTATAAAAACCTTTTATTTGGTTATATAGAATGATAACATAATGATGTTGATATAAAGTTGCTAATTTAATCAAATGAATTATATTTGGTGACACTTCTCAATTCAAATTGGGCAAGTCGAACTTTATTGCATCTAAACTTATGTTATTTTTAAATAGAAATATAGAATGAATTTTCATCTAAAAGTGTCTAGCAAAACCTGTTAGTTAATTATAAATAATGACAACGTAATAAAGTTGATAAAAAGTTGCTAATATAATCAAATAAATTATATTTGGTGCCACTTTTGAATTCAAAATTGGGGAAGTCGAATTTATAGCCTCTAAACTTACGTTATCGAAATGTATAATGAATTTCGTCCAAAAGCGTCTATAAAAACCTTTTAATTGGCTATATAGAATGAGAACTTAATATTGGTAATATAAAGTTGCTAATTTAATCAAATGAATTATATTTGGTGACACTTCTCAATTCGGGCAAGTCGAACTTTATTGCATCTAAACTTATGTTATTTTTAAAGAGAAATATAGAATGAATTTCATCCAAAAGTGTCTAGAAAACCTGTTAGTTAGTCATAAATAATGACAATGTAATAAAGTTAATAAAAAGTTTCTAATATATTCAAATAAATTATATTTGGTGCCACTTTTGAATTCAAAATTGGGGAATTCGAATTTATAGCCTCTAAACTTACGTTATCGAAATGTATAATGAATTTAGTCCAAAAGCGTCTATAAAAACCTTTTAATTGGCTATATAGAATGATAACGTAATAATGTTGATATAAAGTTGCTAATTTAATCAAATGAATTATATTTGGTGACACTTCTCAATTCAAATTGGGCAAGTCGAACTTTATTGAATCTAAACATATGTTATTTTTAAAGAGAAATATAGAATCAATTTCATCCAAAAGCGTCTAGAAAAACCTGTTAGTTAGTTATAAATAATGACAACGTAATAAAAATTGTAAAATATTCCTAATATAACCAAATGAATTATATTTGGTGCCACTTTTGAATTCACAATTGGGGAAGTCGAATTTATAGCCTCTAAACTTACGTTATCGAAATGTATAATGAATTTCGTCCAAAAGCGTCTATAAAAACCTTTTATTTGGCTATATAGAATGATAACATAATGATGTTGATATAAAGTTGCTAATTTAATCAAATGAATTATATTTGGTGACACTTCTCAATTCAAATTGGGCAAGTCGAACTTTATTGCATCTAAACTTATGTTATATTTAAATAGAAATATAGAATGAATTTTCATCTAAAAGTGTCTAGCAAAACCTGTTAGTTAATTATAAATAATGACAACGTAATAAAGTTGATAAAAAGTTGCTAATATAATCAAATAAATTATATTTGGTGCCACTTTTGAATTCAAAATTGGGGAAGTCGAATGTATAGCCTCTAAACTTACGTTATCGAAATGTATAATGAATTTCGTCCAAAAGCGTCTATAAAAACCTTTTAATTGGCTATATAGAATGAGAACGTAATAATGTTGCTATAAATGTGCTAATTTAATCAAATGAATTATATTTTGTGACACTTCTCAATTCAAATTGGCAAGTCGAACTTTATTGCATCTAAACTTATGTTATTTTCAAAGAGATATATTGAATGAATTTCATCCAAAAGCGTCTAGAAAAACCTGTTAGTTAGTTATAAATAATGACAACGTAATAAAAATGGTAAAAAGTTGCTAATATAACCAAATGAATTATATTTGGTGCCACTTTTGAATTCACAATTGGGGATGTCGAATTTATAGCCTCTAAACTTACGTTATCGAAATGTATAATGAATTTCGTCCAAAAGCGTCTATAAAAACCTTTTATTTAGCTATATAGAATGATAACGTAATAATGTTGATATAAAGTTGCTAATTTAATCAAATGAATTATATTTGGTGACACTTCTCAATTCAAATTGGGCAAGTCGAACTTTATTGCATCTAAACTTATGTTATTTTTAAATAGAAATATAGAATGAATTTCATCTAAAAGTGTCTAGGAAAACCTGTTAGTTAATTATAAATAATGACAACGTAATAAAGTTGATAAAAAGTTGCTAATATAATCAAATAAATTATATTTGGTGCCACTTTTGAATTCAAAATTGGGGAAGTCGAATTTCTAGCCTCTAAACTTACGTTATCGAAATGTATAATGAATTTCGTCCAAAAGCGTCTATAATAACCATTTAATTGGCTATATAGAATGAGAACGTAATGATGTTGATATAAAGTTGCTAATTAAATCAAATGAATTATATTTGGTGACACTTCTCAATTCAAATTGGGCATGTCGAACTTTATTGCATCTAAACATATGTTATTTTCAAAGAGAAATATTGAATGAATTTCATCCAAAAGTGTCTAGAAAACCTGTTAGTTAGTCATAAATAATGACAATGTAATAAAGTTAATAAAAAGTTTCTAATATATTCAAATAAATTATATTTGGTGCCACTTTTGAATTCAAAATTGGGGAATTCGAATTTATAGCCTCTAAACTTACGTTATCGAAATATATAATGAATTTCGTCCAAAAGCGTCTATAAAAACCTTTTAATTGGCTATATAGAATGATAACGTAATAATGTTGATATAAAGTTGCTAATTTAATCAAATGAATTATATTTGGTGAGACTTCTCAATTCAAATTGGGCAAGTCGAATTTTATTGCATCTAAACTTATGTTATTTTTAAAGAGAAATATAGAATGAATTTCATCCAAAAGCGTCTAGAAAAACCTGTTAGTTAGTTATAAATAATGACAACGTAATAAAAATGGTAAAATATTGCTAATATAACCAAATGAATTATATTTGGTGCCACTTTTGAATTCACAATTGGGGAAGTCGAATTTATAGCCTCTAAACTTACGTTATCGAAATGTATAATGAATTTCGTCCAAAAGCGTCTATAAAAACCTTTTATTTAGCTATATAGAAAGATAACGTAATAATGTTGATATAAAATTGCTAATTTAATCAAATGAATTATATTTGGTGACACTTCTCAATTCAAATTGGGCAAGTCGAACTTTATTGCATCTAAACATATGTTATTTTTAAATAGAAATATAGAATGAATTTTCATCTAAAAGTGTCTAGCAAAACCTGTTAGTTAATTATAAATAATGACAACGTAATAAAGTTGATAAAAAGTTGCTAATATAATCAAATAAATTATATTTGGTGCCACTTTTGAATTCAAAATTGGGGAAGTCGAATTTATAGCCTCTAAACTTACGTTATCGAAATGTATAATGAATTTCGTCCAAAAGCGTCTATAAAAACCTTTTAATTGGCTATATAGAATGAGAACTTAATAATGGTAATATAAAGTTGCTAATTTAATCAAATGAATTATATTTGGTGACACTTCTCAATTCGGGCAAGTCGAACTTTATTGCATCTAAACTTATGTTATTTTTAAAGAGAAATATAGAATGAATTTCATCCAAAAGTGTCTAGAAAACCTGTTAGTTAGTCATAAATAATGACAATGTAATAAAGTTAATAAAAAGTTTCTAATATATTCAACTAAATTATATTTGGTGCCACTTTTGAATTCAAAATTGGGGAATTCGAATTTATAGCCTCTAAACTTACGTTATCGAAATGTATAATGAATTTCGTCCAAAAGCGTCTATAAAAACCTTTTAATTGGCTATATAGAATGATAACGTAATAATGTTGATATAAAGTTGCTAATTTAATCAAATGAAGTATATTTGGTGATACTTCTCAATTCAAATTGGGCAAGTCGAACTTTATTGAATCTAAACATATGTTATTTTTAAAGAGAAATATAGAATCAATTTCATCCAAAAGCGTCTAGAAAAACCTGTTAGTTAGTTATAAATAATGACAACGTAATAAAAATTGTAAAATATTCCTAATATAACCAAATGAATTATATTTGGTGCCACTTTTGAATTCACAATTGGGGAAGTCGAATTTATAGCCTCTAAACTTACGTTATCGAAATGTATAATGAATTTCGTCCAAAAGCGTCTATAAAAACCTTTTATTTGGCTATATAGAATGATAACATAATGATGTTGATATAAAGTTGCTAATTTAATCAAATGAATTATATTTGGTGACACTTCTCAATTCAAATTGGGCAAGTCGAACTTTATTGCATCTAAACTTATGTTATATTTAAATAGAAATATAGAATGAATTTTCATCTAAAAGTGTCTAGCAAAACCTGTTAGTTAATTATAAATAATGACAACGTAATAAAGTTGATAAAAAGTTGCTAATATAATCAAATAAATTATATTTGGTGCCACTTTTGAATTCAAAATTGGGGAAGTCGAATGTATAGCCTCTAAACTTACGTTATCGAAATGTATAATGAATTTCGTCCAAAAGCGTCTATAAAATCCTTTTAATTGGCTATATAGAATGAGAACGTAATAATGTTGCTATAAATGTGCTAATTTAATCAAATGAATTATATTTTGTGACACTTCTCAATTCAAATTGGCAAGTCGAACTTTATTGCATCTAAACTTATGTTATTTTCAAAGAGATATATTGAATGAATTTCATCCAAAAGCGTCTAGAAAAACCTGTTAGTTAGTTATAAATAATGACAACGTAATAAAAATGGTAAAAAGTTGCTAATATTACCAAATGAATTATATTTGGTGCCACTTTTGAATTCACAATTGGGGATGTCGAATTTATAGCCTCTAAACTTACGTTATCGAAATGTATAATGAATTTCGTCCAAAAGCGTCTATAAAAACCTTTTATTTGGCTATATAGAATGATAACGTAATAATGTTGATATAAAGTTGCTAATTTAATCAAATGAATTATATTTGGTGACACTTCTCAATTCAAATTGGGCAAGTCGAACTTTATTGCATCTAAACTTATGTTATTTTTAAATAGAAATATAGAATGAATTTCATCTAAAAGTGTCTAGGAAAACCTGTTAGTTAATTATAAATAATGACAACGTAATAAAGTTAATAAAAAGTTGCTAATATAATCAAATAAATTATATTTGGTGCCACTTTTGAATTCAAAATTGGGGAAGTCGAATTTCTAGCCTCTAAACTTACGTTATCGAAATGTATAATGAATTTCGTCCAAAAGCGTCTATAATAACCATTTAATTGGCTATATAGAATGAGAACGTAATGATGTTGATATAAAGTTGCTAATTAAATCAAATGAATTATATTTGGTGACACTTCTCAATTCAAATTGGGCAAGTCGAACTTTATTGCATCTAAACATATGTTATTTTCAAAGAGAAATATTGAATGAATTTCATCCAAAAGTGTCTAGAAAACCTGTTAGTTAGTCATAAATAATGACAATGTAATAAAGTTAATAAAAAGTTTCTAATATATTCAAATAAATTATATTTGGTGCCACTTTTGAATTCAAAATTGGGGAATTCGAATTTATAGCCTCTAAACTTACGTTATCGAAATATATAATGAATTTCGTCCAAAAGCGTCTATAAAAACCTTTTAATTGGCTATATAGAATGATAACGTAATAATGTTGATATAAAGTTGCTAATTTAATCAAATGAATTATATTTGGTGAGACTTCTCAATTCAAATTGGGCAAGTCGAACTTTATTGCATCTAAACTTATGTTATTTTTAAAGAGAAATATAGAATGAATTTCATCCAAAAGCGTCTAGAAAAACCTGTTAGTTAGTTATAAATAATGACAACGTAATAAAAATGGTAAAATATTGCTAATATAACCAAATGAATTATATTTGGTGCCACTTTTGAATTCACAATTGGGGAAGTCGAATTTATAGCCTCTAAACTTACGTTATCGAAATGTATAATGAATTTCGTCCAAAAGCGTCTATAAAAACCTTTTATTTAGCTATATAGAAAGATAACATAATAATGTTGATATAAAATTGCTAATTTAATCAAATGAATTATATTTGGTGACACTTCTCAATTCAAATTGGGCAAGTCGAACTTTATTGCATCTAAACTTATGTTATTTTTAAATAGAAATATAGAATGAATTTCATCTAAAAGTGTCTAGCAAAACCTGTTAGTTAATTATAAATAATGACAACGTAATAAAGTTGATAAAAAGTTGCTAATATAATCAAATTAATTATATTTGGTGCCACTTTTGAATTCAAAATTGGGGAAGTCGAATTTATAGCCTCTAAACTTACGTTATCGAAATGTATAATGAATTTCGTCCAAAAGCGTCTATAAAAACCTTTTAATTGGCTATATAGAATGAGAACGTAATAATGGTAATATAAAGTTGCTAATTTAATCAAATGAATTATATTTGGTGACACTTCTCAATTCGGGCAAGTCGAACTTTATTGCATCTAAACTTATGTTATTTTTAAAGAGAAATATAGAATGAATTTCATCCAAAAGTGTCTAGAAAACCTGTTAGTTAGTCATAAATAATGACAATGTAATAAAGTTAATAAAAAGTTTCTAATATTTTCAAATAATTTATATTTGGTGCCACTTTTGAATTCAAAATTGGGGAATTCGAATTTATAGCCTCTAAACTTACGTTATCGAAATGTATAATGAATTTCGTCCAAAAGCGTCTATAAAAACCTTTTAATTGGCTATATGGAATGATAACGTAATAATGTTGATATAAAGTTGCTAATTTAATCAAATGAATTATATTTGGTGAGACTTCTCAATTCAAATTGGGCAAGTCGAACTTTATTGCATCTAAACTTATGTTATTTTTAAAGAGAAATATAGAATGAATTTCATCCAAAAGCGTCTAGAAAAACCTGTTAGTTAGTTATAAATAATGACAACGTAATAAAAATGGTAAAATATTGCTAATATAACCAAATGAATTATATTTGGAGCCACTTTTGAATTCATAATTGGGGAAGTCGAATTTATAGCCTCTAAACTTACGTTATCGAAATGTATAATGAATTTCGTCCAAAAGCGTCTATAAAAACCTTTTATTTGGCTATATAGAATGATAACGTAATGATGTTGATATAAAGTTGCTAATTTAATCAAATGAATTATATTTGGTGACACTTCTCAATTCAAATTGGGCAAGTCGAACTTTATTGCATCTAAACTTATGTTATATTTAAATAGAAATATAGAATGAATTTTCATCTAAAAGTGTCTAGCAAAACCTGTTAGTTAATTATAAATAATGACAACGTAATAAAGTTGATAAAAAGTTGCTAATATAATCAAATAAATTATATTTGGTGCCACTTTTGAATTCAAAATTGGGGAAGTCGAATGTATAGCCTCTAAACTTACGTTATCGAAATGTATAATGAATTTCGTCCAAAAGCGTCTATAAAAACCTTTTAATTGGCTATATAGAATGAGAACGTTATAATGTTGCTATAAATGTGCTAATTTAATCAAATGAATTATATTTTGTGACACTTCTCAATTCAAATTGGCAAGTCGAACTTTATTGCATCTAAACTTATGTTATTTTCAAAGAGATATATTGAATGAATTTCATCCAAAAGCGTCTAGAAAAACCTGTTAGTTAGTTATAAATAATGACAACGTAATAAAAATGGTAAAAAGTTGCTAATATAACCAAATGAATTATATTTTGTGCCACTTTTGAATTCACAATTGGGGATGTCGAATTTATAGCCTCTAAACTTACGTTATCGAAATGTATAATGAATTTCGTCCAAAAGCGTCTATAAAAACCTTTTATTTGGCTATATAGAATGATAACGTAATAATGTTGATATAAAGTTGCTAATTTAATCAAATGAATTATATTTGGTGACACTTCTCAATTCAAATTGGGCAAGTCGAACTTTATTGCATCTAAACTTATGTCATTTTTAAATAGAAATATAGAATGAATTTCATCTAAAAGTGTCTAGGAAAACCTGTTATTTAATTATAAATAATGACAACGTAATAAAGTTGATAAAAAGTTGCTAATATAATCAAATAAATTATATTTGGTGCCACTTTTGAATTCAAAATTGGGGAAGTCGAATTTCTAGCCTCTAAACTTACGTTATCGAAATGTATAATGAATTTCGTCCAAAAGCGTCTATAATAACCATTTAATTGGCTATATAGAATGAGAACGTAATGATGTTGATATAAAGTTGCTAATTAAATCAAATGAATTATATTTGGTGACACTTCTCAATTCAAATTGGGCAAGTCGAACTTTATTGCATCTAAACATATGTTATTTTCAAAGAGAAATATTGAATGAATTTCATCCAAAAGTGTCTAGAAAACCTGCTAGTTAGTCATAAATAATGACAATGTAATAAAGTTAATAAAAAGTTTCTAATATATTCAAATAAATTATATTTGGTGCCACTTTTGAATTCAAAATTGGGGAATTCGAATTTATAGCCTCTAAACTTACGTTATCGAAATATATAATGAATTTCGTCCAAAAGCGTCTATAAAAACCTTTTAATTGGCTATATAGAATGATAACGTAATAATGTTGGTATAAAGTTGCTAATTTATTCAAATGAATTATATTTGGTGACACTTCTCAATTCAAATTGGGCAAGTCGAACTTTATTGCATCTAAACTTATGTTATTTTTAAAGAGAAATATAGAATGAATTTCATCCAAAAGCGTCTAGAAAAACCTGTTAGTTAGTTATAAATAATGACAACGTAATAAAAATGGTAAAATATTGCTAATATAACCAAATGAATTATATTTGGTGCCACTTTTGAATTCACAATTGGGGAAGTCGAATTTATAGCCTCTAAACTTACGTTATCGAAATGTATAATCAATTTCGTCCAAAAGCGTCTATAAAAACCTTTTATTTAGCTATATAGAAAGATAACGTAATAATGTTGATATAAAATTGCTAATTTAATCAAATGAATTATATTTGGTGACACTTCTCAATTCAAATTGGGCAAGTCGAACTTTATTGCATCTAAACTTATGTTATTTTTAAATAGAAATATAGAATGAATTTCATCTAAAAGTGTCTAGCAAAACCTTTTAGTTAATTATAAATAATGACAACGTAATAAAGTTGATAAAAAGTTGCTAATATAATCAAATTAATTATATTTGGTGCCACTTTTGAATTCAAAATTGGGGAAGTCGAATTTATAGCCTCTAAACTTACGTTATCGAAATGTATAATGAATTTCGTCCAAAAGCGTCTATAAAAACCTTTTAATTGGCTATATAGAAAGAGAACGTAATAATGGTAATATAAAGTTGCTAATTTAATCAAATGAATTATATTTGGTGACACTTCTCAATTCGGGCAAGTCGAACTTTATTGCATCTAAACTTATGTTATTTTTAAAGAGAAATATAGAATGAATTTCATCCAAAAGTGTCTAGAAAACTTGTTAGTTAGTCATAAATAATGACAATGTAATAAAGTTAATAAAAAGTTTCTAATATTTTCAAATAATTTATATTTGGTGCCACTTTTGAATTCAAAATTGGGGAATTCGAATTTATAGCCTCTAAACTTAGGTTATCGAAATGTATAATGAATTTCGTCCAAAAGCGTCTATAAAAACCTTTTAATTGGCTATATGGAATGATAACGTAATAATGTTGATATACAGTTGCTAATTTAATCAAATGAATTATATTTGGTGAGACTTCTCAATTCAAATTGGGCAAGTCGAACTTTATTGCATCTAAACTTATGTTATTTTTAAAGAGAAATATAGAATGAATTTCATCCAAAAGCGTCTAGAAAAACCTGTTAGTTAGTTATAAATAATGACAACGTAATAAAAATGGTAAAATATTGCTAATATAACCAAATGAATTATATTTGGTGCTACTTTTGAATTCACAATTGGGGAAGTCGAATTTATAGCCTCTAAACTTACGTTATCGAAATGTATAATGAATTTCGTCCAAAAGCGTCTATAAAAACCTTTTATTTGGCTATATAGAATGATAACATAATGATGTTGATATAAAGTTGCTAATTTAATCAAATGAATTATATTTGGTGACACTTCTCAATTCAAATTGGGCAAGTCGAACTTTATTGCCTAAACTTATGTTATATTTAAATAGAAATATAGAATGAATTTTCATCTAAAAGTGTCTAGCAAAACCTGTTAGTTAATTATAAATAATGACAACGTAATAAAGTTGATAAAAAGTTGCTAATATAATCAAATAAATTATATTTGGTGCCACTTTTGAATTCAAAATTGGGGAAGTCGAATGTATAGCCTCTAAACTTACGTTATCGAAATGTATAATGAATTTCGTCCAAAAGCGTCTATAAAAACCTTTTAATTGGCTATATAGAATGAGAACGTAATAATGTTGCTATAAATGTGCTAATTTAATCAAATGAATTATATTTTGTGACACTTCTCAATTCAAATTGGCAAGTCGAACTTTATTGCATCTAAACTTATGTTATTTTCAAAGAGATATATTGAATGAATTTCATCCAAAAGCGTCTAGAAAAACCTGTTAGTTAGTTATAAATAATGACAACGTAATAAAAATGGTAAAAAGTTGCTAATATAACCAAATGAATTATATTTGGTGCCACTTTTGAATTCACAATTGGGGATGTCGAATTTATAGCCTCTAAACTTACGTTATCGAAATGTATAATGAATTTCGTCCAAAAGCATCTATAAAAACCTTTTATTTGGCTATATAGAATGATAACGTAATAATGTTGATATAAAGTTGCTAATTTAATCAAATGAATTATATTTGGTGACACTTCTCAATTCAAATTGGGCAAGTCGAACTTTATTGCATCTAAACTTATGTTATTTTTAAATAGAAATATAGAATGAATTTCATCTAAAAGTGTCTAGGAAAACCTGTTATTTAATTATAAATAATGACA
Organism: Lactuca virosa; assembly: GCF_052849685.1. Classification (NCBI taxonomy): domain Eukaryota; kingdom Viridiplantae; phylum Streptophyta; class Magnoliopsida; order Asterales; family Asteraceae; genus Lactuca; species Lactuca virosa. The sequence continues at coordinate 444,946,465 of NC_136430.1, forward strand.
ACGTAATAAAGTTGATAAAAAGTTGCTAATATAATCAAATAAATTATATTTGGTGCCACTTTTGAATTCAAAATTGGGGAAGTCGAATTTCTAGCCTCTAAACTTACGTTATCGAAATGTATAATGAATTTCGTCCAAAAGCGTCTATAATAACCATTTAATTGGCTATATAGAATGAGAACGTAATGATGTTGATATAAAGTTGCTAATTAAATCAAATGAATTATATTTGGTGACACTTCTCAATTCAAATTGGGCAAGTCGAACTTTATTGCATCTAAACATATGTTATTTTCAAAGAGAAATATTGAATGAATTTCATCCAAAAGTGTCTAGAAAACCTGCTAGTTAGTCATAAATAATGACAATGTAATAAAGTTAATAAAAAGTTTCTAATATATTCAAATAAATTATATTTGGTGCCACTTTTGAATTCAAAATTGGGGAATTCGAATTTATAGCCTCTAAACTTACGTTATCGAAATATATAATGAATTTCGTCCAAAAGCGTCTATAAAAACCTTTTAATTGGCTATATAGAATGATAACGTAATAATGTTGATATAAAGTTGCTAATTTATTCAAATGAATTATATTTGGTGACACTTCTCAATTCAAATTGGGCAAGTCGAACTTTATTGCATCTAAACTTATGTTATTTTTAAAGAGAAATATAGAATGAATTTCATCCAAAAGCGTCTAGAAAAACCTGTTAGTTAGTTATAAATAATGACAACGTAATAAAAATGGTAAAATATTGCTAATATAACCAAATGAATTATATTTGGTGCCACTTTTGAATTCACAATTGGGGAAGTCGAATTCATAGCCTCTAAACTTACGTTATCGAAATGTATAATCAATTTCGTCCAAAAGCGTCTATAAAAACCTTTTATTTAGCTATATAGAAAGATAACGTAATAATGTTGATATAAAATTGCTAATTTAATCAAATGAATTATATTTGGTGACACTTCTCAATTCAAATTGGGCAAGTCGAACTTTATTGCATCTAAACTTATGTTATTTTTAAATAGAAATATAGAATGAATTTCATCTAAAAGTGTCTAGCAAAACCTGTTAGTTAATTATAAATAATGACAACGTAATAAAGTTGATAAAAAGTTGCTAATATAATCAAATAAATTATATTTGGTGCCACTTTTGAATTCAAAATTGGGGAAGTCGAATTTATAGCCTCTAAACTTACGTTATCGAAATATATAATGAATTTCGTCCAAAAGCGTCTATAAAAACCTTTTAATTGGCTATATAGAATGAGAACGTAATAATGGTAATATAAAGTTGCTAATTTAATCAAATGAATTATATTTGGTGACACTTCTCAATTCGGGCAAGTCGAACTTTATTGCATCTAAACTTATGTTATTTTTAAAGAGAAATATAGAATGAATTTCATCCAAAAGTGTCTAGAAAACCTGTTAGTTAGTCATAAATAATGACAATGTAATAAAGTTAATAAAAAGTTTCTAATATATTCAAATAAATTATATTTGGTGCCACTTTTGAATTCAAAATTGGGGAATTCGAATTTATAGCCTCTAAACTTACGTTATCGGAATGTATAATGAATTTCGTCCAAAAGCGTCTATAAAAACCTTTTAATTGGCTATATAGAATGATAACGTAATAATGTTGATATAAAGTTGCTAATTTAATCAAATGAATTATATTTGGTGACACTTCTCAATTCAAATTGGGCAATTCGAACTTTATTGCATCTAAACATATGTTATTTTTAAAGAGAAATATAGAATGAATTTCATCCAAAAGCGTCTAGAAAAACCTGTTAGTTAGTTATAAATAATGACAACGTAATAAAAATTGTAAAATATTCCTAATATAACCAAATGAATTATATTTGGTGCCACTTTTGAATTCACAATTGGGGAAGTCGAATTTATAGCCTCTAAACTTACGTTATCGAAATGTATAATGAATTTCGTCCAAAAGCGTCTATAAAAACCTTTTATTTGGCTATATAGAATGATAACATAATGATGTTGATATAAAGTTGCTAATTTAATCAAATGAATTATATTTGGTGACACTTCTCAATTCAAATTGGGCAAGTCGAACTTTATAGCATCTAAACTTATGTTATTTTTAAATAGAAATATAGAATGAATTTTCATCTAAAAGTGTCTACCAAAACCTGTTAGTTAATTATAAATAATGACAACGTAATAAAGTTGATAAAAAGTTGCTAATATAATCAAATAAATATTTGGTGCCACTTTTGAATTCAAAATTGGGGAAGTCGAATGTGTACCCTCTAAACTTACGTTATCGAAATGTATAATGAATTTCATCCAAAAGCGTCTATAAAAACCTTTTAATTGGCTATATAGAATGAGAACGTAATAATGTTGCCATAAATGTGCTAATTTAATCAAATGAATTATATTTTGTGACACTTCTCAATTCAAATTGGGCAAGTCGAACTTTATTGCATCTAAACTTATGTTATTTTCAAAGAGATATATTGAATGAATTTCATCCAAAGGCGTCTAGAAAAACCTGTTAGTTAGTTATAAATAATGACAACGTAATAAAAATGGTAAAAAGTTGCTAATATAACCAAATGAATTATATTTGGTGCCACTTTTGAATTCACAATTGGGGATGTCGAATTTATAGCCTCTAAACTTACGTTATCGAAATGTATAATGAATTTCGTCCAAAAGCGTCTATAAAAACCTTTTATTTGGCTATATAGAATGATAACGTAATAATGTTGATATAAAGTTGCTAATTTAATCAAATGAATTATATTTGGTGACACTTCTCAATTCAAATTGGGCAAGTCGAACTTTATTGCATCTAAACTTATGTTATTTTTAAATAGAAATATAGAATGAATTTCATCTAAAAGTGTCTAGGAAAACCTGTTAGTTAATTATAAATAATGACAACGTAATAAAGTTGATAAAAAGTTGCTAATATAATCAAATAAATTATATTTGGTGCCACTTTTGAATTCAAAATTGGGGAAGTCGAATTTCTAGCCTCTAAACTTACGTTATCGAAATGTATAATGAATTTCGTCCAAAAGCGTCTATAATAACCATTTAATTGGCTATATAGAATGAGAACGTAATGATGTTGATATAAAGTTGCTAATTAAATCAAGTGAATTATATTTGGTGACACTTCTCAATTCAAATTGGGCAAGTCGAACTTTATTGCATCTAAACATATGTTATTTTCAAAGAGAAATATTGAATGAATTTCATCCAAAAGTGTCTAGAAAACCTGTTAGTTAGTCATAAATAATGACAATGTAATAAAGTTAATAAAAAGTTTCTAATATATTCAAATAAATTATATTTGGTGCCACTTTTGAATTCAAAATTGGGGAATTCGAATTTATAGCCTCTAAACTTACGTTATCGAAATATATAATGAATTTCGTCCAAAAGCGTCTATAAAAACCTTTTAATTGGCTATATAGAATGATAACGTAATAATGTTGATATAAAGGTGCTAATTTAATCAAATGAATTATATTTGGTGACACTTCTCAATTCAAATTGGGCAAGTCGAACTTTATTGCATCTAAACTTATGTTATTTTTAAAGAGAAATATAGAATGAATTTCATCCAAAAGCGTCTAGAAAAACCTGTTAGTTAGTTATAAATAATGACAACGTAATAAAAATGGTAAAATATTGGTAATATAACCAAATGAATTATATTTGGTGCCACTTTCGAATTCACAATTGGGGAAGTCGAATTTATAGCCTCTAAACTTACGTTATCGAAATGTATAATGAATTTCGTCCAAAAGCGTCTATAAAAACCTTTTATTTGGCTATATAGAATGATAACATAATGATGTTGATATAAAGTTGCTAATTTAATCAAATGAATTATATTTGGTAACACTTCTCAATTCAAATTGGGCAAGTCGAACTTTATTGCATCTAAACTTATGTTATTTTTAAATAGAAATATAGAATGAATTTTCATCTAAAAGTGTCTAGCAAAACCTGTTAGTTAATTATAAATAATGACAACGTAATAAAGTTGATAAAAAGTTGCTAATATAATCAAATAAATTGTATTTGGTTCCACTTTTGAATTCAAAATTGGGGAAATCGAATGTATAGCCTCTAAACTTACGTTATCGAAATGTATAATGAATTTCGTCCAAAAGTGTCTTTAAAAACCTTTTAATTGGCTATATAGAATGAGAACGTAATAATGTTGATATAAAGTTGCTAATTTAGTCAAATGAATTATATTTGGTGACACTTCTCAATTCAAATTGGGCAAGTCGAACTTTATTGCATCTAAACTTATGTTATTTTTAAATAGAAATATAGAATGAATTTCATCTAAAAGTGTCTAGCAAAACTAGTTAGTTAATTATAAATAATGACAACGTAATAAAGTTGATAAAAAGTTGCTAATATAATCAAATAAATTATATTTGGTGCCACTTTTGAATTCAAAATTGGGGAAGTCGAATTTATAGCCTCTAAACTTACGTTATCGAAATGTATAATGAATTTCGTCCAAAAGCGTCTATAAAAACCTTTTAATTGGCTATATAGAATGAGAACGTAATAATGGTAATATAAAGTTGCTAATTTAATCAAATGAATTATATTTGGTGACACTTCTCAATTCGGGCAAGTCGAACTTTATTGCATCTAAACTTATGTTATTTTTAAAGAGAAATATAGAATGAATTTCATCCAAAAGTGTCTAGAAAACCTGTTAGTTAGTCATAAATAATGACAATGTAATAAAGTTAATAAAAAGTTTCTAATATTTTCAAATAAATTATATTTGGTGCCACTTTAGAATTCAAAATTGGGGAATTCGAATTTATAGCCTCTAAACTTACGTTATCGGAATGTATAATGAATTTCGTCCAAAAGCGTCTATAAAAACCTTTTATTTGGCTATATAGAATGATAACGTAATAATGTTGATATAAAGTTGCTAATTTAATCAAATGAATTATATTTGGTGACACTTCTCAATTCAAATTGGGCAAGTCGAACTTTATTGCATCTAAACTTATGTTATTTTTAAATAGAAATATAGAATAAATTTCATCTAAAAGTGTCTAGGAAAACCTGTTAGTTAATTATAAATAATGACAACGTAATAAAGTTGATAAAAAGTTGCAAATATAATCAAATAAATTATATTTGGTGCCTCTTTTGAATTCAAAATTGGGGAAGTCGAATTTATAGCCTCTAAACTTACGTTATCGAAATGTATAATGAATTTCGTCCAAAAGCGTCTATAAAAACCTTTTAATTGGCTATATAGAATGAGAACGTAATAATGTTGATATAAAGTTGCTAATTTAATCAAATGAATTAGATTTGGTGACACTTCTCAATTCGGGCAAGTCGAACTTTATTGCATCTAAACTTATGTTATTTTTAAAGAGAAATATAAAATGAATTTCATCCAAAAGTGTCTAGAAAACCTGTTAGTTAGTCATAAATAATGACAATGTAATAAAGTTAATAAAAAGTTTCTAATATATTCAAATAAATTATATTTGGTGCCACTTTTGAATTCAAAATTGGGGAATCCAAAAGCGTCTCTAAAAACCTTTTAATTGGCTATATAGAATGATAACGTAATAATGTTGATATAAAGGTGCTAATTTAATCAAATGAATTATATTTGGTGACACTTCTCAATTCAAATTGGGCAAGTCGAACTTTATTGCATCTAAACTTATGTTATTTTTAAAGAGAAATATAGAATGAATTTCATCCAAAAGCGTCTAGAAAAACCTGTTAGTTAGTTATAAATAATGACAACGTAATAAAAATGGTAAAATATTGCTAATATAACCAAATGAATTATATTTGGTGCCACTTTTAAATTCACAATTGGGGAAGTCGAATTTATAGCCTCTAAACTTACGTTATCGAAATGTATAATGAATTTCGTCCAAAAGCGTCTATAAAAACCTTTTATTTGGCTATATAGAATGATAACATAATGATGTTGATATAAAGTTGCTAATTTAATCAAATGAATTATATTTGGTGACACTTCTCAATTCAAATTGGGCAAGTCGAACTTTATTACATCTAAACTTATGTTATTTTTAAAGAGAAATATAGAATGAATTTCATCCAAAAGCGTCTAGAAAAACCTGTTAGTTAGTTATAAATAATGACAACGTAATAAAAATGGTAAAATATTGCTAATATAACCAAATGAATTATATTTGGTGCCACTTTTGAATTCACAATTGGGGAAGTCGAATTTATAGCCTCTAAACTTACGTTATCGAAATGTATAATGAATTTCGTCCAAAAGCGTCTATAAAAACCTTTTAATTGGCTATATAGAATGATAACGTAATAATGTTGATATAAAGGTGCTAATTTAATCAAATGAATTATATTTGGTGACACTTCTCAATTCAAATTGGGCAAGTCGAACTTTATTGCATCTAAACTTATGTTATTTTTAAAGAGAAATATAGAATGAATTTCATCCAAAAGCGTCTAGAAAAACCTGTTAGTTAGTTATAAATAATGACAACGTAATAAAAATGGTAAAATATTGGTAATATAACCAAATGAATTATATTTGGTGCCACTTTCGAATTCACAATTGGGGAAGTCGAATTTATAGCCTCTAAACTTACGTTATCGAAATGTATAATGAATTTCGTCCAAAAGCGTCTATAAAAACCTTTTATTTGGCTATATAGAATGATAACATAATGATGTTGATATAAAGTTGCTAATTTAATCAAATGAATTATATTTGGTAACACTTCTCAATTCAAATTGGGCAAGTCGAACTTTATTGCATCTAAACTTATGTTATTTTTAAATAGAAATATAGAATGAATTTTCATCTAAAAGTGTCTAGCAAAACCTGTTAGTTAATTATAAATAATGACAACGTAATAAAGTTGATAAAAAGTTGCTAATATAATCAAATAAATTGTATTTGGTTCCACTTTTGAATTCAAAATTGGGGAAATCGAATGTATAGCCTCTAAACTTACGTTATCGAAATGTATAATGAATTTCGTCCAAAAGCGTCTTTAAAAACCTTTTAATTGGCTATATAGAATGAGAACGTAATAATGTTGATATAAAGTTGCTAATTTAGTCAAATGAATTATATTTGGTGACACTTCTCAATTCAAATTGGGCAAGTCGAACTTTATTGCATCTAAACTTATGTTATTTTTAAATAGAAATATAGAATGAATTTCATCTAAAAGTGTCTAGCAAAACTAGTTAGTTAATTATAAATAATGACAACGTAATAAAGTTGATAAAAAGTTGCTAATATAATCAAATAAATTATATTTGGTGCCACTTTTGAATTCAAAATTGGGGAAGTCGAATTTATAGCCTCTAAACTTACGTTATCGAAATGTATAATGAATTTCGTCCAAAAGCGTCTATAAAAACCTTTTAATTGGCTATATAGAATGAGAACGTAATAATGGTAATATAAAGTTGCTAATTTAATCAAATGAATTATATTTGGTGACACTTCTCAATTCGGGCAAGTCGAACTTTATTGCATCTAAACTTATGTTATTTTTAAAGAGAAATATAGAATGAATTTCATCCAAAAGTGTCTAGAAAACCTGTTAGTTAGTCATAAATAATGACAATGTAATAAAGTTAATAAAAAGTTTCTAATATTTTCAAATAAATTATATTTGGTGCCACTTTAGAATTCAAAATTGGGGAATTCGAATTTATAGCCTCTAAACTTACGTTATCGGAATGTATAATGAATTTCGTCCAAAAGCGTCTATAAAAACCTTTTATTTGGCAATATAGAATGATAACGTAATAATGTTGATATAAAGTTGCTAATTTAATCAAATGAATTATATTTGGTGACACTTCTCAATTCAAATTGGGCAAGTCGAACTTTATTGCATCTAAACTTATGTTATTTTTAAATAGAAATATAGAATAAATTTCATCTAAAAGTGTCTAGGAAAACCTGTTAGTTAATTATAAATAATGACAACGTAATAAAGTTGATAAAAAGTTGCAAATATAATCAAATAAATTATATTTGGTGCCTCTTTTGAATTCAAAATTGGGGAAGTCGAATTTATAGCCTCTAAACTTACGTTATCGAAATGTATAATGAATTTCGTCCAAAAGCGTCTATAAAAACCTTTTAATTGGCTATATAGAATGAGAACGTAATAATGTTGATATAAAGTTGCTAATTTAATCAAATGAATTAGATTTGGTGACACTTCTCAATTCGGGCAAGTCGAACTTTATTGCATCTAAACTTATGTTATTTTTAAAGAGAAATATAAAATGAATTTCATCCAAAAGTGTCTAGAAAACCTGTTAGTTAGTCATAAATAATGACAATGTAATAAAGTTAATAAAAAGTTTCTAATATATTCAAATAAATTATATTTGGTGCCACTTTTGAATTCAAAATTGGGGAATCCAAAAGCGTCTCTAAAAACCTTTTAATTGGCTATATAGAATGATAACGTAATAATGTTGATATAAAGGTGCTAATTTAATCAAATGAATTATATTTGGTGACACTTCTCAATTCAAATTGGGCAAGTCGAACTTTATTGCATCTAAACTTATGTTATTTTTAAAGAGAAATATAGAATGAATTTCATCCAAAAGCGTCTAGAAAAACCTGTTAGTTAGTTATAAATAATGACAACGTAATAAAAATGGTAAAATATTGCTAATATAACCAAATGAATTATATTTGGTGCCACTTTTGAATTCACAATTGGGGAAGTCGAATTTATAGCCTCTAAACTTACGTTATCGAAATGTATAATGAATTTCGTCCAAAAGCGTCTATAAAAACCTTTTATTTGGCTATATAGAATGATAACATAATGATGTTGATATAAAGTTGCTAATTTAATCAAATGAATTATATTTGGTGACACTTCTCAATTCAAATTGGGCAAGTCGAACTTTATTACATCTAAACTTATGTTATTTTTAAAGAGAAATATAGAATGAATTTCATCCAAAAGCGTCTAGAAAAACCTGTTAGTTAGTTATAAATAATGACAACGTAATAAAAATGGTAAAATATTGCTAATATAACCAAATGAATTATATTTGGTGCCACTTTTGAATTCACAATTGGGGAAGTCGAATTTATAGCCTCTAAACTTACGTTATCGAAATGTATAATGAATTTCGTCCAAAAGCGTCTATAAAAACCTTTTAATTGGCTATATAGAATGATAACGTAATAATGTTGATATAAAGGTGCTAATTTAATCAAATGAATTATATTTGGTGACACTTCTCAATTCAAATTGGGCAAGTCGAACTTTATTGCATCTAAACTTATGTTATTTTTAAAGAGAAATATAGAATGAATTTCATCCAAAAGCGTCTAGAAAAACCTGTTAGTTAGTTATAAATAATGACAACGTAATAAAAATGGTAAAATATTGGTAATATAACCAAATGAATTATATTTGGTGCCACTTTCGAATTCACAATTGGGGAAGTCGAATTTATAGCCTCTAAACTTACGTTATCGAAATGTATAATGAATTTCGTCCAAAAGCGTCTATAAAAACCTTTTATTTGGCTATATAGAATGATAACATAATGATGTTGATATAAAGTTGCTAATTTAATCAAATGAATTATATTTGGTAACACTTCTCAATTCAAATTGGGCAAGTCGAACTTTATTGCATCTAAACTTATGTTATTTTTAAATAGAAATATAGAATGAATTTTCATCTAAAAGTGTCTAGCAAAACCTGTTAGTTAATTATAAATAATGACAACGTAATAAAGTTGATAAAAAGTTGCTAATATAATCAAATAAATTGTATTTGGTTCCACTTTTGAATTCAAAATTGGGGAAATCGAATGTATAGCCTCTAAACTTACGTTATCGAAATGTATAATGAATTTCGTCCAAAAGCGTCTTTAAAAACCTTTTAATTGGCTATATAGAATGAGAACGTAATAATGTTGATATAAAGTTGCTAATTTAGTCAAATGAATTATATTTGGTGACACTTCTCAATTCAAATTGGGCAAGTCGAACTTTATTGCATCTAAACTTATGTTATTTTTAAATAGAAATATAGAATGAATTTCATCTAAAAGTGTCTAGCAAAACTAGTTAGTTAATTATAAATAATGACAACGTAATAAAGTTGATAAAAAGTTGCTAATATAATCAAATAAATTATATTTGGTGCCACTTTTGAATTCAAAATTGGGGAAGTCGAATTTATAGCCTCTAAACTTACGTTATCGAAATGTATAATGAATTTCGTCCAAAAGCGTCTATAAAAACCTTTTAATTGGCTATATAGAATGAGAACGTAATAATGGTAATATAAAGTTGCTAATTTAATCAAATGAATTATATTTGGTGACACTTCTCAATTCGGGCAAGTCGAACTTTATTGCATCTAAACTTATGTTATTTTTAAAGAGAAATATAGAATGAATTTCATCCAAAAGTGTCTAGAAAACCTGTTAGTTAGTCATAAATAATGACAATGTAATAAAGTTAATAAAAAGTTTCTAATATTTTCAAATAAATTATATTTGGTGCCACTTTAGAATTCAAAATTGGGGAATTCGAATTTATAGCCTCTAAACTTACGTTATCGGAATGTATAATGAATTTCGTCCAAAAGCGTCTATAAAAACCTTTTATTTGGCAATATAGAATGATAACGTAATAATGTTGATATAAAGTTGCTAATTTAATCAAATGAATTATATTTGGTGACACTTCTCAATTCAAATTGGGCAAGTCGAACTTTATTGCATCTAAACTTATGTTATTTTTAAATAGAAATATAGAATAAATTTCATCTAAAAGTGTCTAGGAAAACCTGTTAGTTAATTATAAATAATGACAACGTAATAAAGTTGATAAAAAGTTGCAAATATAATCAAATAAATTATATTTGGTGCCTCTTTTGAATTCAAAATTGGGGAAGTCGAATTTATAGCCTCTAAACTTACGTTATCGAAATGTATAATGAATTTCGTCCAAAAGCGTCTATAAAAACCTTTTAATTGGCTATATAGAATGAGAACGTAATAATGTTGATATAAAGTTGCTAATTTAATCAAATGAATTAGATTTGGTGACACTTCTCAATTCGGGCAAGTCGAACTTTATTGCATCTAAACTTATGTTATTTTTAAAGAGAAATATAAAATGAATTTCATCCAAAAGTGTCTAGAAAACCTGTTAGTTAGTCATAAATAATGACAATGTAATAAAGTTAATAAAAAGTTTCTAATATATTCAAATAAATTATATTTGGTGCCACTTTTGAATTCAAAATTGGGGAATTCGAATTTATAGCCTCTAAACTTACGTTATCGGAATGTATAATGAATATCGTCCAAAAGTGTCTATAAAAACCTTTTAATTGGCTATATAGAATGATAACGTAATAATGTTGATATAAAGTTGCTAATTTAATCAAATGAATTATATTTGGTGACACTTCTCAATTCAAATTGGGCAAGTCGAACTTTATTGCATCTAAACATATGTTATTTTTAAAGAGAAATATAGAATGAATTTCATCCAAAAGCGTCTAGAAAAACCTGTTAGTTAGTTATAAATAATGACAACGTAATAAAAATTGTAAAATATTCCTAATATAACCAAATGAATTATATTTGGTGCCACTTTTGAATTCACAATTGGGGAAGTCGAATTTATAGCCTCTAAACTTACGTTATCGAAATGTATAATGAATTTCGTCCAAAAGCGTCTATGAAAACCTTTTATTTGGCTATATAGAATGATAACATAATGATGTTCATATAAAGTTGCTAATTTAATCAAATGAATTATATTTGGCGACACTTCTCAATTCAAATTGGGCAAGTCGAACTTTATTGCATCTAAACTTATGTTATTTTTAAATAGAAATATAGAATGAATTTTCATCTAAAAGTGTCTAGCAAAACCTGTTAGTTAATTATAAATAATGACAACGTAATAAAGTTGATAAAAAGTTGCTAATATAATCAAATAAATATTTGGTGCCACTTTTGAATTCAAAATTGGGGAAGTCGAATGTGTAGCCTCTAAACTTACGTTATCGAAATGTATAATGAATTTCATCCAAAAGCGTCTGTAAAAACCTTTTAATTGGCTATATAGAATGAGAACGTAATAATGTTGCTATAAATGTGCTAATTTAATCAAATGAATTATATTTGGTGACACTTCTCAATTCAAATTGGGCAAGTCGAACTTTATTGCATCTAAACATATGTTATTTTTAAAGAGAAATATAGAATGAATTTCATCCAAAAGCGTCTAGAAAACCTGTTAGTTAGTTATAAATAATGACAACGTAATAAAAATGGTAAAAAGTTGCTAATATAACCAAATGAATTATATTTGGTGCCACTTTTGAATTCACAATTGGGGAAGTCGAATTTATAGCCTCTAAACTTACGTTATCGAAATGTATAATGAATTTCGTCCAAAAGCGTCTATAAAAACCTTTTATTTAGCTATATAGAAAGATAACGTAATAATGTTGGTATAAAATTGCTAATTTTATCAAATGAATTATATTTGGTGACACTTCTCAATTCAAATTGGGCAAGTCGAACTTTATTGCATCTAAACTTATGTTATTTTTAAATAGAAATATAGAATGAATTTTCATCTAAAAGTGTCTAGGAAAACCTGTTAGTTAATTATAAATAATGACAACGTAATAAAGTTGATAAAAAGTTGCTAATATAATCAAATAAATTATATTTGGTGCCACTTTTGAATTCAAAATTGGGGAAGTCGAATTTATAGCCTCTAAACTTACGTTATCGAAATGTATAATGAATTTCGTCCAAAAGCGTCTATAAAAACCTTTTAATTGGCTATACAGAATGAGAACGTAATAATGGTAATATAAAGTTGCTAATTTAATCAAATGAATTATATTTGGTGACACTTCTCAATTCGGGCAAGTCGAACTTTATTGCATCTAAACTTATGTTATTTTTAAAGAGAAATATAGAATGAATTTCATCCAAAAGTGTCTAGAAAACCTGTTAGTTAGTCATAAATAATGACAATGTAATAAAGTTAATAAAAAGTTTCTAATATTTTCAAATAAATTATATTTGGTGCCACTTTAGAATTCAAAATTGGGGAATTCGAATTTATAGCCTCTAAACTTACGTTATCGGAATGTATAATGAATTTCGTCCAAAAGCGTCTATAAAAACCTTTTAATTGGCTATATAGAATGATAACGTAATAATGTTGATATAAAGTTGCTAATTTAATCAAATGAATTATATTTGGTGACACTTCTCAATTCAAATTGGGCAAGTCGAACTTTATTGCATCTAAACATATGTTATTTTTAAAGAGAAATATAGAATGAATTTCATCCAAAAGCGTCTAGAAAAACCTGTTAGTTAGTTATAAATAATGACAACGTAATAAAAATTGTAAAATATTCCTAATATAACCAAATGAATTATATTTGGTGCCACTTTTGAATTCACAATTGGGGAAGTCGAATTTATAGCCTCTAAACTTACGTTATCGAAATGTATACTGAATTTCGTCCAAAAGCGTCTATAAAAACCTTTTATTTGGCTATATAGAATGATAACATAATGATGTTCATATAAAGTTGCTAATTTAATCAAATGAATTATATTTGGCGACACTTCTCAATTCAAATTGGGCAAGTCGAACTTTATTGCATCTAAACTTATGTTATTTTTAAATAGAAATATAGAATGAATTTTCATCTAAAAGTGTCTAGCAAAACCTGTTAGTTAATTATAAATAATGACAACGTAATAAAGTTGATAAAAAGTTGCTAATATAATCAAATAAATATTTGGTGCCACTTTTGAATTCAAAATTGGGGAAGTCGAATGTGTAGCCTCTAAACTTACGTTATCGAAATGTATAATGAATTTCATCCAAAAGCGTCTGTAAAAACCTTTTAATTAGCTATATAGAATGAGAACGTAATAATGTTGCTATAAATGTGCTAATTTAATCAAATGAATTATATTTGGTGACACTTCTCAATTCAAATTGGGCAAGTCGAACTTTATTGCATCTAAACTTATGTTATTTTCAAAGAGATATATTGAATGAATTTCATCCAAAGGCGTCTAGAAAAACCTGTTAGTTAGTTATAAATAATGACAACGTAATAAAAATGGTAAAAAGTTGCTAATATAACCAAATGAATTATATTTGGTGCCACTTTTGAATTCACAATTGGGGATGTCGAATTTATAGCCTCTAAACTTTCGTTATCGAAATGTATAATGAATTTCGTCCAAAAGCGTCTATAAAAACCTTTTATTTGGCTATATAGAATGATAACGTAATAATGTTGATATAAAGTTGCTAATTTAATCAAATGAATTATATTTGGTGACACTTCTCAATTCAAATTGGGCAAGTCGAACTTTATTGCATCTAAACTTATGTTATTTTTAAATAGAAATATAGAATGAATTTCATCTAAAAGTGTCTAGGAAAACCTGTTAGTTAATTATAAATAATGACAACGTAATAAAGTTGATAAAAAGTTGCTAATATAATCAAATAAATTATATTTGGTGCCACTTTTGAATTCAAAATTGGGGAAGTCGAATTTATAGCCTCTAAACTTACGTTATCGAAATGTATAATGAATTTCGTCCAAAAGCGTCTATAAAAACCTTTTAATTGGCTATATAGAATGAGAACGTAATAATGGTAATATAAAGTTGCTAATTTAATCAAATGAATTATATTTGGTGACACTTCTCAATTCGGGCAAGTCGAACTTTATTGCATCTAAACTTATGTTATTTTTAAAGAGAAATATAGAATGAATTTCATCCAAAAGTGTCTAGAAAACCTGTTAGTTAGTCATAAATAATGACAATGTAATAAAGTTAATAAAAAGTTTCTAATATTTTCAAATAAATTATATTTGGTGCCACTTTTGAATTCAAAATTGGGGAATTCGAATTTATAGCCTCTAAACTTACGTTATCGGAATGTATAATGAATTTCGTCCAAAAGCGTCTATAAAAACCTTTTAATTGGCTATATAGAATGATAACGTAATAATGTTGATATAAAGTTGCTAATTTAATCAAATGAATTATATTTGGTGACACTTCTCAATTCAAATTGGGCAAGTCGAACTTTATTGCATCTAAACATATGTTATTTTTAAAGAGAAATATAGAATGAATTTCATCCAAAAGCGTCTAGAAAAACCTGTTAGTTAGTTATAAATAATGACAACGTAATAAAAATTGTAAAATATTCCTAATATAACCAAATGAATCATATTTGGTGCCACTTTCGAATTCACAATTGGGGAAGTCGAATTTATAGCCTCTAAACTTACGTTATCGAAATGTATAATGAATTTCGTCCAAAAGCGTCTAAAAAAACCTTTTATTTGGCTATATAGAATGATAACATAATGATGTTGATATAAAGTTGCTAATTTAATCAAATGAATTATATTTGGTGACACTTCTCAATTCAAATTGGGCAAGTCGAACTTTATTCCATCTAAACTTATGTTATTTTTAAATAGAAATATAGAATGAATTTTCATCTAAAAGTGTCTAGCAAAACCTGTTAGTTAATTATAAATAATGACAACGTAATAAAGTTGATAAAAAGTTGCTAATATAATCAAATAAATTGTATTTGGTTCCACTTTTGAATTCAAAATTGGGGAAATCGAATGTATATCCTCTAAACTTACGTTATCGAAATGTATAATGAATTTCGTCCAAAAGCGTCTTTAAAAACCTTTTAATTGGCTATATAGAATGAGAACGTAATAATGTTGATATAAAGTTGCTAATTTAGTCAAATGAATTATATTTGGTGACACTTCTCAATTCAAATTGGGCAAGTCGAACTTTATTGCATCTAAACTTATGTTATTTTTAAATAGAAATATAGAATGAATTTCATCTAAAAGTGTCTAGCAAAACTAGTTAGTTAATTATAAATAATGACAACGTAATAAAGTTGCTAAAAAGTTGCTAATATAATCAAATAAATTATATTTGGTGCCACTTTTGAATTCAAAATTGGGGAAGTCGAATTTATAGCCTCTAAACTTACGTTATCGAAATGTATAATGAATTTCGTCCAAAAGCGTCTATAAAAACCTTTTAATTGGCTATATAGAATGATAACGTAATAATGTTGATATAAAGTTGCTAATTTAATCAAATGAATTATATTTGGTAACACTTCTCAATTCAAATTGGGCAAGTCGAACTTTATTGCATCTAAACTTATGTTATTTTTAAATAGAAATATAGAATGAATTTTCATCTAAAAGTGTCTAGCAAAACTTGTTAGTTAATTATAAATAATGACAACGTAATAAAGTTGATAAAAAGTTGCTAATATAATCAAATAAATTGTATTTGGTTCCACTTTTGAATTCAAAATTGGGGAAATCGAATGTATATCCTCTAAACTTACGTTATCGAAATGTATAATGAATTTCGTCCAAAAGCGTCTTTAAAAACCTTTTAATTGGCTATATAGAATGAGAACGTAATAATGTTGATATAAAGTTGCTAATTTAGTCAAATGAATTATATCTGGTGACACTTCTCAATTCAAATTGGGCAAGTCGAACTTTATTGCATCTAAACTTATGTTATTTTTAAATAGAAATATAGAATGAATTTCATCTAAAAGTGTCTAGCAAAACCTGTTAGTTAATTATAAATAATGACAACGTAATAAAGTTGATAAAAAGTTGCTAATATAATCAAATAAATTATATTTGGTGCCACTTTTGAATTCAAAATTGGGGAAGTCGAATTTATAGCCTCTAAACTTACGTTATCGAAATGTATAATGAATTTCGTCCAAAAGCGTCTATAAAAACCTTTTAATTGGCTATATAGAATGAGAACGTAATAATGGTAATATAAAGTTGCTAATTTAATCAAATGAATTATATTTGGTGACACTTCTCAATTCGGGCAAGTCGAACTTTATTGCATCTAAACTTATGTTATTTTTAAAGAGAAATATAGAATGAATTTCATCCAAAAGCGTCTAGAAAAACCTGTTAGTTAGGTATAAATTATGACAACGTAATAAAGTTGATAAAAAGTTGCTAATATAATCAAATAAATTATATTTTGTGCCACTTTTGAATTCAAAATTGGGGAAGTCGAATTTATAGCCTCTAAACTTACGTTATCGAAATATATAATGAATTTCGTCCAAAAGCGTCTATAAAAACCTTTTAATTGGCTATATAGAATGAGAACGTAATAATGGTAATATAAAGTTGCTAATTTAATCAAATGAATTATATTTGGTGACACTTCTCAATTCGGGCAAGTCGAACTTTATTGCATCTAAACTTATGTTATTTTTAAAGAGAAATATAGAATGAATTTTATCCAAAAGTGTCTAGAAAACCTGTTAATTAGTCATAAATAATGACAATGTAATAAAGTTAATAAAAAGTTTCTAATATAACCAAATGAATTATATTTGGTGCCACTTTTGAATTCACAATTGGGGAAGTCGAATTTATAGCCTCTAAACTTACGTTATCGAAATGTATAATGAATTTCGTCCAAAAGCGTCTATAAAAACCTTTTATTTGGCTATATAGAATGATAACATAATGATGTTGATATAAAGTTGCTAATTTAATCAAATGAATTATATTTGGTGACACTTCTCAATTCAAATTGGGCAAGTCGAACTTTATTGCATCTAAACTTATGTTATTTTTAAATAGAAATATAGAATGAATTTTCATCTAAAAGTGTCTAGCAAAACCTGTTAGTTAATTATAAATAATGACAACGTAATAAAGTTGATAAAAAGTTGCTAATATAATCAAATAAATATTTGGTGCCACTTTTGAATTCAAAATTGGGGAAGTCGAATGTGTAGCCTCTAAACTTACGTTATCGAAATGTATAATGAATTTCGACCAAAATCGTCTATAAAAACCTTTTAATTGGCTATATAGAATGAGAACGTAATAATGTTGCTATAAATGTGCTAATTTAATCAAATGAATTATATTTTGTGACACTTCTCAATTCAAATTGGGCAAGTCGAACTTTATTGCATCTAAACTTATGTTATTTTCAAAGAGATATATTGAATGAATTTCATCCAAAGGCGTCTAGAAAAACCTGTTAGTTAGTTATAAATAATGACAACGTAATAAAAATGGTAAAAAGTTGCTAATATAACCAAATGAATTATATTTGGTGCCACTTTTGAATTCACAATTGGGGATGTCGAATTTATAGCCTCTAAACTTACGTTATCGAAATGTATAATGAATTTCGTCCAAAAGCGTCTATAAAAACCTTTTATTTGGCTATATAGAATGATAACGTAATAATGTTGATATAAAGTTGCTAATTTAATCAAATGAATTATATTTGGTGACACTTCTCAATTCAAATTGGGCAAGTCGAACTTTATTGCATCTAAACTTATGTTATTTTTAAATAGAAATATAGAATGAATTTCATCTAAAAGTGTCTAGGAAAACCTGTTAGTTAATTATAAATAATGACAACGTAATAAAGTTGATAAAAAGTTGCAAATATAATCAAATAAATTATATTTGGTGCCTCTTTTGAATTCAAAATTGGGGAAGTCGAATTTATAGCCTCTAAACTTACGTTATCGAAAGGTATAATGAATTTCGTCCAAAAGCGTCTATAAAAACCTTTTAATTGGCTATATAGAATGAGAACGTAATAATGTTGATATAAAGTTGCTAATTTAATCAAATGAATTATATTTGGTGACACTTCTCAATTCGGGCAAGTCGAACTTTATTGCATCTAAACTTATGTTATTTTTAAAGAGAAATATAAAATGAATTTCATCCAAAAGTGTCTAGAAAACCTGTTAGTTAGTCATAAATAATGACAATGTAATAAAGTTAATAAAAAGTTTCTAATATATTCAAATAAATTATATTTGGTGCCACTTTTGAATTCAAAATTGGGGAATTCGAATTTATATCCTCTAAACTTACGTTATCGAAATGTATAATGAATTTCGTCCAAAAGCGTCTATAAAAACCTTTTAATTGGCTATATAGAATGATAACGTAATAATGTTGATATAAAGTTGCTAATTTAATCAAATGAATTATATTTGGTGACACTTCTCAATTCAAATTGGGCAAGTCGAACTTTATTGCATCTAAACATATGTTATTTTTAAAGAGAAATATAGAATGAATTTTCATCTAAAAGTGTCTAGCAAAACCTGTTAGTTAATTATAACTAATGACAACGTAATAAAGTTGATAAAAAGTTGCTAATATAATCAAATAAATATTTGGTGCCACTTTTGAATTCAAAATTGGGGAAGTCGAATGTGTAGCCTCTAAACCTACGTTATCGAAATGTATAATGAATTTCGTCCAAAAGCGTCTATAAAAACCTTTTAATTGGCTATATAGAATGAGAACGTAATAATGTTGCTATAAATGTGCTAATTTAATCAAATGAATTATATTTTGTGACACTTCTCAATTCAAATTGGGCAAGTCGAACTTTATTGCATCTAAACTTATGTTATTTTCAAAGAGATATATTGAATGAATTTCATCCAAATGCGTCTAGAAAAACCTGTTAGTTAGTTATAAATAATGACAACGTAATAAAAATGGTAAAAAGTTGCTAATATAACCAAATGAATTATATTTGGTGCCACTTTTGAATTCACAATTGGGGATGTCGAATTTATAGCCTCTAAACTTACGTTATCGAAATGTATAATGAATTTCGTCCAAAAGCGTCTATAAAAACCTTTTAATTGGCTATATAGAATGAGAACGTAATAATGGTAATATAAAGTTGCTAATTTAATCAAATGAATTATATTTGGTGACACTTCTCAATTTGGGCAAGTCGAACTTTATTGCATCTAAACTTATGTTATTTTTAAAGAGAAATATAGAATGAATTTCATCCAAAAGCGTCTAGAAAAACCTGTTAGTTAGGTATAAATTATGACAACGTAATAAAGTTGATAAAAAGTTGCTAATATAATCAAATAAATTATATTTTGTGCCACTTTTGAATTCAAAATTGGGGAAGTCGAATTTATAGCCTCTAAACTTACGTTATCGAAATATATAATGAATTTCGTCCAAAAGCGTCTATAAAAACCTTTTAATTGGCTATATAGAATGAGAACGTAATAATGGTAATATAAAGTTGCTAATTTAATCAAATGAATTATATTTGGTGACACTTCTCAATTCGGGCAAGTCGAACTTTATTGCATCTAAACTTATGTTATTTTTAAAGAGAAATATAGAATGAATTTCATCCAAAAGTGTCTAGAAAACCTGTTAGTTAGTCATAAATAATGACAATGTAATAAAGTTAATAAAAAGTTTCTAATATAACCAAATGAATTATATTTGGTGCCACTTTTGAATTCACAATTGGGGAAGTCGAATTTATAGCCTCTAAATTTACGTTATCGAAATGTATAATGAATTTCGTCCAAAAGCGTCTATAAAAACCTTTTATTTGGCTATATAGAATGATAACATAATGATGTTGATATAAAGTTGCTAATTTAATCAAATGAATTATATTTGGTGACACTTCTCAATTCAAATTGGGCAAGTCGAACTTTATTGCATCTAAACTTATGTTATTTTTAAATAGAAATATAGAATGAATTTTCATCTAAAAGTGTCTAGCAAAACCTGTTAGTTAATTATAAATAATGACAACGTAATAAAGTTGATAAAAAGTTGCTAATATAATCAAATAAATATTTGGTGCCACTTTTGAATTCAAAATTGGGGAAGTCGAATGTGTAGCCTCTAAACTTACGTTATCGAAATGTATAATGAATTTCGACCAAAAGCGTCTATAAACACCTTTTAATTGGCTATATAGAATGAGAACGTAATAATGTTGCTATAAATGTGCTAATTTAATCAAATGAATTATATTTTGTGACACTTCTCAATTCAAATTGGGCAAGTCGAACTTTATTGCATCTAAACTTATGTTATTTTCAAAGAGATATATTGAATGAATTTCATCCAAAGGCGTCTAGAAAAACCTGTTAGTTAGTTATAAATAATGACAACGTAATAAAAATGGTAAAAAGTTGCTAATATAACCAAATGAATTATATTTGGTGCCACTTTTGAATTCACAATTGGGGATGTCGAATTTATAGCCTCTAAACTTACGTTATCGAAATGTATAATGAATTTCGTCCAAAAGCGTCTATAAAAACCTTTTATTTGGCTATATAGAATGATAACGTAATAATGTTGATATAAAGTTGCTAATTTAATCAAATGAATTATATTTGGTGACACTTCTCAATTCAAATTGGGCAAGTCGAACTTTATTGCATCTAAACTTATGTTATTTTTAAATAGAAATATAGAATGAATTTCATCTAAAAGTGTCTAGGAAAACCTGTTAGTTAATTATAAATAATGACAACGTAATAAAGTTGATAAAAAAGTTGCAAATATAATCAAATAAATTATATTTGGTGCCTCTTTTGAATTCAAAATTGGGGAAGTCGAATTTATAGCCTCTAAACTTACGTTATTGAAATGTATAATGAATTTCGTCCAAAAGCGTCTATAAAAACCTTTTAATTGGCTATATAGAATGAGAACGTAATAATGTTGATATAAAGTTGCAAATTTAATCAAATGAATTATATTTGGTGACACTTCTCAATTCAAATTGGGCAAGTCGAACTTTATTGCATCTAAACATATGTTATTTTTAAAGAGAAATATAGAATGAATTTCATCCAAAAGCGTCTAGAAAAACCTGTTAGTTAGTTATAAATAATGACAACGTAATAAAAATGGTAAAATATTGGTAATATAACCAAATGAATTATATTTGCTGCCACTTTCGAATTCACAATTGGGGAAGTCGAATTTATAGCCTCTAAACTTACGTTATCGAAATGTATAATGAATTTCGTCCAAAAGCGTCTATAAAAACCTTTTATTTGGCTATATAGAATGATAACATAATGATGTTGATATAAAGTTGCTAATTTAATCAAATGAATTATATTTGGTAACACTTCTCAATTCAAATTGGGCAAGTCGAACTTTATTGCATCTAAACTTATGTTATTTTTAAATAGAAATATAGAATGAATTTTCATCTAAAAGTGTCTAGCCAAACCTGTTAGTTAATTATAACTAATGACAACGTAATAAAGTTGATAAAAAGTTGCTAATATAATCAAATAAATATTTGGTGCCACTTTTGAATTCAAAATTGGGGAAGTCGAATGTGTAGCCTCTAAACCTACGTTATCGAAATGTATAATGAATTTCGTCCAAAAGCGTCTATAAAAACCTTTTAATTGGCTATATAGAATGAGAACGTAATAATGTTGCTATAAATGTGCTAATTTAATCAAATGAATTATATTTTGTGACACTTCTCAATTCAAATTGGGCAAGTCGAACTTTATTGCATCTAAACTTATGTTATTTTCAAAGAGATATATTGAATGAATTTCATCCAAATGCGTCTAGAAAAACCTGTTAGTTAGTTATAAATAATGACAACGTAATAAAAATGGTAAAAAGTTGCTAATATAACCAAATGAATTATATTTGGTGCCACTTTTGAATTCACAATTGGGGATGTCGAATTTATAGCCTCTAAACTTACGTTATCGAAATGTATAATGAATTTCGTCCAAAAGCGTCTATAAAAACCTTTTAATTGGCTATATAGAATGAGAACGTAATAATGGTAATATAAAGTTGCTAATTTAATCAAATGAATTATATTTGGTGACACTTCTCAATTCGGGCAAGTCGAACTTTATTGCATCTAAACTTATGTTATTTTTAAAGAGAAATATAGAATGAATTTCATCCAAAAGCGTCTAGAAAAACCTGTTAGTTAGGTATAAATTATGACAACGTAATAAAGTTAATAAAAAGTTGCTAATATAATCAAATAAATTATATTTTGTGCCACTTTTGAATTCAAAATTGGGGAAGTCGAATTTATAGCCTCTAAACTTACGTTATCGAAATGTATAATGAATTTCGTCCAAAAGCGTCTATAAAAACCTTTTATTTGGCTATATAGAATGATAACATAATGATGTTGATATAAAGTTGCTAATTTAATCAAATGAATTATATTTGGTAACACTTCTCAATTCAAATTGGGCAAGTCGAACTTTATTGCATCTAAACTTATGTTATTTTTAAATAGAAATATAGAATGAATTTTCATCTAAAAGTGTCTAGCCAAACCTGTTAGTTAATTATAACTAATGACAACGTAATAAAGTTGATAAAAAGTTGCTAATATAATCAAATAAATATTTGGTGCCACTTTTGAATTCAAAATTGGGGAAGTCGAATGTGTAGCCTCTAAACCTACGTTATCGAAATGTATAATGAATTTCGTCCAAAAGCGTCTATAAAAACCTTTTAATTGGCTATATAGAATGAGAACGTAATAATGTTGCTATAAATGTGCTAATTTAATCAAATGAATTATATTTTGTGACACTTCTCAATTCAAATTGGGCAAGTCGAACTTTATTGCATCTAAACTTATGTTATTTTCAAAGAGATATATTGAATGAATTTCATCCAAATGCGTCTAGAAAAACCTGTTAGTTAGTTATAAATAATGACAACGTAATAAAAATGGTAAAAAGTTGCTAATATAACCAAATGAATTATATTTGGTGCCACTTTTGAATTCACAATTGGGGATGTCGAATTTATAGCCTCTAAACTTACGTTATCGAAATGTATAATGAATTTCGTCCAAAAGCGTCTATAAAAACCTTTTAATTGGCTATATAGAATGAGAACGTAATAATGGTAATATAAAGTTGCTAATTTAATCAAATGAATTATATTTGGTGACACTTCTCAATTCGGGCAAGTCGAACTTTATTGCATCTAAACTTATGTTGTTTTTAAAGAGAAATATAGAATGAATTTCATCCAAAAGTGTCTAGAAAACCTGTTAGTTAGTCATAAATAATGACAATGTAATAAAGTTAATAAAAAGTTTCTAATATAACCAAATGAATTATATTTGGTGCCACTTTTGAATTCACAATTGGGGAAGTCGAATTTATAGCCTCTAAACTTACGTTATCGAAATGTATAATGAATTTCGTCCAAAAGCGTCTATAAAAACCTTTTATTTGGCTATATAGAATGATAACATAATGATGTTGATATAAAGTTGCTAATTTAATCAAATGAATTATATTTGGTGACACTTCTCAATTCAAATTGGGCAAGTCGAACTTTATTGCATCTAAACTTATGTTATTTTTAAATAGAAATATAGAATGAATTTTCATCTAAAAGTGTCTAGCAAAACCTGTTAGTTAATTATAAATAATGACAACGTAATAAAGTTGATAAAAAGTTGCTAATATAATCAAATAAATATTTGGTGCCACTTTTGAATTCAAAATTGGGGAAGTCGAATGTGTAGCCTCTAAACTTACGTTATCGAAATGTATAATGAATTTCGACCAAAAGCGTCTATAAAAACCTTTTAATTGGCTATATAGAATGAGAACGTAATAATGTTGCTATAAATGTGCTAATTTAATCAAATGAATTATATTTTGTGACACTTCTCAATTCAAATTGGGCAAGTCGAACTTTATTGCATCTAAACTTATGTTATTTTCAAAGAGATATATTGAATGAATTTCATCCAAAGGCGTCTAGAAAAACCTGTTAGTTAGTTATAAATAATGACAACGTAATAAAAATGGTAAAAAGTTGCTAATATAACCAAATGAATTATATTTGGTGCCACTTTTGAATTCACAATTGGGGATGTCGAATTTATAGCCTCTAAACTTACGTTATCGAAATGTATAATGAATTTCGTCCAAAAGCGTCTATAAAAACCTTTTATTTGGCTATATAGAATGATAACGTAATAATGTTGATATAAAGTTGCTAATTTAATCAAATGAATTATATTTGGTGACACTTCTCAATTCAAATTGGGCAAGTCGAACTTTATTGCATCTAAACTTATGTTATTTTTAAATAGAAATATAGAATGAATTTCATCTAAAAGTGTCTAGGAAAACCTGTTAGTTAATTATAAATAATGACAACGTAATAAAGTTGATAAAAAGTTGCAAATATAATCAAATAAATTATATTTGGTGCCTCTTTTGAATTCAAAATTGGGGAAGTCGAATTTATAGCCTCTAAACTTACGTTATCGAAAGGTATAATGAATTTCGTCCAAAAGCGTCTATAAAAACCTTTTAATTGGCTATATAGAATGAGAACGTAATAATGTTGATATAAAGTTGCTAATTTAATCAAATGAATTATATTTGGTGACACTTCTCAATTCGGGCAAGTCGAACTTTATTGCATCTAAACTTATGTTATTTTTAAAGAGATATATAAAATGAATTTCATCCAAAAGTGTCTAGAAAACCTGTTAGTTAGTCATAAATAATGACAATGTAATAAAGTTAATAAAAAGTTTCTAATATATTCAAATAAATTATATTTGGTGCCACTTTTGAATTCAAAATTGGGGAATTCGAATTTATATCCTCTAAACTTACGTTATCGAAATGTATAATGAATTTCGTCCAAAAGCGTCTATAAAAACCTTTTAATTGGCTATATAGAATGATAACGTAATAATGTTGATATAAAGTTGCTAATTTAATCAAATGAATTATATTTGGTGACACTTCTCAATTCAAATTGGGCAAGTCGAACTTTATTGCATCTAAACATATGTTATTTTTAAAGAGAAATATAGAACGAATTTTCATCTAAAAGTGTCTAGCAAAACCTGTTAGTTAATTATAACTAATGACAACGTAATAAAGTTGATAAAAAGTTGCTAATATAATCAAATAAATATTTGGTGCCACTTTTGAATTCAAAATTGGGGAAGTCGAATGTGTAGCCTCTAAACCTACGTTATCGAAATGTATAATGAATTTCGTCCAAAAGCGTCTATAAAAACCTTTTAATTGGCTATATAGAATGAGAACGTAATAATGTTGATATAAAGTTGTTAATTTAATCAAATGAATTATATTTGGTGACACTTCTCAATTCAAATTGGGCAAGTCGAACTTTATTGCATCTAAACATATGTTATTTTTAAAGAGAAATATAGAATGAATTTCATCCAAAAGCGTCTAGAAAAACCTGTTAGTTAGTTATAAATAATGACAACGTAATAAAAATTATAAAATATTCCTAATATAACCAAATGAATTATATTTGGTGCCACTTTTGAATTCACAATTGGGGAAGTCGAATTTATAGCCTCTAAACTTACGTTATCGAAATGTATAATGAATTTCGTCCAAAAGCGTCTATAAAAACCTTTTAATTGGCTATATAGAATGATAACGTAATAATGTTGATATAAAGTTGCTAATTTAATCAAATGAATTATATTTGGTGACACTTCTCAATTCGGGCAAGTCGAACTTTATTGCATCTAAACTTATGTTATTTTTAAAGAGAAATATAAAATGAATTTCATCCAAAAGTGTCTAGAAAACCTGTTAGTTAGTCATAAATAATGACAATGTAATAAAAATGGTAAAAAGTTGCTAATATAACCAAATGAATTATATTTGGTGCCACTTTTGAATTCACAATTGGGGAAGTCGAATTTATAGCCTCTAAACTTACGTTATCGAAATGTATAATGAATTTCGTCCAAAAGCGTCTATAAAAACCTTTTAATTGGCTATATAGAATGATAACGTAATAATGTTGATATAAAGATGCTAATTTAATCAAATGAATTATATTTGGTGACACTTCTCAATTCAAATTGGGCAAGTCGAACTTTATTGCATCTAAACTTATGTTATTTTCAAAGAGATATATTGAATGAATTTCATCCAAAGGCGTCTAGAAAAACCTGTTAGTTAGTTATAAATAATGACAACGTAATAAAAATGGTAAAACGTTGCTAATATAACCAAATGAATTATATTTGGTGCCACTTTTGAATTCACAATTGGGGATGTCGAATTTATAGCCTCTAAACTTACGTTATCGAAATGTATAATAAATTTCGTCCAAAAGCGTCTATAAAAACCTTTTATTTGGCTATATAGAATGATAACGTAATAATGTTGATATAAAGTTGCTAATTTAATCAAATGAATTATATTTGGTGACACTTCTCAATTCAAATTGGGCAAGTCGAACTTTATTGCATCTAAACTTATGTTATTTTTAAATAGAAATATAGAATGAATTTCATCTAAAAGTGTCTAGGAAAACCTGTTAGTTAATTATAAATAATGACAACGTAATAAAGTTGATAAAAAAGTTGCAAATATAATCAAATAAATTATATTTGGTGCCTCTTTTGAATTCAAAATTGGGGAAGTCGAATTTATAGCCTCTAAACTTACGTTATTGAAATGTATAATGAATTTCGTCCAAAAGCGTCTATAAAAACCTTTTAATTGGCTATATAGAATGAGAACGTAATAATGTTGATATAAAGTTGCTAATTTAATCAAATGAATTATATTTGGTGACACTTCTCAATTCAAATTGGGCAAGTCGAACTTTATTGCATCTAAACATATGTTATTTTTAAAGAGAAATATAGAATGAATTTCATCCAAAAGCGTCTAGAAAAACCTGTTAGTTAGTTATAAATAATGACAACGTAATAAAAATTGTAAAATATTCCTAATATAACCAAATGAATTATATTTGGTGCCACTTTTGAATTCACAATTGGGGAAGTCGAATTTATAGCCTCTAAACTTACGTTATCGAAATGTATAATGAATTTCGTCCAAAAGCGTCTATAAAAACCTTTTATTTGGCTATATAGAATGATAACATAATGATGTTGATATAAAGTTGCTAATTTAATCAAATGAATTATATTTGGTGACACTTCTCAATTCAAATTGGGCAAGTCGAACTTTATTGCATCTAAACTTATGTTATTTTTAAATAGAAATATAGAATAAATTTTCATCTAAAAGTGTATAGCAAAACCTGTTAGTTAATTATAAATAATGACA
Organism: Lactuca virosa; assembly: GCF_052849685.1. Lineage (NCBI taxonomy): Eukaryota > Viridiplantae > Streptophyta > Magnoliopsida > Asterales > Asteraceae > Lactuca > Lactuca virosa. The sequence goes on from NC_136430.1 coordinate 444,974,578, forward strand.
ACGTAATAAAGTTGATAAAAAGTTGCTAATATAATCAAATAAATATTTGGTGCCACTTTTGAATTCAAAATTGGGGAAGTCGAATGTGTAGCCTCTAAACTTACGTTACCGAAATGTATAATGAATTTCGTCCAAAAGCGTGTATAAAAACCTTTTAATTGGCTATATAGAATGAGAACGTAATAATGTTGCTATAAATGTGCTAATTTAATCAAATGAATTATATTTTGTGACACTTCTCAATTCAAATTGGGCAAGTCGAACTTTATTGCATCTAAACTTATGTTATTTTCAAAGAGATATATTGAATGAATTTCATCCAAAGGCGTCTAGAAAAACCTGTTAGTTAGTTATAAATAATGACAACGTAATAAAAATGGTAAAAAGTTGCTAATATAACCAAATGAATTATATTTGGTGCCACTTTTGAATTCACAATTGGGGATGTCGAATTTATAGCCTCTAAACTTACGTTATCGAAATGTATAATGAATTTCGTCCAAAAGCGTCTATAAAAACCTTTTATTTGGCTATATAGAATGATAACGTAATAATGTTGATATAAAGTTGCTAATTTAATCAAATGAATTATATTTGGTGACACTTCTCAATTCAAATTGGGCAAGTCGAACTTTATTGCATCTAAACTTATGTTATTTTTAAATAGAAATATAGAATGAATTTTCATCTAAAAGTGTCTAGCAAAACCTGTTAGTTAATTATAAATAATGACAACGTAATAAAGTTGATAAAAAGTTGCTAATATAATCAAATAAATATTTGGTGCCACTTTTGAATTCAAAATTGGGGAAGTCGAATGTGTAGCCTCTAAACTTACGTTATCGAAATGTATAATGAATTTCGACCAAAAGCGTCTATAAACACCTTTTAATTGGCTATATAGAATGAGAACGTAATAATGTTGCTATAAATGTGCTAATTTAATCAAATGAATTATATTTTGTGACACTTCTCAATTCAAATTGGGCAAGTCGAACTTTATTGCATCTAAACTTATGTTATTTTCAAAGAGATATATTGAATGAATTTCATCCAAAGGCGTCTAGAAAAACCTGTTAGTTAGTTATAAATAATGACAACGTAATAAAAATGGTAAAAAGTTGCTAATATAACCAAATGAATTATATTTGGTGCCACTTTTGAATTCACAATTGGGGATGTCGAATTTATAGCCTCTAAACTTACGTTATCGAAATGTATAATGAATTTCGTCCAAAAGCGTCTATAAAAACCTTTTATTTGGCTATATAGAATGATAACGTAATAATGTTGATATAAAGTTGCTAATTTAATCAAATGAATTATATTTGGTGACACTTCTCAATTCAAATTGGGCAAGTCGAACTTTATTGCATCTAAACTTATGTTATTTTTAAATAGAAATATAGAATGAATTTCATCTAAAAGTGTCTAGGAAAACCTGTTAGTTAATTATAAATAATGACAACGTAATAAAGTTGATAAAAAAGTTGCAAATATAATCAAATAAATTATATTTGGTGCCTCTTTTGAATTCAAAATTGGGGAAGTCGAATTTATAGCCTCTAAACTTACGTTATTGAAATGTATAATGAATTTCGTCCAAAAGCGTCTATAAAAACCTTTTAATTGGCTATATAGAATGAGAACGTAATAATGTTGATATAAAGTTGCAAATTTAATCAAATGAATTATATTTGGTGACACTTCTCAATTCAAATTGGGCAAGTCGAACTTTATTGCATCTAAACATATGTTATTTTTAAAGAGAAATATAGAATGAATTTCATCCAAAAGCGTCTAGAAAAACCTGTTAGTTAGTTATAAATAATGACAACGTAATAAAAATGGTAAAATATTGGTAATATAACCAAATGAATTATATTTGCTGCCACTTTCGAATTCACAATTGGGGAAGTCGAATTTATAGCCTCTAAACTTACGTTATCGAAATGTATAATGAATTTCGTCCAAAAGCGTCTATAAAAACCTTTTATTTGGCTATATAGAATGATAACATAATGATGTTGATATAAAGTTGCTAATTTAATCAAATGAATTATATTTGGTAACACTTCTCAATTCAAATTGGGCAAGTCGAACTTTATTGCATCTAAACTTATGTTATTTTTAAATAGAAATATAGAATGAATTTTCATCTAAAAGTGTCTAGCCAAACCTGTTAGTTAATTATAACTAATGACAACGTAATAAAGTTGATAAAAAGTTGCTAATATAATCAAATAAATATTTGGTGCCACTTTTGAATTCAAAATTGGGGAAGTCGAATGTGTAGCCTCTAAACCTACGTTATCGAAATGTATAATGAATTTCGTCCAAAAGCGTCTATAAAAACCTTTTAATTGGCTATATAGAATGAGAACGTAATAATGTTGCTATAAATGTGCTAATTTAATCAAATGAATTATATTTTGTGACACTTCTCAATTCAAATTGGGCAAGTCGAACTTTATTGCATCTAAACTTATGTTATTTTCAAAGAGATATATTGAATGAATTTCATCCAAATGCGTCTAGAAAAACCTGTTAGTTAGTTATAAATAATGACAACGTAATAAAAATGGTAAAAAGTTGCTAATATAACCAAATGAATTATATTTGGTGCCACTTTTGAATTCACAATTGGGGATGTCGAATTTATAGCCTCTAAACTTACGTTATCGAAATGTATAATGAATTTCGTCCAAAAGCGTCTATAAAAACCTTTTAATTGGCTATATAGAATGAGAACGTAATAATGGTAATATAAAGTTGCTAATTTAATCAAATGAATTATATTTGGTGACACTTCTCAATTCGGGCAAGTCGAACTTTATTGCATCTAAACTTATGTTATTTTTAAAGAGAAATATAGAATGAATTTCATCCAAAAGCGTCTAGAAAAACCTGTTAGTTAGGTATAAATTATGACAACGTAATAAAGTTAATAAAAAGTTGCTAATATAATCAAATAAATTATATTTTGTGCCACTTTTGAATTCAAAATTGGGGAAGTCGAATTTATAGCCTCTAAACTTACGTTATCGAAATGTATAATGAATTTCGTCCAAAAGCGTCTATAAAAACCTTTTATTTGGCTATATAGAATGATAACATAATGATGTTGATATAAAGTTGCTAATTTAATCAAATGAATTATATTTGGTAACACTTCTCAATTCAAATTGGGCAAGTCGAACTTTATTGCATCTAAACTTATGTTATTTTTAAATAGAAATATAGAATGAATTTTCATCTAAAAGTGTCTAGCCAAACCTGTTAGTTAATTATAACTAATGACAACGTAATAAAGTTGATAAAAAGTTGCTAATATAATCAAATAAATATTTGGTGCCACTTTTGAATTCAAAATTGGGGAAGTCGAATGTGTAGCCTCTAAACCTACGTTATCGAAATGTATAATGAATTTCGTCCAAAAGCGTCTATAAAAACCTTTTAATTGGCTATATAGAATGAGAACGTAATAATGTTGCTATAAATGTGCTAATTTAATCAAATGAATTATATTTTGTGACACTTCTCAATTCAAATTGGGCAAGTCGAACTTTATTGCATCTAAACTTATGTTATTTTCAAAGAGATATATTGAATGAATTTCATCCAAATGCGTCTAGAAAAACCTGTTAGTTAGTTATAAATAATGACAACGTAATAAAAATGGTAAAAAGTTGCTAATATAACCAAATGAATTATATTTGGTGCCACTTTTGAATTCACAATTGGGGATGTCGAATTTATAGCCTCTAAACTTACGTTATCGAAATGTATAATGAATTTCGTCCAAAAGCGTCTATAAAAACCTTTTAATTGGCTATATAGAATGAGAACGTAATAATGGTAATATAAAGTTGCTAATTTAATCAAATGAATTATATTTGGTGACACTTCTCAATTCGGGCAAGTCGAACTTTATTGCATCTAAACTTATGTTGTTTTTAAAGAGAAATATAGAATGAATTTCATCCAAAAGTGTCTAGAAAACCTGTTAGTTAGTCATAAATAATGACAATGTAATAAAGTTAATAAAAAGTTTCTAATATAACCAAATGAATTATATTTGGTGCCACTTTTGAATTCACAATTGGGGAAGTCGAATTTATAGCCTCTAAACTTACGTTATCGAAATGTATAATGAATTTCGTCCAAAAGCGTCTATAAAAACCTTTTATTTGGCTATATAGAATGATAACATAATGATGTTGATATAAAGTTGCTAATTTAATCAAATGAATTATATTTGGTGACACTTCTCAATTCAAATTGGGCAAGTCGAACTTTATTGCATCTAAACTTATGTTATTTTTAAATAGAAATATAGAATGAATTTTCATCTAAAAGTGTCTAGCAAAACCTGTTAGTTAATTATAAATAATGACAACGTAATAAAGTTGATAAAAAGTTGCTAATATAATCAAATAAATATTTGGTGCCACTTTTGAATTCAAAATTGGGGAAGTCGAATGTGTAGCCTCTAAACTTACGTTATCGAAATGTATAATGAATTTCGACCAAAAGCGTCTATAAAAACCTTTTAATTGGCTATATAGAATGAGAACGTAATAATGTTGCTATAAATGTGCTAATTTAATCAAATGAATTATATTTTGTGACACTTCTCAATTCAAATTGGGCAAGTCGAACTTTATTGCATCTAAACTTATGTTATTTTCAAAGAGATATATTGAATGAATTTCATCCAAAGGCGTCTAGAAAAACCTGTTAGTTAGTTATAAATAATGACAACGTAATAAAAATGGTAAAAAGTTGCTAATATAACCAAATGAATTATATTTGGTGCCACTTTTGAATTCACAATTGGGGATGTCGAATTTATAGCCTCTAAACTTACGTTATCGAAATGTATAATGAATTTCGTCCAAAAGCGTCTATAAAAACCTTTTATTTGGCTATATAGAATGATAACGTAATAATGTTGATATAAAGTTGCTAATTTAATCAAATGAATTATATTTGGTGACACTTCTCAATTCAAATTGGGCAAGTCGAACTTTATTGCATCTAAACTTATGTTATTTTTAAATAGAAATATAGAATGAATTTCATCTAAAAGTGTCTAGGAAAACCTGTTAGTTAATTATAAATAATGACAACGTAATAAAGTTGATAAAAAGTTGCAAATATAATCAAATAAATTATATTTGGTGCCTCTTTTGAATTCAAAATTGGGGAAGTCGAATTTATAGCCTCTAAACTTACGTTATCGAAAGGTATAATGAATTTCGTCCAAAAGCGTCTATAAAAACCTTTTAATTGGCTATATAGAATGAGAACGTAATAATGGTGATATAAAGTTGCTAATTTAATCAAATGAATTATATTTGGTGACACTTCTCAATTCGGGCAAGTCGAACTTTATTGCATCTAAACTTATGTTATTTTTAAAGAGATATATAAAATGAATTTCATCCAAAAGTGTCTAGAAAACCTGTTAGTTAGTCATAAATAATGACAATGTAATAAAGTTAATAAAAAGTTTCTAATATATTCAAATAAATTATATTTGGTGCCACTTTTGAATTCAAAATTGGGGAATTCGAATTTATATCCTCTAAACTTACGTTATCGAAATGTATAATGAATTTCGTCCAAAAGCGTCTATAAAAACCTTTTAATTGGCTATATAGAATGATAACGTAATAATGTTGATATAAAGTTGCTAATTTAATCAAATGAATTATATTTGGTGACACTTCTCAATTCAAATTGGGCAAGTCGAACTTTATTGCATCTAAACATATGTTATTTTTAAAGAGAAATATAGAACGAATTTTCATCTAAAAGTGTCTAGCAAAACCTGTTAGTTAATTATAACTAATGACAACGTAATAAAGTTGATAAAAAGTTGCTAATATAATCAAATAAATATTTGGTGCCACTTTTGAATTCAAAATTGGGGAAGTCGAATGTGTAGCCTCTAAACCTACGTTATCGAAATGTATAATGAATTTCGTCCAAAAGCGTCTATAAAAACCTTTTAATTGGCTATATAGAATGAGAACGTAATAATGTTGATATAAAGTTGTTAATTTAATCAAATGAATTATATTTGGTGACACTTCTCAATTCAAATTGGGCAAGTCGAACTTTATTGCATCTAAACATATGTTATTTTTAAAGAGAAATATAGAATGAATTTCATCCAAAAGCGTCTAGAAAAACCTGTTAGTTAGTTATAAATAATGACAACGTAATAAAAATTATAAAATATTCCTAATATAACCAAATGAATTATATTTGGTGCCACTTTTGAATTCACAATTGGGGAAGTCGAATTTATAGCCTCTAAACTTACGTTATCGAAATGTATAATGAATTTCGTCCAAAAGCGTCTATAAAAACCTTTTAATTGGCTATATAGAATGATAACGTAATAATGTTGATATAAAGTTGCTAATTTAATCAAATGAATTATATTTGGTGACACTTCTCAATTCGGGCAAGTCGAACTTTATTGCATCTAAACTTATGTTATTTTTAAAGAGAAATATAAAATGAATTTCATCCAAAAGTGTCTAGAAAACCTGTTAGTTAGTCATAAATAATGACAATGTAATAAAAATGGTAAAAAGTTGCTAATATAACCAAATGAATTATATTTGGTGCCACTTTTGAATTCACAATTGGGGAAGTCGAATTTATAGCCTCTAAACTTACGTTATCGAAATGTATAATGAATTTCGTCCAAAAGCGTCTATAAAAACCTTTTAATTGGCTATATAGAATGATAACGTAATAATGTTGATATAAAGATGCTAATTTAATCAAATGAATTATATTTGGTGACACTTCTCAATTCAAATTGGGCAAGTCGAACTTTATTGCATCTAAACTTATGTTATTTTCAAAGAGATATATTGAATGAATTTCATCCAAAGGCGTCTAGAAAAACCTGTTAGTTAGTTATAAATAATGACAACGTAATAAAAATGGTAAAACGTTGCTAATATAACCAAATGAATTATATTTGGTGCCACTTTTGAATTCACAATTGGGGATGTCGAATTTATAGCCTCTAAACTTACGTTATCGAAATGTATAATAAATTTCGTCCAAAAGCGTCTATAAAAACCTTTTATTTGGCTATATAGAATGATAACGTAATAATGTTGATATAAAGTTGCTAATTTAATCAAATGAATTATATTTGGTGACACTTCTCAATTCAAATTGGGCAAGTCGAACTTTATTGCATCTAAACTTATGTTATTTTTAAATAGAAATATAGAATGAATTTCATCTAAAAGTGTCTAGGAAAACCTGTTAGTTAATTATAAATAATGACAACGTAATAAAGTTGATAAAAAAGTTGCAAATATAATCAAATAAATTATATTTGGTGCCTCTTTTGAATTCAAAATTGGGGAAGTCGAATTTATAGCCTCTAAACTTACGTTATTGAAATGTATAATGAATTTCGTCCAAAAGCGTCTATAAAAACCTTTTAATTGGCTATATAGAATGAGAACGTAATAATGTTGATATAAAGTTGCTAATTTAATCAAATGAATTATATTTGGTGACACTTCTCAATTCAAATTGGGCAAGTCGAACTTTATTGCATCTAAACATATGTTATTTTTAAAGAGAAATATAGAATGAATTTCATCCAAAAGCGTCTAGAAAAACCTGTTAGTTAGTTATAAATAATGACAACGTAATAAAAATTGTAAAATATTCCTAATATAACCAAATGAATTATATTTGGTGCCACTTTTGAATTCACAATTGGGGAAGTCGAATTTATAGCCTCTAAACTTACGTTATCGAAATGTATAATGAATTTCGTCCAAAAGCGTCTATAAAAACCTTTTATTTGGCTATATAGAATGATAACATAATGATGTTGATATAAAGTTGCTAATTTAATCAAATGAATTATATTTGGTGACACTTCTCAATTCAAATTGGGCAAGTCGAACTTTATTGCATCTAAACTTATGTTATTTTTAAATAGAAATATAGAATAAATTTTCATCTAAAAGTGTCTAGCAAAACCTGTTAGTTAATTATAAATAATGACAACGTAATAAAGTTGATAAAAAGTTGCTAATATAATCAAATAAATATTTGGTGCCACTTTTGAATTCAAAATTGGGGAAGTCGAATGTGTAGCCTCTAAACTTACGTTACCGAAATGTATAATGAATTTCGTCCAAAAGCGTGTATAAAAACCTTTTAATTGGCTATATAGAATGAGAACGTAATAATGTTGCTATAAATGTGCTAATTTAATCAAATGAATTATATTTTGTGACACTTCTCAATTCAAATTGGGCAAGTCGAACTTTATTGCATCTAAACTTATGTTATTTTCAAAGAGATATATTGAATGAATTTCATCCAAAGGCGTCTAGAAAAACCTGTTAGTTAGTTATAAATAATGACAACGTAATAAAAATGGTAAAAAGTTGCTAATATAACCAAATGAATTATATTTGGTGCCACTTTTGAATTCACAATTGGGGATGTCGAATTTATAGCCTCTAAACTTACGTTATCGAAATGTATAATGAATTTCGTCCAAAAGCGTCTATAAAAACCTTTTATTTGGCTATATAGAATGATAACGTAATAATGTTGATATAAAGTTGCTAATTTAATCAAATGAATTATATTTGGTGACACTTCTCAATTCAAATTGGGCAAGTCGAACTTTATTGCATCTAAACTTATGTTATTTTTAAATAGAAATATAGAATGAATTTTCATCTAAAAGTGTCTAGCAAAACCTGTTAGTTAATTATAAATAATGACAACGTAATAAAGTTGATAAAAAGTTGCTAATATAATCAAATAAATATTTGGTGCCACTTTTGAATTCAAAATTGGGGAAGTCGAATGTGTAGCCTCTAAACTTACGTTATCGAAATGTATAATGAATTTCGTCCAAAAGCGTGTATAAAAACCTTTTAATTGGCTATATAGAATGAGAACGTAATAATGTTGCTATAAATGTGCTAATTTAATCAAATGAATTATATTTTGTGACACTTCTCAATTCAAATTGGGCAAGTCGAACTTTATTGCATCTAAACTTATGTTATTTTCAAAGAGATATATTGAATGAATTTCATCCAAAGGCGTCTAGAAAAACCTGTTAGTTAGTTATAAATAATGACAACGTAATAAAAATGGAAAAAAGTTGCTAATATAACCAAATGAATTATATTTGGTGCCACTTTTGAATTCACAATTGGGGATGTCGAATTTATAGCCTCTAAACTTACGTTATCGAAATGTATAATGAATTTCGTCCAAAAGCATCTATAAAAACCTTTTATTTGGCTATATAGAATGATAACGTAATAATGTTGATATAAAGTTGCTAATTTAATCAAATGAATTATATTTGGTGACACTTCTCAATTCGGGCAAGTCGAACTTTATTGCATCTAAACTTATGTTATTTTTAAAGAGAAATATAAAATGAATTTCATCCAAAAGTGTCTAGAAAACCTGTTAGTTAGTCATAAATAATGACAATGTAATAAAGTTAATAAAAAGTTTCTAATATATTCAAATAAATTATATTTGGTGCCACTTTTGAATTCAAAATTGGGGAATTCGAATTTATATCCTCTAAACTTACGTTATCGAAATGTATAATGAATTTCGTCCAAAAGCGTCTATAAAAACCTTTTAATTGGCTATATAGATTGATAACGTAATAATGTTGATATAAAGTTGCTAATTTAATCAAATGAATTATATTTGGTGACACTTCTCAATTCAAATTGGGCAAGTCGAACTTTATCGCATCTAAACATATGTTATTTTTAAAGAGAAATATAGAATGAATTTTCATCTAAAAGTGTCTAGCAAAACTTGTTAGTTAATTATAACTAATGACAACGTAATAAAGTTGATAAAAAGTTGCTAATATAATCAAATAAATATTTGGTGCCACTTTTGAATTCAAAATTGGGGAAGTCGAATGTGTAGCCTCTAAACCTACGTTATCGAAATGTATAATGAATTTCGTCCAAAAGCGTCTATAAAAACCTTTTAATTGGCTATATAGAATGAGAACGTAATAATGTTGCTATAAATGTGCTAATTTAATCAAGTGAATTATATTTTGTGACACTTCTCAATTCAAATTGGGCAAGTCGAACTTTATTGCATCTAAACTTATGTTATTTTCAAAGAGATATATTGAATGAATTTCATCCAAAGGCGTCTAGAAAAACCTGTTAGTTGGTTATAAATAATGACAACATAATAAAAATGGTAAAAAGTTGCTAATATAACCAAATGAATTATATTTGGTGCCACTTTTGAATTCACAATTGGGGATGTCGAATTTATAGCCTCTAAACTTACGTTATCGAAATGTATAATAAATTTCGTCCAAAAACGTCTATAAAAACCTTTTATTTGGCTATATAGAATGATAACGTAATAATGTTGATATAAAGTTGCTAATTTAATCAAATGAATTATATTTGGTGACACTTCTCAATTCAAATTGGGCAAGTCGAACTTTATTGCATCTAAACTTATGTTATTTTTAAATAGAAATATAGAATGAATTTCATCTAAAAGTGTCTAGGAAAACCTGTTAGTTAATTATAAATAATGACAACGTAATAAAGTTGATAAAAAAGTTGCAAATATAATCAAATAAATTATATTTGGTGCCTCTTTTGAATTCAAAATTGGGGAAGTCGAATTTATAGCCTCTAAACTTACGTTATTGAAATGTATAATGAATTTCGTCCAAAAGCGTCTATAAAAACCTTTTAATTGGCTATATAGAATGAGAACGTAATAATGTTGATATAAAGTTGCTAATTTAATCAAATGAATTATATTTGGTGACACTTCTCAATTCAAATTGGGCAAATCGAACTTTATTGCATCTAAACATATGTTATTTTTAAAGAGAAATATAGAATGAATTTCATCCAAAAGCGTCTAGAAAAACCTGTTAGTTAGTTATAAATAATGACAACGTAATAAAAATTGTAAAATATTCCTAATATAACCAAATGAATTATATTTGGTGCCACTTTTGAATTCACAATTGGGGAAGTCGAATTTATAGCCTCTAAACTTACGTTATCGAAATGTATAATGAATTTCGTCCAAAAGCGTCTATAAAAACCTTTTATTTGGCTATATAGAATGATAACATAATGATGTTGATATAAAGTTGCTAATTTAATCAAATGAATTATATTTGGTGACACTTCTCAATTCAAATTGGGCAAGTCGAACTTTATTGCATGTAAACTTATGTTATTTTTAAATAGATATATAGAATGAATTTTCATCTAAAAGTGTCTAGCAAAACCTGTTAGTTAATTATAAATAATGACAACGTAATAAAGTTGATAAAAAGTTGCTAATATAATCAAATAAATATTTGGTGCCACTTTTGAATTCAAAATTGGGGAAGTCGAATGTGTAGCCTCTAAACTTACGTTACCGAAATGTATAATGAATTTCGTCCAAAAGCGTGTATAAAAACCTTTTAATTGGCTATATAGAATGAGAACGTAATAATGTTGCTATAAATGTGCTAATTTAATCAAATGAATTATATTTTGTGACACTTCTCAATTCAAATTGGGCAAGTCGAACTTTATTGCATCTAAACTTATGTTATTTTCAAAGAGATATATTGAATGAATTTCATCCAAAGGCGTCTAGAAAAACCTGTTAGTTAGTTATAAATAATGACAACGTAATAAAAATGGTAAAAAGTTGCTAATATAACCAAATGAATTATATTTGGTGCCACTTTTGAATTCACAATTGGGGATCTCGAATTTATAGCCTCTAAACTTACGTTATCGAAATGTATAATGAATTTCGTCCAAAAGCATCTATAAAAACCTTTTATTTGGCTATATAGAATGATAACGTAATAATGTTGATATAAAGTTGCTAATTTAATCAAATGAATTATATTTGGTGACACTTCTCAATTCAAATTGGGCAAGTCGAACTTTATTGCATCTAAACTTATGTTATTTTTAAATAGAAATATAGAATGAATTTCATCTAAAAGTGTCTAGGAAAACCTGTTAGTTAATTATAAATAATGACAACGTAATAAAGTTGATAAAAAGTTGCAAATATAATCAAATAAATTATATTTGGTGCCTCTTTTGAATTCAAAATTGGGGAAGTCGAATTTATAGCCTCTAAACTTACGTTATCGAAATGTATAATGAATTTCGTCCAAAAGCGTCTATAAAAACCTTTTAATTGGCTATATAGAATGAGAACGTAATAATGTTGATATAAAGTTGCTAATTTAATCAAATGAATTATATTTGGTGACACTTCTCAATTCGGGCAAGTCGAACTTTATTGCATCTAAACTTATGTTATTTTTAAAGAGAAATATAAAATGAATTTCATCCAAAAGTGTCTAGAAAACCTATTAGTTAGTCATAAATAATGACAATGTAATAAAGTTAATAAAAAGTTTCTAATATATTCAAATAAATTATATTTGGTGCCACTTTTGAATTCAAAATTGGGGATCTCGAATTTATAGCCTCTAAACTTACGTTATCGAAATGTATAATGAATTTCGTCCAAAAGCGTCTATAAAAACCTTTTAATTGGCTATATAGAATGATAACGTAATAATGTTGATATAAAGGTGCTAATTTAATCAAATGAATTATATTTGGTGACACTTCTCAATTCAAATTGGGCAAGTCGAACTTTATTGCATCTAAACTTATGTTATTTTTAAAGAGAAATATAGAATGAATTTCATCCAAAAGCGTCTAGAAAAACCTGTTAGTTAGTTATAAATAATGACAACGTAATAAAAATGGTAAAATATTACTAATATAACCAAATGAATTATATTTGGTGCCACTTTTGAATTCACAATCGGGGAAGTCGAATTTATAGCCTCTAAACTTACGTTATCGAAATGTATAATGAATTTCGTCCAAAAGCGTCTACAAAAACCTTTTATTTGGCTATATAGAATGATAACATAATGATGTTGATATAAAGTTGCTAATTTAATCAAATGAATTATATTTGGTAACACTTCTCAATTCAAATTGGGCAAGTCGAACTTTATTGCATCTAAACTTATGTTATTTTTAAATAGAAATATAGAATGAATTTTCATCTAAAAGTGTCTAGCAAAACCTGTTAGTTAATTATAAATAGTGACAACGTAATAAAGTTGATAAAAAGTTGCTAATATAATCAAATAAATTGTATTTGGTTCCACTTTTGAATTCAAAATTAGGGAAATCGAATGTATAGCCTCTAAACTTACGTTATCGAAATGTATAATGAACTTCGTCCAAAAGCGTCTTTAAAAACCTTTTAATTGGCTATATAGAATGAGAACGTAATAATGTTGATAAAAAGTAGCTAATTTAGTCAAATGAATTATATTTGGTGACACTTCTCAATTCAAATTGGGCAAGTCGAACTTTATTGCATCTAAACTTATGTTATTTTTAAATAGAAATATAGAATGAATTTCATCTAAAAGTGTCTAGCCAAACCTGTTAGTTAATTATAAATAATGACAACGTAATAAAGTTGATAAAAAGTTGCTAATATAATCAAATAAATTATATTTGGTGCCACTTTTGAATTCAAAATTGGGGAAGTCGAATTTATAGCCTCTAAACTTACGTTATCGAAATGTATAATGAATTTCGTCCAAAAGCGTCTATAAAAACCTTTTAATTGGCTATATAGAATGAGAACGTAATAATGGTAATATAAAGTTGCTAATTTAATCAAATGAATTATATTTGGTGACACTTCTCAATTCGGGCAAGTCGAACTTTATTGCATCTAAACTTATGTTATTTTTAAAGAGAAATATAGAATGAATTTCATCCAAAAGTGTCTAGAAAACCTGTTAGTTAGTCATAAATAATGACAATGTAATAAAGTTAATAAAAAGTTTCTAATATTTTCAAATAAATTATATTTGGTGCCACTTTTGAATTCAAAATTGGGGAATTCGAATTTATAGCCTCTAAACTTACGTTATCGAAATGTATAATGAATTTCGTCCAAAAGCGTCTATAAAAACCTTTTAATTGGCTATATGGAATGATAACGTAATAATGTTGATATAAAGTTGCTAATTTAATCAAATGAATTATATTTGGTGAGACTTCTCAATTCAAATTGGGCAAGTCGAACTTTATTGCATCTAAACTTATGTTATTTTTAAAGAGAAATATAGAATGAATTTCATCCAAAAGCGTCTAGAAAAACCTGTTAGTTAGTTATAAATAATGACAACGTAATAAAAATGGTAAAATATTGCTAATATAACCAAATGAATTATATTTGGTGCCACTTTTGAATTCACATTTGGGGAAGTCGAATTTATAGCCTCTAAACTTACGTTATCGAAATGTATAATGAATTTCGTCCAAAAGCGTCTATAAAAACCTTTTATTTGGTTATATAGAATGATAACATAATGACGTTGATATAAAGTTGCTAATTTAATCAAATGAATTATATTTGGTGAAACTTCTCAATTCAAATTGGGCAAGTCGAACTTTATTGCATCTAAACTTATGTTATTTTTAAATAGAAATATAGAATGAATTTTCATCTAAAAGTGTCTAGCAAAACCTGTTAGTTAATTATAAATAGTGACAACGTAATAAAGTTGATAAAAAGTTGCTAATATAATCAAATAAATTATATTTGGTGCCACTTTTGAATTCAAAATTGGGGAAGTCGAATTTATAGCCTCTAAACTTACGTTATCGAAATGTATAATGAATTTCGTCCAAAAGCGTCTATAAAAACCTTTTAATTGGCTATATAGAATGAGAACGTAATAATGGTAATATAAAGTTGCTAATTTAATCAAATGAATTATATTTGGTGACACTTCTCAATTCGGGCAAGTCGAACTTTATTGCATCTAAACTTATGTTATTTTTAAAGAGAAATATAGAATGAATTTCATCCAAAAGTGTCTAGAAAACCTGTTAGTTAGTCATAAATAATGACAATGTAATAAAGTTAATAAAAAGTTTCTAATATATTCAAATAAATTATATTTGGTGCCACTTTTGAATTCAAAATTGGGGAATTCGAATTTATAGCCTCTAAACTTACGTTATCGAAATGTATAATGAATTTCGTCCAAAAGCGTCTATAAAAACCTTTTAATTGGCTATATAGAATGATAACGTAATAATGTTGATATAAAGTTGCTAATTTAATCAAATGAATTATATTTGGTGACACTTCTCAATTCAAATTGGGCAAGTCGAACTTTATTGCATCTAAACATATGTTATTTTTAAAGAGAAATATAGAATGAATTTCATCCAAAAGCGTCTAGAAAAACCTGTTAGTTAGTTATAAATAATGACAACGTAATAAAAATTGTAAAATATTCCTAATATAACCAAATGAATTATATTTGGTGCCACTTTTGAATTCACAATTGGGGAAGTCGAATTTATAGCCTCTAAACTTACGTTATCGAAATGTATAATGAATTTCGTCCAAAAGCGTCTATAAAAACCTTTTATTTGGCTATATAGAATGATAACATAATGATGTTGATATAAAGTTGCTAATTTAATCAAATGAATTATATTTGGTGACACTTCTCAATTCAAATTGGGCAAGTCGAACTTTATTGCATCTAAACTTATGTTATTTTTAAAGAGAAATATAAAATGAATTTCATCCAAAAGTGTCTAGAAAACCTATTAGTTAGTCATAAATAATGACAATGTAATAAAGTTAATAAAAAGTTTCTAATATATTCAAATAAATTATATTTGGTGCCACTTTTGAATTCAAAATTGGGGAATTCGAATTTATAGCCTCTAAACTTACGTTATCGAAATGTATAATGAATTTCGTCCAAAAGCGTCTATAAAAACCTTTTAATTGGCTATATAGAATGATAACGTAATAATGTTGATATAAAGGTGCTAATTTAATCAAATGAATTATATTTGGTGACACTTCTCAATTCAAATTGGGCAAGTCGAACTTTATTGCATCTAAACTTATGTTATTTTTAAAGAGAAATATAGAATGAATTTCATCCAAAAGCGTCTAGAAAAACCTGTTAGTTAGTTATAAATAATGACAACGTAATAAAAATGGTAAAATATTGCTAATATAACCAAATGAATTATATTTGGTGCCACTTTTGAATTCACAATCGGGGAAGTCGAATTTATAGCCTCTAAACTTACGTTATCGAAATGTATAATGAATTTCGTCCAAAAGCGTCTACAAAAACCTTTTATTTGGCTATATAGAATGATAACATAATGATGTTGATATAAAGTTGCTAATTTAATCAAATGAATTATATTTGGTAACACTTCTCAATTCAAATTGGGCAAGTCGAACTTTATTGCATCTAAACTTATGTTATTTTTAAATAGAAATATAGAAAGAATTTTCATCTAAAAGTGTCTAGCAAAACCTGTTAGTTAATTATAAATAATGACAACGTAATAAAGTTGATAAAATGTTGCTAATATAATCAAATAAATTGTATTTGGTTCCACTTTTGAATTCAAAATTGGGGAAATCGAATGTATAGCCTCTAAACTTACGTTATCGAAATGTATAATGAATTTCGTCCAAAAGCGTCTTTAAAAACCTTTTAATTGGCTATATAGAATGAGAACGTAATAATGTTGATAAAAAGTAGCTAATTTAGTCAAATGAATTATATTTGGTGACACTTCTCAATTCAAATTGGGCAAGTCGAACTTTATTGCATCTAAACTTATGTTATTTTTAAATAGAAATATAGAATGAATTTCATCTAAAAGTGTCTAGCAAAACCTGTTAGTTAATTATAAATAATGACAACGTAATAAAGTTGATAAAAAGTTGCTAATATAATCAAATAAATTATATTTGGTGCCACTTTTGAATTCAAAATTGGGGAAGTCGAATTTATAGCCTCTAAACTTACGTTATCGAAATGTATAATGAATTTCGTCCAAAAGCGTCTATAAAAACCTTTTAATTGGCTATATAGAATGAGAACGTAATAATGGTAATATAAAGTTGCTAATTTAATCAAATGAATTATATTTGGTGACACTTCTCAATTCGGGCAAGTCGAACTTTATTGCATCTAAACTTATGTTATTTTTAAAGAGAAATATAGAATGAATTTCATCCAAAAGTGTCTAGAAAACCTGTTAGTTAGTCATAAATAATGACAATGTAATAAAGTTAATAAAAAGTTTCTAATATTTTCAAATAAATTATATTTGGTGCCACTTTTGAATTCAAAATTGGGGAATTCGAATTTATAGCCTCTAAACTTACGTTATCGAAATGTATAATGAATTTCGTCCAAAAGCGTCTATAAAAACCTTTTAATTGGCTATATGGAATGATAACGTAATAATGTTGATATAAAGTTGCTAATTTAATCAAATGAATTATATTTGGTGAGACTTCTCAATTCAAATTGGGCAAGTCGAACTTTATTGCATCTAAACTTATGTTATTTTTAAAGAGAAATATAGAATGAATTTCATCCAAAAGCGTCTAGAAAAACCTGTTAGTTAGTTATAAATAATGACAACGTAATAAAAATGGTAAAATATTGCTAATATAACCAAATGAATTATATTTGGTGCCACTTTTGAATTCACATTTGGGGAAGTCGAATTTATAGCCTCTAAACTTACGTTATCGAAATGTATAATGAATTTCGTCCAAAAGCGTCTATAAAAACCTTTTATTTGGTTATATAGAATGATAACATAATGACGTTGATATAAAGTTGCTAATTTAATCAAATGAATTATATTTGGTGAAACTTCTCAATTCAAATTGGGCAAGTCGAACTTTATTGCATCTAAACTTATGTTATTTTTAAATAGAAATATAGAATGAATTTTCATCTAAAAGTGTCTAGCAAAACCTGTTAGTTAATTATAAATAGTGACAACGTAATAAAGTTGATAAAAAGTTGCTAATATAATCAAATAAATTATATTTGGTGCCACTTTTGAATTCAAAATTGGGGAAGTCGAATTTATAGCCTCTAAACTTACGTTATCGAAATGTATAATGAATTTCGTCCAAAAGCGTCTATAAAAACCTTTTAATTGGCTATATAGAATGAGAACGTAATAATGGTAATATAAAGTTGCTAATTTAATCAAATGAATTATATTTGGTGACACTTCTCAATTCGGGCAAGTCGAACTTTATTGCATCTAAACTTATGTTATTTTTAAAGAGAAATATAGAATGAATTTCATCCAAAAGTGTCTAGAAAACCTGTTAGTTAGTCATAAATAATGACAATGTAATAAAGTTAATAAAAAGTTTCTAATATATTCAAATAAATTATATTTGGTGCCACTTTTGAATTCAAAATTGGGGAATTCGAATTTATAGCCTCTAAACTTACGTTATCGAAATGTATAATGAATTTCGTCCAAAAGCGTCTATAAAAACCTTTTAATTGGCTATATAGAATGATAACGTAATAATGTTGATATAAAGTTGCTAATTTAATCAAATGAATTATATTTGGTGACACTTCTCAATTCAAATTGGGCAAGTCGAACTTTATTGCATCTAAACATATGTTATTTTTAAAGAGAAATATAGAATGAATTTCATCCAAAAGCGTCTAGAAAAACCTGTTAGTTAGTTATAAATAATGACAACGTAATAAAAATTGTAAAATATTCCTAATATAACCAAATGAATTATATTTGGTGCCACTTTTGAATTCACAATTGGGGAAGTCGAATTTATAGCCTCTAAACTTACGTTATCGAAATGTATAATGAATTTCGTCCAAAAGCGTCTATAAAAACCTTTTATTTGGCTATATAGAATGATAACATAATGATGTTGATATAAAGTTGCTAATTTAATCAAATGAATTATATTTGGTGACACTTCTCAATTCAAATTGGGCAAGTCGAACTTTATTGTATCTAAACTTATGTTATTTTTAAAGAGAAATATAAAATGAATTTCATCCAAAAGTGTCTAGAAAACCTATTAGTTAGTCATAAATAATGACAATGTAATAAAGTTAATAAAAAGTTTCTAATATATTCAAATAAATTATATTTGGTGCCACTTTTGAATTCAAAATTGGGGAATTCGAATTTATAGCCTCTAAACTTACGTTATCGAAATGTATAATGAATTTCGTCCAAAAGCGTCTATAAAAACCTTTTAATTGGCTATATAGAATGATAACGTAATAATGTTGATATAAAGGTGCTAATTTAATCAAATGAATTATATTTGGTGACACTTCTCAATTCAAATTGGGCAAGTCGAACTTTATTGCATCTAAACTTATGTTATTTTTAAAGAGAAATATAGAATGAATTTCATCCAAAAGCGTCTAGAAAAACCTGTTAGTTAGTTATAAATAATGACAACGTAATAAAAATGGTAAAATATTGCTAATATAACCAAATGAATTATATTTGGTGCCACTTTTGAATTCACAATCGGGGAAGTCGAATTTATAGCCTCTAAACTTACGTTATCGAAATGTATAATGAATTTCGTCCAAAAGCGTCTACAAAAACCTTTTATTTGGCTATATAGAATGATAACATAATGATGTTGATATAAAGTTGCTAATTTAATCAAATGAATTATATTTGGTAACACTTCTCAATTCAAATTGGGCAAGTCGAACTTTATTGCATCTAAACTTATGTTATTTTTAAATAGAAATATAGAAAGAATTTTCATCTAAAAGTGTCTAGCAAAACCTGTTAGTTAATTATAAATAATGACAACGTAATAAAGTTGATAAAATGTTGCTAATATAATCAAATAAATTGTATTTGGTTCCACTTTTGAATTCAAAATTGGGGAAATCGAATGTATAGCCTCTAAACTTACGTTATCGAAATGTATAATGAATTTCGTCCAAAAGCGTCTTTAAAAACCTTTTAATTGGCTATATAGAATGAGAACGTAATAATGTTGATAAAAAGTAGCTAATTTAGTCAAATGAATTATATTTGGTGACACTTCTCAATTCAAATTGGGCAAGTCGAACTTTATTGCATCTAAACTTATGTTATTTTTAAATAGAAATATAGAATGAATTTCATCTAAAAGTGTCTAGCAAAACCTGTTAGTTAATTATAAATAATGACAACGTAATAAAGTTGATAAAAAGTTGCTAATATAATCAAATAAATTATATTTGGTGCCACTTTTGAATTCAAAATTGGGGAAGTCGAATTTATAGCCTCTAAACTTACGTTATCGAAATGTATAATGAATTTCGTCCAAAAGCGTCTATAAAAACCTTTTAATTGGCTATATAGAATGAGAACGTAATAATGGTAATATAAAGTTGCTAATTTAATCAAATGAATTATATTTGGTGACACTTCTCAATTCGGGCAAGTCGAACTTTATTGCATCTAAACTTATGTTATTTTTAAAGAGAAATATAGAATGAATTTCATCCAAAAGTGTCTAGAAAACCTGTTAGTTAGTCATAAATAATGACAATGTAATAAAGTTAATAAAAAGTTTCTAATATTTTCAAATAAATTATATTTGGTGCCACTTTTGAATTCAAAATTGGGGAATTCGAATTTATAGCCTCTAAACTTACGTTATCGAAATGTATAATGAATTTCGTCCAAAAGCGTCTATAAAAACCTTTTAATTGGCTATATGGAATGATAACGTAATAATGTTGATATAAAGTTGCTAATTTAATCAAATGAATTATATTTGGTGAGACTTCTCAATTCAAATTGGGCAAGTCGAACTTTATTGCATCTAAACTTATGTTATTTTTAAAGAGAAATATAGAATGAATTTCATCCAAAAGCGTCTAGAAAAACCTGTTAGTTAGTTATAAATAATGACAACGTAATAAAAATGGTAAAATATTGCTAATATAACCAAATGAATTATATTTGGTGCCACTTTTGAATTCACATTTGGGGAAGTCGAATTTATAGCCTCTAAACTTACGTTATCGAAATGTATAATGAATTTCGTCCAAAAGCGTCTATAAAAACCTTTTATTTGGTTATATAGAATGATAACATAATGACGTTGATATAAAGTTGCTAATTTAATCAAATGAATTATATTTGGTGAAACTTCTCAATTCAAATTGGGCAAGTCGAACTTTATTGCATCTAAACTTATGTTATTTTTAAATAGAAATATAGAATGAATTTTCATCTAAAAGTGTCTAGCAAAACCTGTTAGTTAATTATAAATAGTGACAACGTAATAAAGTTGATAAAAAGTTGCTAATATAATCAAATAAATTATATTTGGTGCCACTTTTGAATTCAAAATTGGGGAAGTCGAATTTATAGCCTCTAAACTTACGTTATCGAAATGTATAATGAATTTCGTCCAAAAGCGTCTATAAAAACCTTTTAATTGGCTATATAGAATGAGAACGTAATAATGGTAATATAAAGTTGCTAATTTAATCAAATGAATTATATTTGGTGACACTTCTCAATTCGGGCAAGTCGAACTTTATTGCATCTAAACTTATGTTATTTTTAAAGAGAAATATAGAATGAATTTCATCCAAAAGTGTCTAGAAAACCTGTTAGTTAGTCATAAATAATGACAATGTAATAAAGTTAATAAAAAGTTTCTAATATATTCAAATAAATTATATTTGGTGCCACTTTTGAATTCAAAATTGGGGAATTCGAATTTATAGCCTCTAAACTTACGTTATCGAAATGTATAATGAATTTCGTCCAAAAGCGTCTATAAAAACCTTTTAATTGGCTATATAGAATGATAACGTAATAATGTTGATATAAAGTTGCTAATTTAATCAAATGAATTATATTTGGTGACACTTCTCAATTCAAATTGGGCAAGTCGAACTTTATTGCATCTAAACATATGTTATTTTTAAAGAGAAATATAGAATGAATTTCATCCAAAAGCGTCTAGAAAAACCTGTTAGTTAGTTATAAATAATGACAACGTAATAAAAATTGTAAAATATTCCTAATATAACCAAATGAATTATATTTGGTGCCACTTTTGAATTCACAATTGGGGAAGTCGAATTTATAGCCTCTAAACTTACGTTATCGAAATGTATAATGAATTTCGTCCAAAAGCGTCTATAAAAACCTTTTATTTGGCTATATAGAATGATAACATAATGATGTTGATATAAAGTTGCTAATTTAATCAAATGAATTATATTTGGTGACACTTCTCAATTCAAATTGGGCAAGTCGAACTTTATTGTATCTAAACTTATGTTATTTTTAAAGAGAAATATAAAATGAATTTCATCCAAAAGTGTCTAGAAAACCTATTAGTTAGTCATAAATAATGACAATGTAATAAAGTTAATAAAAAGTTTCTAATATATTCAAATAAATTATATTTGGTGCCACTTTTGAATTCAAAATTGGGGAATTCGAATTTATAGCCTCTAAACTTACGTTATCGAAATGTATAATGAATTTCGTCCAAAAGCGTCTATAAAAACCTTTTAATTGGCTATATAGAATGATAACGTAATAATGTTGATATAAAGGTGCTAATTTAATCAAATGAATTATATTTGGTGACACTTCTCAATTCAAATTGGGCAAGTCGAACTTTATTGCATCTAAACTTATGTTATTTTTAAAGAGAAATATAGAATGAATTTCATCCAAAAGCGTCTAGAAAAACCTGTTAGTTAGTTATAAATAATGACAACGTAATAAAAATGGTAAAATATTGCTAATATAACCAAATGAATTATATTTGGTGCCACTTTTGAATTCACAATCGGGGAAGTCGAATTTATAGCCTCTAAACTTACGTTATCGAAATGTATAATGAATTTCGTCCAAAAGCGTCTACAAAAACCTTTTATTTGGCTATATAGAATGATAACATAATGATGTTGATATAAAGTTGCTAATTTAATCAAATGAATTATATTTGGTAACACTTCTCAATTCAAATTGGGCAAGTCGAACTTTATTGCATCTAAACTTATGTTATTTTTAAATAGAAATATAGAAAGAATTTTCATCTAAAAGTGTCTAGCAAAACCTGTTAGTTAATTATAAATAATGACAACGTAATAAAGTTGATAAAATGTTGCTAATATAATCAAATAAATTGTATTTGGTTCCACTTTTGAATTCAAAATTGGGGAAATCGAATGTATAGCCTCTAAACTTACGTTATCGAAATGTATAATGAATTTCGTCCAAAAGCGTCTTTAAAAACCTTTTAATTGGCTATATAGAATGAGAACGTAATAATGTTGATAAAAAGTAGCTAATTTAGTCAAATGAATTATATTTGGTGACACTTCTCAATTCAAATTGGGCAAGTCGAACTTTATTGCATCTAAACTTATGTTATTTTTAAATAGAAATATAGAATGAATTTCATCTAAAAGTGTCTAGCAAAACCTGTTAGTTAATTATAAATAATGACAACGTAATAAAGTTGATAAAAAGTTGCTAATATAATCAAATAAATTATATTTGGTGCCACTTTTGAATTCAAAATTGGGGAAGTCGAATTTATAGCCTCTAAACTTACGTTATCGAAATGTATAATGAATTTCGTCCAAAAGCGTCTATAAAAACCTTTTAATTGGCTATATAGAATGAGAACGTAATAATGGTAATATAAAGTTGCTAATTTAATCAAATGAATTATATTTGGTGACACTTCTCAATTCGGGCAAGTCGAACTTTATTGCATCTAAACTTATGTTATTTTTAAAGAGAAATATAGAATGAATTTCATCCAAAAGTGTCTAGAAAACCTGTTAGTTAGTCATAAATAATGACAATGTAATAAAGTTAATAAAAAGTTTCTAATATTTTCAAATAAATTATATTTGGTGCCACTTTTGAATTCAAAATTGGGGAATTCGAATTTATAGCCTCTAAACTTACGTTATCGAAATGTATAATGAATTTCGTCCAAAAGCGTCTATAAAAACCTTTTAATTGGCTATATGGAATGATAACGTAATAATGTTGATATAAAGTTGCTAATTTAATCAAATGAATTATATTTGGTGAGACTTCTCAATTCAAATTGGGCAAGTCGAACTTTATTGCATCTAAACTTATGTTATTTTTAAAGAGAAATATAGAATGAATTTCATCCAAAAGCGTCTAGAAAAACCTGTTAGTTAGTTATAAATAATGACAACGTAATAAAAATGGTAAAATATTGCTAATATAACCAAATGAATTATATTTGGTGCCACTTTTGAATTCACATTTGGGGAAGTCGAATTTATAGCCTCTAAACTTACGTTATCGAAATGTATAATGAATTTCGTCCAAAAGCGTCTATAAAAACCTTTTATTTGGTTATATAGAATGATAACATAATGACGTTGATATAAAGTTGCTAATTTAATCAAATGAATTATATTTGGTGAAACTTCTCAATTCAAATTGGGCAAGTCGAACTTTATTGCATCTAAACTTATGTTATTTTTAAATAGAAATATAGAATGAATTTTCATCTAAAAGTGTCTAGCAAAACCTGTTAGATAATTATAAATAATGACAACGTAATAAAGTTGATAAAAAGTTGCTAATATAATCAAATAAATTATATTTGGTGCCACTTTTGAATTCAAAATTGGGGAAGTCGAATTTATAGCCTCTAAACTTACGTTATCGAAATGTATAATGAATTTCGTCCAAAAGCGTCTATAAAAACCTTTTAATTGGCTATATAGAATGAGAACGTAATAATGGTAATATAAAGTTGCTAATTTAATCAAATGAATTATATTTGGTGACACTTCTCAATTCGGGCAAGTCGAACTTTATTGCATCTAAACTTATGTTATTTTTAAAGAGAAATATAGAATGAATTTCATCCAAAAGTGTCTAGAAAACCTGTTAGTTAGTCATAAATAATGACAATGTAATAAAGTTAATAAAAAGTTTCTAATATATTCAAATAAATTATATTTGGTGCCACTTTTGAATTCAAAATTGGGGAATTCGAATTTATAGCCTCTAAACTTACGTTATCGAAATGTATAATGAATTTCGTCCAAAAGCGTCTATAAAAACCTTTTAATTGGCTATATAGAATGATAACGTAATAATGTTGATATAAAGTTGCTAATTTAATCAAATGAATTATATTTGGTGACACTTCTCAATTCAAATTGGGCAAGTCGAACTTTATTGCATCTAAACATATGTTATTTTTAAAGAGAAATATAGAATGAATTTCATCCAAAAGCGTCTAGAAAAACCTGTTAGTTAGTTATAAATAATGACAACGTAATAAAAATTGTAAAATATTCCTAATATAACCAAATGAATTATATTTGGTGCCACTTTTGAATTCACAATTGGGGAAGTCGAATTTATAGCCTCTAAACTTACGTTATCGAAATGTATAATGAATTTCGTCCAAAAGCGTCTATAAAAACCTTTTATTTGGCTATATAGAATGATAACATAATGATGTTGATATAAAGTTGCTAATTTAATCAAATGAATTATATTTGGTGACACTTCTCAATTCAAATTGGGCAAGTCGAACTTTATTGCATCTAAACTTAAGTTATTTTTAAATAGAAATATAGAATGAATTTTCATCTAAAAGTGTCTAGCAAAACCTGTTAGTTAATTATAAATAATGACAACGTAATAAAGTTGATAAAAAGTTGCTAATATAATCAAATAAATATTTGGTGCCACTTTTGAATTCAAAATTGGGGAAGTCGAATGTGTAGCCTCTAAACTTACGTTATCGAAATGTATAATGAATTTCGTCCAAAAGCGTCTATAAAAACCTTTTAATTGGCTATATAGAATGAGAACGTAATAATGTTGCTATAAATGTGCTAATTTAATCAAATGAATTATATTTTGTGACACTTCTCAATTCAAATTGGGCAAGTCGAACTTTATTGCATCTAAACTTATGTTATTTTCAAAGAGATATATTGAATGAATTTCATCCAAAGGCGTCTAGAAAAACCTGTTAGTTAGTTATAAATAATGACAACGTAATAAAAATGGTAAAAAGTTGCTAATATAACCAAATGAATTATATTTGGTGCCACTTTTGAATTCACAATTGGGGATGTCGAATTTATAGCCTCTAAACTTACGTTATCGAAATGTATAATGAATTTCGTCCAAAAGCGTCTATAAAAACCTTTTATTTGGCTATATAGAATGATAACGTAATAATGTTGATATAAAGTTGCTAATTTAATCAAATGAATTATATTTGGTGACACTTCTCAATTCAAATTGGGCAAGTCGAACTTTATTGCATCTAAACTTATGTTATTTTTAAATAGAAATATAGAATGAATTTCATCTAAAAGTGTCTAGGAAAACCTGTTAGTTAATTATAAATAATGACAACGTAATAAAGTTGATAAAAAGTTGCAAATATAATCAAATAAATTATATTTGGTGCCTCTTTTGAATTCAAAATTGGGGAAGTCGAATTTATAGCCTCTAAACTTACGTTATCGAAAGGTATAATGAATTTCGTCCAAAAGCGTCTATAAAAACCTTTTAATTGGCTATATAGAATGAGAACGTAATAATGTTGATATAAAGTTGCTAATTTAATCAAATGAATTATATTTGGTGACACTTCTCAATTCGGGCAAGTCGAACTTTATTGCATCTAAACTTATGTTATTTTTAAAGAGAAATATAAAATGAATTTCATCCAAAAGTGTCTAGAAAACCTGTTAGTTAGTCATAAATAATGACAATGTAATAAAGTTAATAAAAAGTTTCTAATATATTCAAATAAATTATATTTGGTGCCACTTTTGAATTCAAAATTGGGGAATTCGAATTTATATCCTCTAAACTTACGTTATCGAAATGTATAATGAATTTCGTCCAAAAGCGTCTATAAAAACCTTTTAATTGGCTATATAGAATGATAACGTAATAATGTTGATATAAAGTTGCTAATTTAATCAAATGAATTATATTTGGTGACACTTCTCAATTCAAATTGGGCAAGTCGAACTTTATTGCATCTAAACATATGTTATTTTTAAAGAGAAATATAGAATGAATTTTCATCTAAAAGTGTCTAGCAAAACCTGTTAGTTAATTATAAATAATGACAACGTAATAAAGTTGATAAAAAGTTGCTAATATAATCAAATAAATATTTGGTGCCACTTTTGAATTCAAAATTGGGGAAGTCGAATGTGTAGCCTCTAAACCTACGTTATCGAAATGTATAATGAATTTCGTCCAAAAGCGTCTATAAAAACCTTTTAATTGGCTATATAGAATGAGAACGTAATAATGTTGCTATAAATGTGCTAATTTAATCAAATGAATTATATTTTGTGACACTTCTCAATTCAAATTGGGCAAGTCGAACTTTATTGCATCTAAACTTATGTTATTTTCAAAGAGATATATTGAATGAATTTCATCCAAAGGCGTCTAGAAAAACCTGTTAGTTAGTTATAAATAATGACAACGTAATAAAAATGGTAAAAAGTTGCTAATATAACCAAATGAATTATATTTGGTGCCACTTTTGAATTCACAATTGGGGATGTCGAATTTATAGCCTCTAAACTTACGTTATCGAAATGTATAATAAATTTCGTCCAAAAGCGTCTATAAAAACCTTTTATTTGGCTATATAGAATGATAACGTAATAATGTTGATATAAAGTTGCTAATTTAATCAAATGAATTATATTTGGTGACACTTCTCAATTCAAATTGGGCAAGTCGAACTTTATTGCATCTAAACTTATGTTATTTTTAAATAGAAATATAGAATGAATTTCATCTAAAAGTGTCTAGGAAAACCTGTTAGTTAATTATAAATAATGACAACGTAATAAAGTTGATAAAAAGTTGCAAATATAATCAAATAAATTATATTTGGTGCCTCTTTTGAATTCAAAATTGGGGAAGTCGAATTTATAGCCTCTAAACTTACGTTATCGAAATGTATAATGAATTTCGTCCAAAAGCGTCTATAAAAACCTTTTAATTGGCTATATAGAATGAGAACGTAATAATGTTGATATAAAGTTGCTAATTTAATCAAATGAATTATATTTGGTGACACTTCTCAATTCGGGCAAGTCGAACTTTATTGCATCTAAACTTATGTTATTTTTAAAGAGAAATATAAAATGAATTTCATCCAAAAGTGTCTAGAAAACCTGTTAGTTAGTCATAAGTAATGACAATGTAATAAAGTTAATAAAAAGTTTCTAATATATTCAAATAAATTATATTTGGTGCCACTTTTGAATTCAAAATTGGGGAATTCGAATTTATAGCCTCTAAACTTACGTTATCGAAATGTATAATGAATTTCGTCCAAAAGCGTCTATAAAAACCTTTTAATTGGCTATATAGAATGATAACGTAATAATGTTGATATAAAGGTGCTAATTTAATCAAATGAATTATATTTGGTGACACTTCTCAATTCAAATTGGGCAAGTCGAACTTTATTGCATCTAAACTTATGTTATTTTTAAAGAGAAATATAGAATGAATTTCATCCAAAAGCGTCTAGAAAAACCTGTTAGTTAGTTATAAATAATGACAACGTAATAAAAATGGTAAAATATTGCTAATATAACCAAATGAATTATATTTTGTGCCACTTTTGAATTCACAATTGGGGAAGTCGAATTTATAGCCTCTAAACTTACGTTATCGAAATGTATAATGAATTTCGTCCAAAAGCGTCTATAAAAACCTTTTATTTGGCTATATAGAATGATAACATAATGATGTTGATATAAAGTTGCTAATTTAATCAAATGAATTATATTTGGTAACACTTCTCAATTCAAATTGGGCAAGTCGAACTTTATCGCATCAAAACTTATGTTATTTTTAAATAGAAATATAGAATGAATTTTCATCTAAAAGTGTCTAGCAAAACCTGTTAGTTAATTATAAATAATGACAACGTAATAAAGTTGATAAAAAGTTGCTAATATCATCAAATAAATTGTATTTGGTTCCACTTTTGAATTCAAAATTGGGGAAATCGAATGTATAGCCTCTAAACTTACGTTATCGAAATGTATAATGAATTTCGTCCAAAAGCGTCTTTAAAAACCTTTTAATTGGCTATATAGAATGAGAACGTAATAATGTTGATACAAAGTTGCTAATTTAGTCAAATGAATTATATTTGGTGACACTTCTCAATTCAAATTGGGCAAGTCGAACTTTATTGCATCTAAACTTATGTTATTTTCAAAGAGAAATATTGAATGAATTTCATCCAAAAGCGTGTAGAGAAACCTGTTAGTTAGTTATAAATAATGACAACGTAATAAAAATGGTAAAAAGTTGCTAATATAACCAAATGAATTATATTTGGTGCCACTTTTGAATTCACAATTGGGGATATCGAATTTATAGCCTCTAAACTTACGTTATCGAAATGTATAATGAATTTCGTCCAAAAGCGTCTATAAAAACCTTTTATTTGGCTATATAGAATGACAACGTAATAATGTTGATATAAAGTTGCTAATTTAATCAAATGAATTATATTTGGTGACACTTCTCAATTCAAATTGGGCAAGTCGAACTTTATTGCATCTAAACTTATGTTATTTTTAAATAGAAATATAGAATGAACTTCATCTAAAAGTGTCTAGCAAAACCTGTTAGTTAATTATAAATAATGACAACGTAATAAAGTTGATAAAAAGTTGCTAATATAATCAAATAAATTATATTTGGTGCCACTTTTGAATTCAAAATTGGGGAAGTCGAATTTATAGCCTCTAAACTTACGTTATCGAAATGTATAATGAATTTCGTCCAAAAGCGTCTATAAAAACCTTTTAATTGGCTATATAGAATGAGAACGTAATAATGTTGATATAAAGTTGCTAATTTAATCAAATGAATTATATTTGGTGACACTTTTCAATTCGGGCAAGTCGAACTTTATTGCATCTAAACTTATGTTATTTTTAAAGAGAAATATAGAATGAATTTCATCCAAAAGTGTCTAGAAAACCTGTTAGTTAGTCATAAATAATGACAATGTAATAAAGTTAATAAAAAGTTTCTAATATATTCAAATAAATTATATTTGGTGCCACTTTTGAATTCAAAATTGGGGAATTCAAATTTATAGCCTCTAAACTTACATTATCGAAATGTATAATGAATTTCGTCCAAAAGCGTCTATAAAAACCTTTTAATTGGCTATATAGAATGATAACGTAATAATGTGGATATAAAGGTGCTAATTTAATCAAATGAATTATATTTGGTGACACTTCTCAATTCAAATTGGGCAAGTCGAACTTTATTGCATCTAAACTTATGTTATTTTTAAAGAGAAATATAGAATGAATTTCATCCAAAAGCGTCTAGAAAAACCTGTTAGTTAGTTATAAATAATGACAACGTAGTAAAAATGGTAAAATATTGCTAATATAACCAAATGAATTATATTTGGTGCCACTTTTGAATTCACAATTGGGGAAGTCGAATTTATAGCCTCTAAACTTACGTTATCGAAATGTATAATGAATTTCGTCCAAAAGCGTCTATAAAAACCTTTTATTTGGCTATATCGAATGATAACATAATGATGTTGATATAAAGTTGCTAATTTAATCAAATGAATTATATTTGGTGACACTTCTCAATTCAAATTGGGCAAGTCGAACTTTATTGCATCTAAACTTATGTTATTTTTAAATAGAAATATAGAATGAATTTCATCTAAAAGTGTGTAGCAAAACCTGTTAGTTAATTATAAATAATGACAACGTAATAAAGTTGATAAAAAGTTGCTAATATAATCAAATAAATTATATTTGGTGCCACTTTTGAATTCGAAATTGGGGAAGTCGAATTTATAGCCTCTAAACTTACGTTATCGAAATGTATAATGAATTTTGTCCAAAAGCGTCTATAAAAACCTTTTAATTGGCTATATAGAATGAGAACGTAATAATGTTGATATAAAGTTGCTAATTTAATCAAATGAATTATATTTGGTGACACTTCTCAATTCGGGCATGTCGAACTTTATTGCATCTAAACTTATGTTATTTTTAAAGAGAAATATAGAATGAATTTCATCCAAAAGTGTCTAGAAAACCTGTTAGTTAGTCATAAATAATGACAATGTAATAAAGTTAATAAAAAGTTTCTAATATATTCAAATAAATTATATTTGGTGCCACTTTTGAATTCAAAATTGGGGAATTCGAATTTATAACCTCTAAACTTACGTTATCGAAATGTATAATGAATTTCGTCCAAAAGCGTCTATAAAAACCTTTTAATTGGCTATATAGAATGATAACGTAATAATGTTGGTATAAAGGTGCTAATTTAATCAAATGAATTATATTTGGTGACACTTCTCAATTCAAATTGGGCAAGTCGAACTTTATTGCATCTAAACTTATGTTATTTTTAAAGAGAAATATAGAATGAATTTCATCCAAAAGCGTCTAGAAAAACCTGTTAGTTAGTTATAAATAATGACAACGTAATAAAAATGGTAAAATATTGCTAATATAACCAAATGAATTATATTTGGTGCCACTTTTGAATTCACAATTGGGGAAGTCGAATTTATAGCCTCTAAACTTACGTTATCGAAATGTATAATGAATTTCGTCCAAAAGCGTCTATAAAAACCTTTTATTTGGCTATATAGAATGATAACATAATGATGTTGATATAAAGTTTCTAATTTAATCAAATGAATTATATTTGGTAACACTTCTCAATTCAAATTGGGCAAGTCGAACTTTATTGCATCTAAACTTATGTTATTTTTAAATAGAAATATAGAATGAATTTTCATCTAAAAGTGTCTAGCAAAACCTGTTAGTTAATTATAAATAATGACAACGTAATAAAGTTGATAAAAAGTTGCTAATATAATCAAATAAATTGTATTTGGTGCCACTTTTGAATTCAAAATTGGGGAATTCGAATGTATAGCCTCTAAACTTACGTTATCGAAATGTATAATGAATTTCGTCCAAAAGCGTCTATAAAAACCTTTTAATTGGCTATATACAAAGAGAACGTAATAATGTTGATATAAAGTTGCTAATTTAGTCAAATGAATTATATTTGGTGACACTTCTCAATTCAAATTGGGCAAGTCGAAGCATCTAAACTTATGTTATTTTCAAAGAGAAATATTGAATGAATTTCATCCAAAAGCGTCTAGAAAAACCTGTTAGTTAGTTATAAATAATGACAACGTAATAGAAATGGTAAAAAGTTGCTAATATAACCAAATGAATTATATTTGGTGCCACTTTTGAATTCACAATGGGGGATGTCGAATTTATAGCCTCTAAACTTACGTTATCGAAATGTATAATGAATTTCGTCCAAAAGCGTCTATAAAATGCTTTTATTTTGCTATATAGAATGATAACGTAATAATGTTGATATAAAGTTGCTAATTTAATCAAATGAATTATATTTGGTGACACTTCTCAATTCAAATTGGGCAAGTCGAACTTTATTACATCTAAACTTATGTTATTTTTAAATAGAAATATAGAATGAATTTCATCTAAAAGTGTCTAGCAAAACCTGTTAGTTAATTATTAATAATGACAACGTAATAAAGTTGATAAAAAGTTGCTAATATAATCAAATAAATTATATTTGGTGCCACTTTTGAATTCAAAATTGGGGAAGTCGAATTTATAGCCTCTAAACTTACGTTATCGAAATGTATAATGAATTTCGTCCAAAAGCGTCTATAAAAACCTTTTAATTGGCTATATAGAATGGGAACGTAATAATGTTGATATAAAGTTGCTAATTTAATCAAATGAATTATATTTGGTGAAACTTCTCAATTCAAATTGGGCAAGTCAAACTTTATTGCATCTAAACTTATGTTATTTTCAAAGAGAAATATTGAATGAATTTCATCCAAAAGCGTCTAGAAAAACCTGGTAGTTAGTTATAAATAATGACAACATAATAAAAATGGTAAAAAGTTGCTAATATAACCAAATGAATTATATTTGGTGCCACTTTTGAATTCATAATTGGGGAAGTCGAATTTATAGCCTCTAAACTTACGTTATCGAAATGTATAATGAATTTCGTCCAAAAGCGTCTATAAAAACCTTTTATTTGCCTATATAGAATGATAACATAATGATGTTGATATAAAGTTGCTAATTTAATCAAATGAATTATATTTGGTAACACTTCTCAATTCAAATTGGGCAAGTCGAACTTTATTGCATCTAAACTTATGTTATTTTTAAATAGAAATATAGAATGAATTTTCATCTAAAAGTGTCTAGCAAAACCTGTTAGTTAATTATAAATAATGACAACGTAATAAAGTTGATAAAAAGTTGCTAATATAATCAAATAAATTGTATTTGGTGCCACTTTTGAATTCAAAATTGGGGAAATCGAATGTATAGCCTCTAAACTTACGTTATCGAAATGTATAATGAATTTCGTCCAAAAGCGTCTTTAAAAACCTTTTAATTGGCTATATAGAATGAGAACGTAATAATGTTGATATAAAGTTGCTAATTTAGTCAAATGAATTATATTTGGTGACACTTCTCAATTCGGGCAAGTCGAACTTTATTGCATCTAAACTTATGTTATTTTTAAAGAGAAATATAGAATGAATTTTATCCAAAAGTGTCTAGAAAACCTGTTAGTTAGTCATAAATAATGGCAATGTAATAAAGTTAATAAAAAGTTTCTAATATATTCAAATAAATTATATTTGGTGCCACTTTTGAATTCAAAATTGGGGAATTCGAATTTATAACCTCTAAACTTACGTTATCGAAATGTATAATGAATTTCGTCCAAAAGCGTCTATAAAAACCTTTTAATTGGCTATATAGAATGATAACGTAATAATGTTGGTATAAAGGTGCTAATTTAATCAAATGAATTATATTTGGTGACACTTCTCAATTATAAATAATGACAACGTAATAAAGTTAATTAATTATATTTGGTGACACTTCTCATCTAAAAGTGTCTAGCAAAACCTGTTAGTTAATTATAAATAATGACAACGTAATAAAGTTGATAAAAAGTTGCTAATATAATCAAATAAATTGTATTTGGTTCCACTTTTGAATTCAAAATTGGGGAAATCGAATGTATAGCCTCTAAACTTACGTTATCGAAATGTATAATGAATTTCGTCCAAAAGCGTCTTTAAAAACCTTTTAATTGGCTATATAGAATGAGAACGTAATAATGTTTATATAAAGTTGCTAATTTAGTCAAATGAATTATATTTGGTGACACTTCTCAATTCAAATTGGGCAAGTCGAACTTTATTGCATCTAAACTTATGTTATTTTCAAAGAGAAATATTGAATGAATTTCATCCAAAAGCGTGTAGAGAAACCTGTTAGTTAGTTATAAATAATGACAACGTAATAAAAATGGTAAAAAGTTGCTAATATAACCAAATGAATTATATTTGGTGCCACTTTTGAATTCACAATTGGGGATATCGAATTTATAGCCTCTAAACTTACGTTATCGAAATGTATAATGAATTTCGTCCAAAAGCGTCTATAAAAACCTTTTATTTGGCTATATAGAATGACAACGTAATAATGTTGATATAAAGTTGCTAATTTAATCAAATGAATTATATTTGGTGACACTTCTCAATTCAAATTGGGCAAGTCGAACTTTATTGCATCTAAACTTATGTTATTTTTAAATAGAAATATAGAATGAACTTCATCTAAAAGTGTCTAGCAAAACCTGTTAGTTAATTATAAATAATGACAACGTAATAAAGTTGATAAAAAGTTGCTAATATAATCAAATAAATTATATTTGGTGCCACTTTTGAATTCAAAATTAGGGAAGTCGAATTTATAGCCTCTAAACTTACGTTATCGAAATGTATAATGAATTTCGTCCAAAAGCGTCTATAAAAACCTTTTAATTGGCTATATAGAATGAGAACGTAATAATGTTGATATAAAGTAGCTACTTTAATCAAATGAATTATATTTGGTGACACTTTTCAATTCGGGCAAGTCGAACTTTATTGCATCTAAACTTATGTTATTTTTAAAGAGAAATATAGAATGAATTTCATCCAAAAGTGTCTAGAAAACCTGTTAGTTAGTCATAAATAATGACAATGTAATAAAGTTAGTAAAAAGTTTCTAATATATTCAAATAAATTATATTTGGTGCCAATTTTGAATTCAAAATTGGGGAATTCAAATTTATAGCCTCTAAACTTACATTATCGAAATGTATAATGAATTTCGTCCAAAAGCGTCTATAAAAACCTTTTAATTGGCTATATCGAATGATAACATAATGATGTTGATATAAAGTTGCTAATTTAATCAAATGAATTATATTTGGTGACACTTCTCAATTCAAATTGGGCAAGTCGAACTTTATTGCATCTAAACTTATGTTATTTTTAAATAGAAATATAGAATGAATTTCATCTAAAAGTGTGTAGCAAAACCTGTTAGTTAATTATAAATAATGACAACGTAATAAAGTTGATAAAAAGTTGCTAATATAATCAAATAAATTATATTTGGTGCCACTTTTGAATTCGAAATTGGGGAAGTCGAATTTATAGCCTCTAAACTTACGTTATCGAAATGTATAATGAATTTCGTCCAAAAGCGTCTATAAAAACCTTTTAATTGGCTATATAGAATGAGAACGTAATAATGTTGATATAAAGTTGCTAATTTAATCAAATGAATTATATTTGGTGACACTTCTCAATTCGGGCAAGTCGAACTTTATTGCATCTAAACTTATGTTATTTTTAAAGAGAAATATAGAATGAATTTCATCCAAAAGTATCTAGAAAACCTGTTAGTTAGTCATAAATAATGACAATGTAATAAAGTTAATAAAAAGTTTCTAATATATTCAAATAAATTATATTTGGTGCCACTTTTGAATTCAAAATTGGGGAATTCGAATTTATAACCTCTAAACTTACGTTATCGAAATGTATAATGAATTTCGTCCAAAAGCGTCTATAAAAACCTTTTAATTGGCTATATAGAATGATAACGTAATAATGTTGGTATAAAGGTGCTAATTTAATCAAATGAATTATATTTGGTGACACTTCTCAATTCAAATTGGGCAAGTCGAACTTTATTGCATCTAAACTTATGTTATTTTTAAAGAGAAATATAGAATGAATTTCATCCAAAAGCGTCTAGAAAAACCTGTTAGTTAGTTATAAATAATGACAACGTAATAAAAATGGTAAAATATTGCTAATATAACCAAATGAATTATATTTGGTGCCACTTTTGAATTCACAATTGGGGAAGTCGAATTTATAGCCTCTAAACTTACGTTATCAAAATGTATAATGAATTTCGTCCAAAAGCGTCTATAAAAACCTTTTATTTGGCTATATAGAATGATAACATAATGATGTTGATATAAAGTTTCTAATTTAATCAAATGAATTATATTTGGTAACACTTCTCAATTCAAATTGGGCAAGTCGAACTTTATTGCATCTAAACTTATGTTATTTTTAAATAGAAATATAGAATGAATTTTCATCTAAAAGTGTCTAGCAAAACCTGTTAGTTAATTATAAATAATGACAACATAATAAAGTTGATAAAAAGTTGCTAATATAATCAAATAAATTGTATTTGGTGCCACTTTTGAATTCAAAATTGGGGAATTCGAATGTATAGCCTCTAAACTTACGTTATCGAAATGTATAATGAATTTCGTCCAAAAGCGTCTATAAAAACCTTTTAATTGGCTATATACAATGAGAACGTAATAATGTTGATATAAAGTTGCTAATTTAGTCAAATGAATTATATTTGGTGACACTTCTCAATTCAAATTGGGCAAGTCGAAGCATCTAAACTTATGTTATTTTCAAAGAGAAATATTGAATGAATTTCATCCAAAAGCGTCTAGAAAAACCTGTTAGTTAGTTATAAATAATGACAACGTAATAGAAATGGTAAAAAGTTGCTAATATAACCAAATGAATTATATTTGGTGCCACTTTTGAATTCACAATGGGGGATGTCGAATTTATAGCCTCTAAACTTACGTTATCGAAATGTATAATGAATTTCGTCCAAAAGCGTCTATAAAATGCTTTTATTTTGCTATATAGAATGATAACGTAATAATGTTGATATAAAGTTGCTAATTTAATCAAATGAATTATATTTGGTGACACTTCTCAATTCAAATTGGGCAAGTCGAACTTTATTACATCTAAACTTATGTTATTTTTAAATAGAAATATAGAATGAATTTCATCTAAAAGTGTCTAGCAAAACCTGTTAGTTAATTATAAATAATGACAACGTAATAAAGTTGATAAAAAGTTGCTAATATAAT
This sequence comes from Lactuca virosa, assembly GCF_052849685.1. NCBI lineage: Eukaryota > Viridiplantae > Streptophyta > Magnoliopsida > Asterales > Asteraceae > Lactuca > Lactuca virosa. The sequence continues at coordinate 445,011,978 of NC_136430.1, forward strand.
CAAATAAATTATATTTGGTGCCACTTTTGAATTCAAAATTGGGGAAGTCGAATTTATAGCCTCTAAACTTACGTTATCGAAATGTATAATGAATTTCGTCCAAAAGCGTCTATAAAAACCTTTTATTTGGCTATATAGAATGATAACATAATGATGTTGATATAAAGTTGCTAATTTAATCAAATGAATTATATTTGGTAACACTTCTCAATTCAAATTGGGCAAGTCGAACTTTATTGCATCTAAACTTATGTTATTTTTAAATAGAAATATAGAATGAATTTTCATCTAAAAGTGTCTAGCAAAACCTGTTAGTTAATTATAAATAATGACAACGTAATAAAGTTGATAAAAAGTTGCAAATATAATCAAATAAATTGTATTTGGTGCCACTTCTGAATTCAAAATTGGGGAAATCGAATGTATAGCCTCTAAACTTACGTTATCGAAATGTATAATGAATTTCGTCCAAAAGTGTCTTTAAAAACCTTTTAATTGGCTATATAGAATGAGAACGTAATAATGTTGATATAAAGTTGCTAATTTAGTCAAATGAATTATATTTGGTGACACTTCTCAATTCGGGCAAGTCGAACTTTATTGCATCTAAACTTATGTTATTTTTAAAGAGAAATATAGAATGAATTTCATCCAAAAGTGTCTAGAAAACCTGTTAGTTAGTCATAAATAATGGCAATGTAATAAAGTTAATAAAAAGTTTCTAATATATTCAAATAAATTATATTTGGTGCCACTTTTGAATTCAAAATTGGGGAATTCGAATTTATAACCTCTAAACTTACGTTATCGAAATGTATAATGAATTTCGTCCAAAAGCGTCTATAAAAACCTTTTAATTGGCTATATAGAATGATAACGTAATAATGTTGGTATAAAGGTGCTAATTTAATCAAATGAATTATATTTGGTGACACTTCTCAATTCAAATTGGGCAAGTCGAACTTTATTGCATCTAAACTTATGTTATTTTTAAAGAGAAATATAGAATGAATTTCATCCAAAAGCGTCTAGAAAAACCTGTTAGTTAGTTATAAATAATGACAACGTAATAAAAATGGTAAAATATTGCTAATATAACCAAATGAATTATATTTGGTGCCACTTTTGAATTCACAATTGGGGAAGTCGAATTTATAATGAATTTCGTCCAAAAGCGTCTATAAAAACCTTTTAATTGGCTATATACAATGAGAACGTAATAATGTTGATATAAAGTTGCTAACTTAGTCAAATGAATTATATTTGGTGACACTTCTCAATTCAAATTGGGCAAGTCGAAGCATCTAAACTTATGTTATTTTCAAAGAGAAATATTGAATGAATTTCATCCAAAAGCGTCTAGAAAAACCTGTTAGTTAGTTATAAATAATGACAACGTAATAGAAATGGTAAAAAGTTGCTAATATAACCAAATGAATTATATTTGGTGCCACTTTTGAATTCACAATGGGGGATGTCGAATTTATAGCCTCTAAAGTTACGTTATCGAAATGTATAATGAATTTCGTCCAAAAGCGTCTATAAAATGCTTTTATTTTGCTATATAGAATGATAACGTAATAATGTTGATATAAAGTTGCTAATTTAATCAAATGAATTATATTTGGTGACACTTCTCAATTCAAATTGGGCAAGTAGAACTTTATTACATCTAAACTTATGTTATTTTTAAATAGAAATATAGAATGAATTTCATCTAAAAGTGTCTAGCAAAACCTGTTAGTTAATTATAAATAATGACAACGTAATAAAGTTGATAAAAAGTTGCTAATATAATCAAATAAATTATATTTGGTGCCACTTTTGAATTCAAAATTGGGGAAGTCGAATTTATAGCCTCTAAACTTACGTTATCGAAATGTATAATGAATTTCGTCCAAAAGCGTCTATAAAAACCTTTTAATTGGCTATATAGAATGAGAACGTAATAATGTTGATATAAAGTTGCTAATTTAATCAAATGAATTATATTTGGTGACACTTCTCAATTCAAATTGGGCAAGTCAAACTTTATTGCATCTAAACTTATGTTATTTTCAAAGAGAAATATTGAATGAATTTCATCCAAAAGCGTCTAGAAAAACCTGTTAGTTAGTTATAAATAATGACAACATAATAAAAATGGTAAAAAGTTGCTAATATAACCAAATGAATTATATTTGGTGCCACTTTTGAGTTCATAATTGGGGAAGTCGAATTTATAGCCTCTAAACTTACGTTATCGAAATGTATAATGAATTTCGTCCAAAAGCGTCTATAAAAACCTTTTATTTGGCTATATAGAATGGTAACATAATGATGTTGATATAAAGTTGCTAATTTAATCAAATGAATTATATTTGGTAACACTTCTCAATTCAAATTGGGCAAGTCGAACTTTATTGCATCTAAACTTATGTTATTTTTAAATAGAAATATAGAATGAATTTTCATCTAAAAGTGTCTAGCAAAACCTGTTAGTTAATTATAAATAATGACAACGTAATAAAGTTGATAAAAAGTTGCTAATATAATCAAATAAATTGTATTTGGTGCCACTTTTGAATTCAAAATTGGGGAAATCGAATGTATAACCTCTAAACTTACGTTATCGAAATGTATAATGAATTTCGTCCAAAAGCGTCTTTAAAAACCTTTTAATTGGCTATATAGAATGAGAACGTAATAATGCTGATATAAAGTTGCTAATTTAGTCAAATGAATTATATTTGGTGACACTTCTCAATTCAAATTGGGCAAGTCGAACTTTATTGCATCTAAACTTATGTTATTTTCAAAGAGAAATATTGAATGAATTTCATCCAAAAGCGTGTAGAAAAACCTGTTAGTTAGTTATAAATAATGACAACGTAATAAAAATGGTAAAAAGTTGCTAATATAACCAAATGAATTATATTTGGTGCCACTTTTGAATTCACAATTGGGGATATCGAATTTATAGCCTCTAAACTTACGTTATCGAAATGTATAATGAATTTCGTCCAAAAGCGTCTATAAAAACCTTTTATTTGGCTATATAGAATGACAACGTAATAATGTTGATATAAAGTTGCTAATTTAATCAAATGAATTATATTTGGTGACACTTCTCAATTCAAATTGGGCAAGTCGAACTTTATTGCATCTAAACTTATGTTATTTTTAAATAGAAATATAGAATGAACTTCATCTAAAAGTGTCTAGCAAAACCTGTTAGTTAATTATAAATAATGACAACGTAATAAAGTTGATAAAAAGTTGCTAATATAATCAAATAAATTATATTTGGTGCCACTTTTGAATTCAAAATTGGGGAAGTCGAATTTATAGCCTCTAAACTTACGTTATCGAAATGTATAATGAATTTCGTCCAAAAGCGTCTATAAAAACCTTTTAATTGGCTATATAGAATGAGAACGTAATAATGTTGATATAAAGTTGCTAATTTAATCAAATGAATTATATTTGGTGACACTTCTCAATTCGGGCAAGTCGAACTTTATTGCATCTAAACTTATGTTATTTTTAAAGAGAAATATAGAATGAATTTCATCCAAAAGTGTCTAGAAAACCTGTTAGTTAGTCATAAATAATGGCAATGTAATAAAGTTAATAAAAAGTTTCTAATATATTCAAATAAATTATATTTGGTGCCACTTTTGAATTCAAAATTGGGGAATTCGAATTTATAACCTCTAAACTTACGTTATCGAAATGTATAATGAATTTCGTCCAAAAGCGTCTATAAAAACCTTTTAATTGGCTATATAGAATGATAACGTAATAATGTTGGTATAAAGGTGCTAATTTAATCAAATGAATTATATTTGGTGACACTTCTCAATTCAAATTGGGCAAGTCGAACTTTATTGCATCTAAACTTATGTTATTTTTAAAGAGAAATATAGAATGAATTTCATCCAAAAGCATCTAGAAAAACCTGTTAGTTAGTTATAAATAATGACAACGTAATAAAAATGGTAAAATATTGCTAATATAACCAAATGAATTATATTTGGTGCCACTTTTGAATTCACAATTGGGGAAGTCGAATTTATAATGAATTTCGTCCAAAAGCGTCTATAAAAACCTTTTAATTGGCTATATACAATGAGAACGTAATAATGTTGATATAAAGTTGCTAACTTAGTCAAATGAATTATATTTGGTGACACTTCTCAATTCAAATTGGGCAAGTCGAAGCATCTAAACTTATGTTATTTTCAAAGAGAAATATTGAATGAATTTCATCCAAAAGCGTCTAGAAAAACCTGTTAGTTAGTTATAAATAATGACAACGTAATAGAAATGGTAAAAAGTTGCTAATATAACCAAATGAATTATATTTGGTGCCACTTTTGAATTCACAATGGGGGATGTCGAATTTATAGCCTCTAAAGTTACGTTATCGAAATGTATAATGAATTTCGTCCAAAAGCGTCTATAAAATGCTTTTATTTTGCTATATAGAATGATAACGTAATAATGTTGATATAAAGTTGCTAATTTAATCAAATGAATTATATTTGGTGACACTTCTCAATTCAAATTGGGCAAGTAGAACTTTATTACATCTAAACTTATGTTATTTTTAAATAGAAATATAGAATGAATTTCATCTAAAAGTGTCTAGCAAAACCTGTTAGTTAATTATAAATAATGACAACGTAATAAAGTTGATAAAAAGTTGCTAATATAATCAAATAAATTATATTTGGTGCCACTTTTGAATTCAAAATTGGGGAAGTCGAATTTATAGCCTCTAAACTTACGTTATCGAAATGTATAATGAATTTCGTCCAAAAGCGTCTATAAAAACCTTTTAATTGGCTATATAGAATGAGAACGTAATAATGTTGATATAAAGTTGCTAATTTAATCAAATGAATTATATTTGGTGACACTTCTCAATTCAAATTGGGCAAGTCAAACTTTATTGCATCTAAACTTATGTTATTTTCAAAGAGAAATATTGAATGAATTTCATCCAAAAGCGTCTAGAAAAACCTGTTAGTTAGTTATAAATAATGACAACATAATAAAAATGGTAAAAAGTTGCTAATATAACCAAATGAATTATATTTGGTGCCACTTTTGAGTTCATAATTGGGGAAGTCGAATTTATAGCCTCTAAACTTACGTTATCGAAATGTATAATGAATTTCGTCCAAAAGCGTCTATAAAAACCTTTTATTTGGCTATATAGAATGGTAACATAATGATGTTGATATAAAGTTGCTAATTTAATCAAATGAATTATATTTGGTAACACTTCTCAATTCAAATTGGGCAAGTCGAACTTTATTGCATCTAAACTTATGTTATTTTTAAATAGAAATATAGAATGAATTTTCATCTAAAAGTGTCTAGCAAAACCTGTTAGTTAATTATAAATAATGACAACGTAATAAAGTTGATAAAAAGTTGCTAATATAATCAAATAAATTGTATTTGGTGCCACTTTTGAATTCAAAATTGGGGAAATCGAATGTATAACCTCTAAACTTACGTTATCGAAATGTATAATGAATTTCGTCCAAAAGCGTCTTTAAAAACCTTTTAATTGGCTATATAGAATGAGAACGTAATAATGCTGATATAAAGTTGCTAATTTAGTCAAATGAATTATATTTGGTGACACTTCTCAATTCAAATTGGGCAAGTCGAACTTTATTGCATCTAAACTTATGTTATTTTCAAAGAGAAATATTGAATGAATTTCATCCAAAAGCGTGTAGAAAAACCTGTTAGTTAGTTATAAATAATGACAACGTAATAAAAATGGTAAAAAGTTGCTAATATAACCAAATGAATTATATTTGGTGCCACTTTTGAATTCATAATTGGGGATATCGAATTTATAGCCTCTAAACTTACGTTATCGAAATGTATAATGAATTTCGTCCAAAAGCGTCTATAAAAACCTTTTATTTGGCTATATAGAATGACAACGTAATAATGTTGATATAAAGTTGCTAATTTAATCAAATGAATTATATTTGGTGACACTTCTCAATTCAAATTGGGCAAGTCGAACTTTATTGCATCTAAACTTATGTTATTTTTAAATAGAAATATAGAATGAACTTCATCTAAAAGTGTCTAGCAAAACCTGTTAGTTAATTATAAATAATGACAACGTAATAAAGTTGATAAAAAGTTGCTAATATAATCAAATAAATTATATTTGGTGCCACTTTTGAATTCAAAATTGGGGAAGTCGAATTTATAGCCTCTAAACTTACGTTATCGAAATGTATAATGAATTTCGTCCAAAAGCGTCTATAAAAACCTTTTAATTGGCTATATAGAATGAGAACGTAATAATGTTGATATAAAGTTGCTAATTTAATCAAATAAATTATATTTGGTGACACTTCTCAATTCGGGCAAGTCGAACTTTATTGCATCTAAACTTATGTTATTTTTAAAGAGAAATATAGAATGAATTTCATCCAAAAGTGTCTAGAAAACCTGTTAGTTAGTCATAAATAATGGCAATGTAATAAAGTTAATAAAAAGTTTCTAATATATTCAAATAAATTATATTTGGTGCCACTTTTGAATTCAAAATTGGGGAATTCGAATTTATAACCTCTAAACTTACGTTATCGAAATGTATAATGAATTTCGTCCAAAAGCGTCTATAAAAACCTTTTAATTGGCTATATAGAATGATAACGTAATAATGTTGGTATAAAGGTGCTAATTTAATCAAATGAATTATATTTGGTGACACTTCTCAATTCAAATTGGGCAAGTCGAACTTTATTGCATCTAAACTTATGTTATTTTTAAAGAGAAATATAGAATGAATTTCATCCAAAAGCGTCTAGAAAAACCTGTTAGTTAGTTATAAATAATGACAACGTAATAAAAATGGTAAAATATTGCTAATATAACCAAATGAATTATATTTGGTGCCACTTTTGAATTCACAATTGGGGAAGTCGAATTTATAATGAATTTCGTCCAAAAGCGTCTATAAAAACCTTTTAATTGGCTATATACAATGAGAACGTAATAATGTTGATATAAAGTTGCTAACTTAGTCAAATGAATTATATTTGGTGACACTTCTCAATTCAAATTGGGCAAGTCGAAGCATCTAAACTTATGTTATTTTCAAAGAGAAATATTGAATGAATTTCATCCAAAAGCGTCTAGAAAAACCTGTTAGTTAGTTATAAATAATGACAACGTAATAGAAATGGTAAAAAGTTGCTAATATAACCAAATGAATTATATTTGGTGCCACTTTTGAATTCACAATGGGGGATGTCGAATTTATAGCCTCTAAAGTTACGTTATCGAAATGTATAATGAATTTCGTCCAAAAGCGTCTATAAAATGCTTTTATTTTGCTATATAGAATGATAACGTAATAATGTTGATATAAAGTTGCTAATTTAATCAAATGAATTATATTTGGTGACACTTCTCAATTCAAATTGGGCAAGTAGAACTTTATTACATCTAAACTTATGTTATTTTTAAATAGAAATATAGAATGAATTTCATCTAAAAGTGTCTAGCAAAACCTGTTAGTTAATTATAAATAATGACAACGTAATAAAGTTGATAAAAAGTTGCTAATATAATCAAATAAATTATATTTGGTGCCACTTTTGAATTCAAAATTGGGGAAGTCGAATTTATAGCCTCTAAACTTACGTTATCGAAATGTATAATGAATTTCGTCCAAAAGCGTCTATAAAAACCTTTTAATTGGCTATATAGAATGAGAACGTAATAATGTTGATATAAAGTTGCTAATTTAATCAAATGAATTATATTTGGTGACACTTCTCAATTCAAATTGGGCAAGTCAAACTTTATTGCATCTAAACTTATGTTATTTTCAAAGAGAAATATTGAATGAATTTCATCCAAAAGCGTCTAGAAAAACCTGTTAGTTAGTTATAAATAATGACAACATAATAAAAATGGTAAAAAGTTGCTAATATAACCAAATGAATTATATTTGGTGCCACTTTTGAGTTCATAATTGGGGAAGTCGAATTTATAGCCTCTAAACTTACGTTATCGAAATGTATAATGAATTTCGTCCAAAAGCGTCTATAAAAACCTTTTATTTGGCTATATAGAATGGTAACATAATGATGTTGATATAAAGTTGCTAATTTAATCAAATGAATTATATTTGGTAACACTTCTCAATTCAAATTGGGCAAGTCGAACTTTATTGCATCTAAACTTATGTTATTTTTAAATAGAAATATAGAATGAATTTTCATCTAAAAGTGTCTAGCAAAACCTGTTAGTTAATTATAAATAATGACAACGTAATAAAGTTGATAAAAAGTTGCTAATATAATCAAATAAATTGTATTTGGTGCCACTTTTGAATTCAAAATTGGGGAAATCGAATGTATAACCTCTAAACTTACGTTATCGAAATGTATAATGAATTTCGTCCAAAAGCGTCTTTAAAAACCTTTTAATTGGCTATATAGAATGAGAACGTAATAATGCTGATATAAAGTTGCTAATTTAGTCAAATGAATTATATTTGGTGACACTTCTCAATTCAAATTGGGCAAGTCGAACTTTATTGCATCTAAACTTATGTTATTTTCAAAGAGAAATATTGAATGAATTTCATCCAAAAGCGTGTAGAAAAACCTGTTAGTTAGTTATAAATAATGACAACGTAATAAAAATGGTAAAAAGTTGCTAATATAACCAAATGAATTATATTTGGTGCCACTTTTGAATTCACAATTGGGGATATCGAATTTATAGCCTCTAAACTTACGTTATCGAAATGTATAATGAATTTCGTCCAAAAGCGTCTATAAAAACCTTTTATTTGGCTATATAGAATGACAACGTAATAATGTTGATATAAAGTTGCTAATTTAATCAAATGAATTATATTTGGTGACACTTCTCAATTCAAATTGGGCAAGTCGAACTTTATTGCATCTAAACTTATGTTATTTTTAAATAGAAATATAGAATGAACTTCATCTAAAAGTGTCTAGCAAAACCTGTTAGTTAATTATAAATAATGACAACGTAATAAAGTTGATAAAAAGTTGCTAATATAATCAAATAAATTATATTTGGTGCCACTTTTGAATTCAAAATTGGGGAAGTCGAATTTATAGCCTCTAAACTTACGTTATCGAAATGTATAATGAATTTCGTCCAAAAGCGTCTATAAAAACCTTTTAATTGGCTATATAGAATGAGAACGTAATAATGTTGATATAAAGTTGCTAATTTAATCAAATGAATTATATTTGGTGACACTTCTCAATTCGGGCAAGTCGAACTTTATTGCATCTAAACTTATGTTATTTTTAAAGAGAAATATAGAATGAATTTCATCCAAAAGTGTCTAGAAAACCTGTTAGTTAGTCATAAATAATGATAATGTAATAAAGTTACTAAAAAGTTTCTAATATATTCAAATAAATTATATTTGGTGCCACTTTTGAATTCTAAATTGGGGAATTCGAATTTATAGCCTCTAAACTTACATTATCGAAATGTATATTGAATTTCGTCCAAAAGCGTCTATAAAAACCTTTTAATTGGCTATATAGAATGATAACGTAATAATGTTGATATAAAGGTGCTAATTTAATCAAATGAATTATATTTGGTGACACTTCTCAATTCAAATTGGGCAAGTCGAACTTTATTGCATCTAAACTTATGTTATTTTTAAAGAGAAATATATAATGAATTTCATCCAAAAGCGTCTAGAAAAACCTGTTAGTTAGTTATAAATAATGACAACGTAATAAAAATGGTAAAATATTGCTAATATAACCAAATGAATTATATTTGGTGCCACTTTTGAATTCACAATTGGGGAAGTCGAATTTATAGCCTCTAAACTTACGTTATCGAAATGTATAATGAATTTCGTCCAAAAGCGTCTATAAAAACCTTTTATTTGGCTATATAGAATGATAACATAATGATGTTGATATAAAGTTTCTAATTTAATCAAATGAATTATATTTGGTAACACTTCTCAATTCAAAGTGGGCAAGTCGAACTTTATTGCATCTAAACTTATGTTATTTTTCAATAGAAATATAGAATGAATTTTCATCTAAAAGTGTCTAGCAAAACCTGTTAGTTAATTATAAATAATGACAACGTAATAAAGTTGATAAAAAGTTGTTAATATAATCAAATAAATTGTATTTGGTGCCACTTTTGAATTCAAAATTGGGGAATTCGAATGTATAGCCTCTAAACTTACGTTATCGAAATGTATAATGAATTTCGTCCAAAAGCGTCTATAAAACCTTTTAATTGGCTGTATACAATGAGAACGTAATAATGTTGATATAAAGTTGCTAATTTAGTCAAATGAATTATATTTGGTGACACTTCTCAATTCAAATTGGGCAAGTCGAAGCATCTAAACTTATGTTATTTTCAAAGAGAAATATTGAATGAATTTCATCCAAAAGCGTCTAGAAAAACCTGTTAGTTAGTTATAAATAATGACAACGTAATAGAAATGGTAAAAAGTTGCTAATATAACCAAATGAATTATATTTGGTGCCACTTTTGAATTCACAATGGGGGATGTCGAATTTATAGCCTCTAAACTTACGTTATCGAAATGTATAATGAATTTCGTCCAAAAGCGTCTATAAAATGCTTTTATTTTGCTATATAGAATGATAACGTAATAATGTTGATATAAAGTTGCTAATTTAATCAAATGAATTATATTTGGTGACACTTCTCAATTCAAATTGGGCAAGTCGAACTTTATTACATCTAAACTTATGTTATTTTTAAATAGAAATATAGAATGAATTTCATCTAAAAGTGTCTAGCAAAACCTGTTAGTTGATTATAAATAATGACAACGTAATAAAGTTGATAAAAGGTTGCTAATATAATCAAATAAATTATATTTGGTGCCACTTTTGAATTCAAAATTGGGGAAGTCGAATTTATAGCCTCTAAACTTACGTTATCGAAATGTATAATGAATTTCGTCCAAAAGCGTCTATAAAAACCTTTTAATTGGCTATATAGAATGAGAACGTAATAATGTTGATATAAAGTTGCTAATTTAATCAAATGAATTATATTTGGTGACAGTTCTCAATTCAAATTGGGCAAGTCAAACTTTATTGCATCTAAACTTATGTTATTTTCAAAGAGAAATTTTTAAAGAATTTCATCCAAAAGCGTCTAGAAAAACCTGTTAGTTAGTTATAAATAATGACAACATAATAAAAATGGTAAAAAGTTGCTAATATAACCAAATGAATTATATTTGGTGCCATTTTGAGTTCATAATTGGGGAAGTCGAATTTATAGCCTCTAAACTTACGTTATCGAAATGTATAATGAATTTCGTCCAAAAGCGTCTATAAAAACCTTTTATTTGGCTATATAGAATGATAACATAATGATGTTGATATAAAGTTGCTAATTTAATCAAATGAATTATATTTGGTAACACTTCTCAATTCAAATTGGGCAAGTCGAACTTTATTGCATCTAAACTTATGTTATTTTTAAATAGAAATATAGAATGAATTTTCATCTAAAAGTGTCTAGCAAAACCTGTTAGTTAATTATAAATAATGACAACGTAATAAAGTTGATAAAAAGTTGCTAATATAATCAAATAAATTGTATTTGGTGCCACTTTTGAATTCAAAATTGGGGAAATCGAATGTATAGCCTCTAAACTTACGTTATCGAAATGTATAATGAATTTCATCCAAAAGCGTCTTTAAAAACCTTTTAATTGGCTATATAGAATGAGAACGTAATAATGTTGATATAAAGTTGCTAATTTAGTCAAATGAATTATATTTGGTGACACTTCTCAATTCAAATTGGGCAAGTCGAACTTTATTGCATCTAAACTTATGTTATTTTCAAAGAGAAATATTGAATGAATTTCATCCAAAAGCGTGTAGAAAAACCTGTTAGTTAGTTATAAGTAATGACAACGTAATAAAAATGGTAAAAAGTTGCTAATATAACCAAATGAATTATATTTGGTGCCACTTTTGAATTCACAATTGCGGATATCGAATTTATAGCCTCTAAACTTACGTTATCGAAATGTATAATGAATTTCGTCCAAAAGCGTCTATAAAAACCTTTTATTTGGCTATATAGAATGACAACGTAATAATGTTGATATAAAGTTGCTAATTTAATCAAATGAATTATATTTGGTGACACTTCTCAATTCAAATTGGGCAAGTCGAACTTTATTGCATCTAAACTTATGTTATTTTTAAATAGAAATATAGAATGAACTTCATCTAAAAGTGTCTAGCAAAACCTGTTAGTTAATTATAAATAATGAAAACGTAATAAAGTTGATAAAAAGTTGCTAATATAATCAAATAAATTATATTTGGTGCCACTTTTGAATTCAAAATTGGGGAAGTCGAATTTATAGCCTCTAAACTTACGTTATCGAAATGTATAATGAATTTCGTCCAAAAGCGTCTATAAAAACCTTTTAATTGGCTATATAGAATGAGAACGTAATAATGTTGATATAAAGTTGCTAATTTAATCAAATGAATTATATTTGGTGACACTTCTCAATTCGGGCAAGTCGAACTTTATTGCATCTAAACTTATGTTATTTTTACAGAGAAATATAGAATGAATTTCATCCAAAAGTGTCTAGAAAACCTGTTAGTTAGTCATAAATAATGACAATGTAATAAAGTTAATAAAAAGTTTCTAATATATTCAAATAAATTATATTTGGTGCCACTTTTGAATTCAAAATTGGGGAATTCGAATTTATAGCCTCTAAACTTACATTATCGAAATGTATAATGAATTTCGTCCAAAAGCGTCTATAAAAACCTTTTAATTGGCTATATAGAATGATAACGTAATAATGTTGATATAAAGGTGCTAATTTAATCAAATGAATTATATTTGGTGACACTTCTCAATTCAAATTGGGCAAGTCGAACTTTATTGCATCTAAACTTATGTTATTTTTAAAGAGAAATATATAATGAATTTCATCCAAAAGCGTCTAGAAAAACCTGTTAGTTAGTTATAAATAATGACAACGTAATCAAAATGGTAAAATATTGCTAATATAACCAAATGAATTATATTTGGTGCCACTTTTGAATTCACAATTGGGGAAGTCGAATTTATAGCCTCTAAACTTACGTTATCGAAATGTATAATGAATTTCGTCCAAAAGCGTCTATAAAAACCTTTTATTTGGCTATATAGAATGATAACATAATGATGTTGATATAAAGTTTCTAATTTAATCAAATGAATTATATTTGGTAACACTTCTCAATTCAAAGTGGGCAAGTCGAACTTTATTGCATCTAAACTTATGTTATTTTTAAATAGAAATATAGAATGAATTTTCATCTAAAAGTGTCTAGCAAAACCTGTTAGTTAATTATAAATAATGACAACGTAATAAAGTTGATAAAAAGTTGCTAATATAATCAAATAAATTGTATTTGGTGCCACTTTTGAATTCAAAATTGGGGAATTCGAATGAATAGCCTCTAAACTTACGTTATCGAAATGTATAATGAATTTCGTCCAAAAGCGTCTATAAAACCTTTTAATTGGCTATATACAATGAGAACGTAATAATGTTGATATAAAGTTGCTAATTTAGTCAAATGAATTATATTTGGTGACACTTCTCAATTCAAATTGGGCAAGTCGAAGCATCTAAACTTATGTTATTTTCAAAGAGAAATATTGAATGAATTTCATCCAAAAGCGTCTAGAAAAACCTGTTAGTTAGTTATAAATAATGACAACGTAATAGAAATGGTAAAAAGTTGCTAATATAACCAAATGAATTGTATTTGGTGCCACTTTTGAATTCACAATGGGGGATGTCGAATTTATAGCCTCTAAACTTACGTTATCGAAATGTATAATGAATTTCGTCCAAAAGCGTCTATAAAATGCTTTTATTTTGCTATATAGAATGATAACGTAATAATGTTGATATAAAGTTGCTAATTTAATCAAATGAATTATATTTGGTGACACTTCTCAATTCAAATTGGGCAAGTCGAACTTTATTACATCTAAACTTATGTTATTTTTAAATAGAAATATAGAATGAATTTCATCTAAAAGTGTCTAGCAAAACCTGTTAGTTAATTATAAATAATGACAACGTAATAAAGTTGATAAAAAGTTGCTAATATAATCAAATAAATTATATTTGGTGCCACTTTTGAATTCAAAATTGGGGAAGTCGAATTTATAGCCTCTAAACTTACGTTATCGAAATGTATAATGAATTTCGTCCAAAAGCGTCTATAAAAACCTTTTAATTGGCTATATAGAATGAGAACGTAATAATGTTGATATAAAGTTGCTAATTTAATCAAATGAATTATATTTTTTGACACTTCTCAATTCAAATTGGGCAAGTCAAACTTTATTGCATCTAAACTTATGTTATTTTCAAAGAGAAATATTGAATGAATTTCATCCAAAAGCGTCTAGAAAAACCTGTTAGTTAGTTATAAATAATGACAACATAATAAAAATGGTAAAAAGTTGCTAATATAACCAAATGAATTATATTTGGTGCCACTTTTGAATTCATAATTGGGGAAGTCGAATTTATAGCCTCTAAACTTACGTTATCGAAATGTATAATGAATTTCGTCCAAAAGCGTCTATAAAAACCTTTTAATTGGCTATATAGAATGAGAACGTAATAATGTTGATATAAAGTTGCTAATTTAATCAAATGAATTATATTTGGTGACACTTCTCAATTCAAATTGGGCAAGTCAAACTTTATTGCATCTAAACTTATGTTATTTTCAAAGAGAAATATTGAATGAATTTCATCCAAAAGCGTCTAGAAAAACCTGTTAGTTAGTTATAAATAATGACAACATAATAAAAATGGTAAAAAGTTGCTAATATAACCAAATGAATTATATTTGGTGCCACTTTTGAGTTCATAATTGGGGAAGTCGAATTTATAGCCTCTAAACTTACGTTATCGAAATGTATAATGAATTTCGTCCAAAAGCGTCTATAAAAACCTTTTATTTGGCTATATAGAATGATAACATAATGATGTTGATATAAAGTTGCTAATTTAATCAAATGAATTATATTTGGTAACACTTCTCAATTCAAATTGGGCAAGTCGAACTTTATTGCATCTAAACTTATGTTATTTTTAAATAGAAATATAGAATGAATTTTCATCTAAAAGTGTCTAGCAAAACCTGTTAGTTAATTATAAATAATGACAACGTAATAAAGTTGATAAAAAGTTGCTAATATAATCAAATAAATTGTATTTGGTGCCACTTTTGAATTCAAAATTGGGGAAATCGAATGTATAGCCTCTAAACTTACGTTATCGAAATGTATAATGAATTTCGTCCAAAAGCGTCTATAAAAACCTTTTAGTTGGCTATATAGAATGAGAACGTAATAATGTTGATATAAAGTTGCTAATTTAATCAAATGAATTATATTTGGTGACACTTCTCAATTCAAATTGGGCAAGTCAAACTTTATTGCATCTAAACTTATGTTATTTTCAAAGAGAAATATTGAATGAATTTCATCCAAAAGCGTCTAGAAAAACCTGTTAGTTAGTTATAAATAATGACAACATAATAAAAATGGTAAAAAGTTGCTAATATAACCAAATGAATTATATTTGGTGCCACTTTTGAATTCATAATTGGGGAAGTCGAATTTATAGCCTCTAAACTTACGTTATCGAAATGTATAATGAATTTCGTCCAAAAGCGTCTATAAAAACCTTTTATTTGGCTATATGGAATGATAACGTAATAATGTTGATATAAAGTTTCTAATTTAATCAAATGAATTATATTTGGTGACACTTCTCAATTCAAATTGGGCAAGTCGAACTTTATTGCATCTAAACTTATGTTATTTTTAAATAGAAATATAGAATGAATTTTCATCTAAAAGTGTCTAGCAAAACCTGTTAGTTAATTATAAATAATGACAACGTAATAAAGTTGATAAAAAGTTGCTAATATAATCAAATAAATTATATTTGGTGCCACTTTTGAATTCGAAATTGGGGAAGTCGAATTTATAGCCTCTAAACTTACGTTATCGAAATGTATAATGAATTTCGTCCAAAAGCGTCTATAAAAACCTTTTAATTGGCTATATAGAATGAGAACGTAATAATGTTGATATAAAGTTGCTAATTTAATCAAATGAATTATATTTGGTGACACTTCTCAATTCGGGCAAGTCGAACTTTATTGCATCTAAACTTATGTTATTTTTAAAGAGAAATATAGAATGAATTTCATCCAAAAGTGTCTAGAAAACCTGTTAGTTAGTCATAAATAATGACAATGTAATAAAGTTAATAAAAAGTTTCTAATATATTCAAATAAATTATATTTGGTGCCACTTTTGAATTCAAAATTGGGGAATTCGAATTTATAACCTCTAAACTTACGTTATCGAAATATATAATGAATTTCGTCCAAAAGCGTCTATAAAAACCTTTTAATTGGCTATATAGAATGATAACGTAATAATGTTGGTATAAAGGTGCTAATTTAATCAAATGAATTATATTTGGTGACACTTCTCAATTCAAATTGGGCAAGTCGAACTTTATTGCATCTAAACTTATGTTATTTTTAAAGAGAAATATAGAATGAATTTCATCCAAAAGCGTCTAGAAAAACCTGTTAGTTAGTTATAAATAATGACAACGTAATAAAAATGGTAAAATATTGCTAATATAACCAAATGAATTATATTTGGTGCCACTTTTGAATTCACAATTGGGGAAGTCGAATTTATAGCCTCTAAACTTACGTTATCGAAATGTATAATGAATTTCGTCCAAAAGCGTCTATAAAAACCTTTTATTTGGCTATATAGAATGATAACATAATGATGTTGATATAATGTTTCTAATTTAATCAAATGAATTATATTTGGTAACACTTCTCAATTCAAATTGGGCAAGTCAAACTTTATTGCATCTAAACTTATGTTATTTTTAAATAGAAATATAGAATGAATTTTCATCTAAAAGTGTCTAGCAAAACCTGTTAGTTAATTATAAATAATGACAACGTAATAAAGTTGATAAAAAGTTGCTAATATAATCAAATAAATTGTATTTGGTGCCACTTTTGAATTCAAAATTGGGGAATTCGAATGTATAGCCTCTAAACTTACGTTATCGAAATGTATAATGAATTTCGTCCAAAAGCGTCTATAAAAACCTTTTAATTGGCTATATACAATGAGAACGTAATAATGTCGATATAAAGTTGCTAATTTAGTCAAATGAATTATATTTGGTGACACTTCTCAATTCAAATTGGGCAAGTCGAAGCATCTAAACTTATGTTATTTTCAAAGAGAAATATTGAATGAATTTCATCCAAAAGCGTCTAGAAAAACCTGTTAGTTAGTTATAAAAAATGACAACGTAATAAAAATGGTAAAAAGTTGCTAATATAACCAAATGAATTATATTTGGTGCCACTTTTGAATTCACAATGGGGGATGTCGAATTTATAGCCTCTAAACTTACGTTATCGAAATGTATAATGAATTTCGTCCAAAAGCGTCTATAAAATGCTTTTATTTTGTTATATAGATTGATAACGTAATAATGTTGATATAAAGTTGCTAATTTAATCAAATGAATTATATTTGGTGACACTTCTCAATTCAAATTGGGCAAGTCGAACTTTATTACATCTAAACTTATGTTATTTTTAAATAGAAATATAGAATGAATTTCATCTAAAAGTGTCTAGCAAAACCTGTTAGTTAATTATAAATAATGACAACTTAATAAAGTTGATAAAAAGTTGCTAATATAATCAAATAAATTATATTTGGTGCCACTTTTGAATTCAAAATTGGGGAAGTCGAATTTATAGCCTCTAAACTTACGTTATCGAAATGTATAATGAATTTCGTCCAAAAGCGTCTATAAAAACCTTTTAATTGGCTATATAGAATGAGAACGTAATAATGTTGATATAAAGTTGCTAATTTAATAAAATGAATTATATTTGGTGACACTTCTCAATTCAAATTGGGCAAGTCAAACTTTATTGCATCTAAACTTATGTTATTTTCAAAGAGAAATATTGAATGAATTTCATCCAAAAGCGTCTAGAAAAACCTGTTAGTTAGTTATAAATAATGACAACATAATAAAAATGGTAAAAAGTTGCTAATATAACCAAATGAATTATATTTGGTGCCACTTTTGAATTCATAATTGGGGAAGTCGAATTTATAGCCTCTAAACTTACGTTATCGAAATGTTTAATGAATTTCGTCCAAAAGCGTCTATAAAAACCTTTTATTTGGCTATATGGAATGATAACGTAATAATGTTGATATAAAGTTTCTAATTTAATCAAATGAATTATATTTGGTGACACTTCTCAATTCAAATTGGGCAAGTCGAACTTTATTGCATCTAAACTTATGTTATTTTTAAATAGAAATATAGAATGAATTTTTATCTAAAAGTGTCTAGCAAAACCTGTTAGTTAATTATAAATAATGACAACGTAATAAAGTTGATAAAAAGTTGCTAATATAATCAAATAAATTATATTTGGTGCCACTTTTGAATTCGAAATTGGGGAAGTCGAATTTATAGCCTCTAAACTTACGTTATCGAAATGTATAATGAATTTCGTCCAAAAGCGTCTATAAAAACCTTTTAATTGGCTATATAGAATGAGAACGTAATAATGTTGATATAAAGTTGCTAATTTAATCAAATGAATTATATTTGGTGACACTTCTCAATTCGGGCAAGTCGAACTTTATTGCATCTAAACTTATGTTATTTTTAAAGAGAAATATAGAATGAATTTCATCCAAAAGTGTCTAGAAAACCTGTTAGTTAGTCATAAATAATGACAATGTAATAAAGTTAATAAAAAGTTTCTAATATATTCAAATAAATTATATTTGGTGCCACTTTTGAATTCAAAATTGGGGAATTCGAATTTATAACCTCTAAACTTACGTTATCGAAATGTATAATGAATTTCGTCCAAAAGCGTCTATAAAAACCTTTTAATTGGCTATATAGAATGATAACGTAATAATGTTGGTATAAAGGTGCTAATTTAATCAAATGAATTATATTTGGTGACACTTCTCAATTCAAATTGGGCAAGTCGAACTTTATTGCATCTAAACTTATGTTATTTTTAAAGAGAAATATAGAATGAATTTCATCCAAAAGCGTCTAGAAAAACCTGTTAGTTAGTTATAAATAATGACAACGTAATAAAAATGGTAAAATATTGCTAATATAACCAAATGAATTATATTTGGTGCCACTTTTGAATTCACAATTGGGGAAGTCGAATTTATAGCCTCTAAACTTACGTTATCGAAATGTATAATGAATTTCGTCCAAAAGCGTCTATAAAAACCTTTTATTTGGCTATATAGAATGATAACATAATGATGTTGATATAATGTTTCTAATTTAATCAAATGAATTATATTTGGTAACACTTCTCAATTCAAATTGGGCAAGTCGAACTTTATTGCATCTAAACTTATGTTATTTTTAAATAGAAATATAGAATGAATTTTCATCTAAAAGTGTCTAGCAAAACCTGTTAGTTAATTATAAATAATGACAACGTAATAAAGTTGATAAAAAGTTGCTAATATAATCAAATAAATTGTATTTGGTGCCACTTTTGAATTCAAAATTGGGGAATTCGAATGTATAGCCTCTAAACTTACGTTATCGAAATGTATAATGAATTTCGTCCAAAAGCGTCTATAAAAACCTTTTAATTGGCTATATACAATGAGAACGTAATAATGTCGATATAAAGTTGCTAATTTAGTCAAATGAATTATATTTGGTGACACTTCTCAATTCAAATTGGGCAAGTCGAAGCATCTAAACTTATGTTATTTTCAAAGAGAAATATTGAATGAATTTCATCCAAAAGCGTCTAGAAAAACCTGTTAGTTAGTTATAAAAAATGACAACGTAATAAAAATGGTAAAAAGTTGCTAATATAACCAAATGAATTATATTTGGTGCCACTTTTGAATTCACAATGGGGGATGTCGAATTTATAGCCTCTAAACTTACGTTATCGAAATGTATAATGAATTTCGTCCAAAAGCGTCTATAAAATGCTTTTATTTTGTTATATAGATTGATAACGTAATAATGTTGATATAAAGTTGCTAATTTAATCAAATGAATTATATTTGGTGACACTTCTCAATTCAAATTGGGCAAGTCGAACTTTATTACATCTAAACTTATGTTATTTTTAAATAGAAATATAGAATGAATTTCATCTAAAAGTGTCTAGCAAAACCTGTTAGTTAATTATAAATAATGACAACTTAATAAAGTTGATAAAAAGTTGCTAATATAATCAAATAAATTATATTTGGTGCCACTTTTGAATTCAAAATTGGGGAAGTCGAATTTATAGCCTCTAAACTTACGTTATCGAAATGTATAATGAATTTCGTCCAAAAGCGTCTGTAAAAACCTTTTAATTGGCTATATAGAATGAGAACGTAATAATGTTGATATAAAGTTGCTAATTTAATCAAATGAATTATATTTGGTGACACTTCTCAATTCAAATTGGGCAAGTCAAACTTTATTGCATCTAAACTTATGTTATTTTCAAAGAGAAATATTGAATGAATTTCATCCAAAAGCGTCTAGAAAAACCTGTTAGTTAGTTATAAATAATGACAACATAATAAAAATGGTAAAAAGTTGCTAATATAACCAAATGAATTATATTTGGTGCCACTTTTGAATTCATAATTGGGGAAGTCGAATTTATAGCCTCTAAACTTACGTTATCGAAATGTTTAATGAATTTCGTCCAAAAGCGTCTATAAAAACCTTTTATTTGGCTATATGGAATGATAACGTAATAATGTTGATATAAAGTTGCTAATTTAATCAAATGAATTATATTTGGTGACACTTCTCAATTCAAATTGGGCAAGTCGAACTTTATTGCATCTAAACTTATGTTATTTTTAAATAGAAATATAGAATGAATTTTCATCTAAAAGTGTCTAGCAAAACCTGTTAGTTAATTATAAATAATGACAACGTAATAAAGTTGATAAAAAGTTACTAATATAATCAAATAAATTGTATTTGGTGCCACTTTTGAATTCAAAATTGGGGAATTCGAATGTATAGCCTCTAAACTTACGTTATCGAAATGTATAATGAGTTTCGTCCAAAAGCGTCTATAAAAACCTTTTAATTGGCTATATACAATGAGAACGTAATAATGTCGATATAAAGTTGCTAATTTAGTCAAATGAATTATATTTGGTGACACTTCTCAATTCAAATTGGGCAAGTCGAAGCATCTAAACTTATGTTATTTTCAAAGAGAAATATTGAATGAATTTCATCCAAAAGCGTCTAGAAAAACCTGTTAGTTAGTTATAAAAAATGACAACGTAATAAAAATGGTAAAAAGTTGCTAATATAACCAAATGAATTATATTTGGTGCCACTTTTGAATTCACAATGGGGGATGTCGAATTTATAGCCTCTAAACTTACGTTATCGAAATGTATAATGAATTTCGTCCAAAAGCGTCTATAAAATGCTTTTATTTTGTTATATAGATTGATAACGTAATAATGTTGATATAAAGTTGCTAATTTAATCAAATGAATTATATTTGGTGACACTTCTCAATTCAAATTGGGCAAGTCGAACTTTATTACATCTAAACTTATGTTATTTTTAAATAGAAATATAGAATGAATTTCATCTAAAAGTGTCTAGCAAAACCTGTTAGTTAATTATAAATAATGACAACTTAATAAAGTTGATAAAAAGTTGCTAATATAATCAAATAAATTATATTTGGTGCCACTTTTGAATTCAAAATTGGGGAAGTCGAATTTATAGCCTCTAAACTTACGTTATCGAAATGTATAATGAATTTCGTCCAAAAGCGTCTGTAAAAACCTTTTAATTGGCTATATAGAATGAGAACGTAATAATGTTGATATAAAGTTGCTAATTTAATCAAATGAATTATATTTGGTGACACTTCTCAATTCAAATTGGGCAAGTCAAACTTTATTGCATCTAAACTTATGTTATTTTCAAAGAGAAATATTGAATGAATTTCATCCAAAAGCGTCTAGAAAAACCTGTTAGTTAGTTATAAATAATGACAACATAATAAAAATGGTAAAAAGTTGCTAATATAACCAAATGAATTATATTTGGTGCCACTTTTGAATTCATAATTGGGGAAGTCGAATTTATAGCCTCTAAACTTACGTTATCGAAATGTTTAATGAATTTCGTCCAAAAGCGTCTATAAAAACCTTTTATTTGGCTATATGGAATGATAACGTAATAATGTTGATATAAAGTTGCTAATTTAATCAAATGAATTATATTTGGTGACACTTCTCAATTCAAATTGGGCAAGTCGAACTTTATTGCATCTAAACTTATGTTATTTTTAAATAGAAATATAGAATGAATTTTCATCTAAAAGTGTCTAGCAAAACCTGTTAGTTAATTATAAATAATGACAACGTAATAAAGTTGATAAAAAGTTGCTAATATAATCAAATAAATTATATTTGGTGCCACTTTTGAATTCAAAATTGGGGAAGTCGAATTTATAGCCTCTAAACTTACGTTATCGAAATGTATAATGAATTTCGTCCAAAAGCGTCTATAAAAACCTTTTAATTGGCTATATAGAATGAGAACGTAATAATGGTAATATAAAGTTTCTAATTTAATCAAATGAATTATATTTGGTGACACTTCTCAATTCGGGCAAGTCGAACTTTATTGCATCTAAACTTATGTTATTTTTAAAGAGAAATATAGAATGAATTTCATCCAAAAGTGTCTAGAAAACCTGTTAGTTAGTCATAAATAATGACAATGTAATAAAGTTAATAAAAAGTTTCTAATATATTCAAATAAATTATATTTGGTGCCACTTTTGAATTCAAAATTGGGGAATTCGAATTTATAGCCTCTAAACTTACGTTATCGAAATGTATAATGAATTTCGTCCAAAAGCGTCTATAAAAACCTTTTAATTGGCTATATAGAATGATAACGTAATAATGTTGATATAAAGTTGCTAATTTAATCAAATGAATTATATTTGGTGACACTTCTTAATTCAAATTGGGCAAGTCGAACTTTATTGCATCTAAACATATGTTATTTTTCAAGAGAAATATAGAATGAATTTCATCCAAAAGCGTCTAGAAAAACCTGTTAGTTAGTTATAAATAATGACAACGTAATAAAAATTGTAAAATATTCCTAATATAACCAAATGAATTATATTTGGTGCCACTTTTGAATTCACAATTGGGGAAGTCGAATTTATAGCCTCTAAACTTACGTTATCGAAATGTATAATGAATTTCGTCCAAAAGCGTCTATAAAAACCTCTTATTTGGCTATATAGAATGATAACGTAATAATGTTGATATAAAGTTGCTAATTTAATCAAATAAATTATATTTGGTGACACTTCTCAATTCAAATTGGGCAAGTCGAACTTTATTGCATCTAAACTTATGTTATTTTTAAATAGAAATATAGAATGAATTTCATCTAAAAGTGTCTAGGAAAACCTGCTAGTTAATTATAAATAATGACAACGTAATAAAGTTGATAAAAAGTTGCAAATATAATCAAATAAATTATATTTGGTGCCACTTTTGAATTCAAAATTGGGGAAGTCGAATTTATAGCCTCTAAACTTACGTTATCGAAATGTATAATGAATTTCGTCCAAAAGCGTCTATAAAAACCTTTTAATTGGATATATAGAATGAGAACGTAATAATGTTGATATAAAGTTGCTAATTTAATCAAATGAATTATATTTGGTGACACTTCTCAATTCGGGCAAGTCGAACTTTATTGCATCTAAACTTATGTTATTTTTAAAGAGAAATATAAAATGAATTTCATCCAAAAGTGTCTAGAAAACCTGTTAGTTAGTCATAAATAATGACAATGTAATAAAGTTAATAAAAAGTTTCTAATATATTCAAATAAATTATATTTGGTGCCACTTTTGAATTCAAAATTGGGGAATTCGAATTTATAGCCTCTAAACTTACGTTATCGAAATGTATAATGAATTTCGTCCAAAAGCGTCTATAAAAACCTTTTAATTGGCTATATAGAATGATAACGTAATAATGTTGATATAAAGGTGCTAATTTAATCAAATGAATTATATTTGGTGACACTTCTCAATTCAAATTGGGCAAGTCGAACTTTATTGCATCTAAACTTATGTTATTTTTAAAGAGAAATATAAAATGAATTTCATCCAAAAGCGTCTAGAAAAACGTGTTAGTTAGTTATAAATAATGACAACGTAATAAAAATGGTAAAATATTGCTAATATAACCAAATGAATTATATTTGGTGCCACTTTTGAATTCACAATTGGGGAAGTCGAATTTATAGCCTCTAAACTTACGTTATCGAAATGTATAATGAATTTCGTCCAAAAGCGTCTATAAAAACCTTTTATTTGGCTATATAGAATGATAACATAATGATGTTGATATAAAGTTGCTAATTTAATCAAATGAATTATATTTGGTAACACTTCTCAATTCAAATTGGGCAAGTCGAACTTTATTGCATCTAAACTTATGTTATTTTTAAATAGAAATATAGAATGAATTTTCATCTAAAAGTGTCTAGCAAAACCTGTTAGTTAATTATAAATAATGACAACGTAATAAAGTTGATAAAAAGTTGCTAATATAATCAAATAAATTGTATTTGGTGCCACTTTTGAATTCAAAATTGGGGAAATCGAATGTATCGCCTCTAAACTTACGTTATCGAAATGTATAATGAATTTCGTCCAAAAGCGTCTTTAAAAACCTTTTAATTGGCTATATAGAATGAGAACGTAATAATGTTGATATAAAGTTGCTAATTTAGTCAAATGAATTATATTTGGCGACACTTCTCAATTCAAATTGGGCAAGTCGAACTTTATTGCATCTAAACTTATATTATTTTCAAAGAGAAATATTGAATGAATTTCATCCAAAAGCGTGTAGAAAAACCTATTAGTTAGTTATACATAATGACAACGTAATAAAAATGGTAAAAAGTTGCTAATATAACCAAATGAATTATATTTGGTGCCACATTTGAATTCACAATTGGGGATATCGAATTTATAGCCTCTAAACTTACGTTATCGAAATGTATAATGAATTTCGTCCAAAAGCGTCTATAAAAACCTTTTATTTGGCTATATAGAATGACAACGTAATAATGTTGATATAAAGTTGCTAATTTAATCAAATGAATTATATTTGGTGACACTTCTCAATTCAAATTGGGCAAGTCGAACTTTATTGCATCTAAACTTATGTTATTTTTAAATAGAAATATAGAATGAACTTCATCTAAAAGTGTCTAGCAAAACCTGTTAGTTAATTATAAATAATGACAACGTAATAAAGTTGATAAAAAGTTGCTAATATAATCAAATAAATTATATTTGGTGCCACTTTTGAATTCAAAATTGGGGAAGTCGAATTTATAGCCTCTAAACTTACGTTATCGAAATGTATAATGAATTTCGTCCAAAAGCGTCTATAAAAACCTTTTAATTGGCTATATAGACTGAGAACGTAATAATGTTGATATAAAGTTGCTAATTTAATCAAATGAATTATATTTGGTGACACTTCTCAATTCGGGCAAGTCGAACTTTATTGCATTTAAACTTATGTTATTTTTAAAGAGAAATATAGAATGAATTTCATCCAAAAGTGTCTAGAAAACCTGTTAGTTAGTCATAAATAATGACAATGTAATAAAGTTAATAAAAAGTTTCTAATATATTCAAATAAATTATATTTGGTGCCACTTTTGGATTCAAAATTGGGGAATTCGAATTTATAGCCTCTAAACTTACATTATCGAAATGTATAATGAATTTCGTCCAAAAGCGTCTATAAAAACCTTTTAATTGGCTATATAGAATGATAACGTAATAATGTTGATATAAAGGTGCTAATTTAATCAAATGAATTATATTTGGTGACACTTCTCAATTCAAATTGGGCAAGTCGAACTTTATTGCATCTAAACTTATGTTATTTTTAAAGAGAAATATAAAATGAATTTCATCCAAAAGCGTCTAGAAAAACCTGTTAGTTAGTTATAAATAATGACAACGTAATAAAAATGGTAAAATATTGCTAATATAACCAAATGAATTATATTTGGTGCCACTTTTGAATTCACAATTGGGGAAGTCGAATTTATAGCCTCTAAACTTACGTTATCGAAATGTATAATGAATTTCGTCCAAAAGCGTCTATAAAAACCTTTTATTTGGCTATATCGAATGATAACATAATGATGTTGATATAAAGTTGCTAATTTAATCAAGTGAATTATATTTGGTGACACTTCTCAATTCAAATTGGGCAAGTCGAACTTTATTGCATCTAAACTTATGTTATTTTTAAATAGAAATATAGAATGAATTTCATCTAAAAGTGTCTAGCAAAACCTGTTAGTTAATTATAAATAATGACAACGTAATAAAGTTGATAAAAAGTTGCTAATATAATCAAATAAATTATATTTGGTGCCACTTTTGAATTCGAAATTGGGGAAGTCGAATTTATAGCCTCTAAACTTACGTTATCGAAATGTATAATGAATTTCGTCCAAAAGCGTCTATAAAAACCTTTTATTTGGCTATATAGAATGATAACATAATGATGTTGATATAAAGTTGCTAATTTAATCAAATGAATTATATTTGGTGACACTTCTCAATTCGGGCAAGTCGAACTTTATTGCATCTAACTTATGTTATTTTTAAAGAGAAATATAGAATGAATTTCATCCAAAAGTGTCTAGAAAACCTGTTAGTTAGTCATAAATAATGACAATGTAATAAAGTTAATAAAAAGTTTCTAATATATTCAAATAAATTATATTTGGTGCCACTTTTGAATTCAAAATTGGGGAATTCGAATTTATAACCTCTAAACTTACGTTATCGAAATGTATAATGAATTTCGTCCAAAAGCGTCTATAAAAACCTTTTAATTGGCTATATAGAATGATAACGTAATAATGTTGGTATAAAGGTGCTAATTTAATCAAATGAATTATATTTGGTGACACTTCTCAATTCAAATTGGGCAAGTCGAACTTTATTGAATCTAAACTTATGTTATTTTTAAAGAGAAATATAGAATGAATTTCATCCAAAAGCGTCTAGAAAAACCTGTTAGTTAGTTATAAATAATGACAACGTAATAAAAATGGTAAAATATTGCTAATATAACCAAATGAATTATATTTGGTGCCACTTTTGAATTCACAATTGGGGAAGTCGAATTTATAGCCTCTAAACTTACGTTATCGAAATGTATAATGAATTTCGTCCAAAAGCGTCTATAAAAACCTTTTATTTGGCTATATAGAATGATAACATAATGATGTTGATATAAAGTTTCTAATTTAATCAAATGAATTATATTTGGTAACACTTCTCAATTCAAATTGGGCAAGTCGAACTTTATTGCATCTAAACTTATGTTATTTTTAAATAGAAATATAGAATGAATTTTCATCTAAAAGTGTCTAGCAAAACCTGTTAGTTAATTATAAATAATGACAACGTAATAAAGTTGATAAAAAGTTGCTAATATAATCAAATAAATTGTATTTGGTGCCACTTTTGAATTCAAAATTGGGGAAATCGAATGTATCGCCTCTAAACTTACGTTATCGAAATGTATAATGAATTTCGTCCAAAAGCGTCTTTAAAAACCTTTTAATTGGCTATATAGAATGAGAACGTAATAATGTTGATATAAAGTTGCTAATTTAGTCAAATGAATTATATTTGGCGACACTTCTCAATTCAAATTGGGCAAGTCGAACTTTATTGCATCTAAACTTATGTTATTTTCAAAGAGAAATATTGAATGAATTTCATCCAAAAGCGTGTAGAAAAACCTATTAGTTAGTTATACATAATGACAACGTAATAAAAATGGTAAAAAGTTGCTAATATAACCAAATGAATTATATTTGGTGCCACATTTGAATTCACAATTGGGGATATCGAATTTATAGCCTCTAAACTTACGTTATCGAAATGTATAATGAATTTCGTCCAAAAGCGTCTATAAAAACCTTTTATTTGGCTATATAGAATGACAACGTAATAATGTTGATATAAAGTTGCTAATTTAATCAAATGAATTATATTTGGTGACACTTCTCAATTCAAATTGGGCAAGTCGAACTTTATTGCATCTAAACTTATGTTATTTTTAAATAGAAATATAGAATGAATTTCATCTAAAAGTGTCTAGGAAAACCTGCTAGTTAATTATAAATAATGACAACGTAATAAAGTTGATAAAAAGTTGCAAATATAATCAAATAAATTATATTTGGTGCCACTTTTGAATTCAAAATTGGGGAAGTCGAATTTATAGCCTCTAAACTTACGTTATCGAAATGTATAATGAATTTCGTCCAAAAGCGTCTATAAAAACCTTTTAATTGGATATATAGAATGAGAACGTAATAATGTTGATATAAAGTTGCTAATTTAATCAAATGAATTATATTTGGTGACACTTCTCAATTCGGGCAAGTCGAACTTTATTGCATCTAAACTTATGTTATTTTTAAAGAGAAATATAAAATGAATTTCATCCAAAAGTGTCTAGAAAACCTGTTAGTTAGTCATAAATAATGACAATGTAATAAAGTTAATAAAAAGTTTCTAATATATTCAAATAAATTATATTTGGTGCCACTTTTGAATTCAAAATTGGGGAATTCGAATTTATAGCCTCTAAACTTACGTTATCGAAATGTATAATGAATTTCGTCCAAAAGCGTCTATAAAAACCTTTTAATTGGCTATATAGAATGATAACGTAATAATGTTGATATAAAGGTGCTAATTTAATCAAATGAATTATATTTGGTGACACTTCTCAATTCAAATTGGGCAAGTCGAACTTTATTGCATCTAAACTTATGTTATTTTTAAAGAGAAATATAGAATGAATTTCATCCAAAAGCGTCTAGAAAAACGTGTTAGTTAGTTATAAATAATGACAACGTAATAAAAATGGTAAAATATTGCTAATATAACCAAATGAATTATATTTGGTGCCACTTTTGAATTCACAATTGGGGAAGTCGAATTTATAGCCTCTAAACTTACGTTATCGAAATGTATAATGAATTTCGTCCAAAAGCGTCTATAAAAACCTTTTATTTGGCTATATAGAATGATAACATAATGATGTTGATATAAAGTTGCTAATTTAATCAAATGAATTATATTTGGTAACACTTCTCAATTCAAATTGGGCAAGTCGAACTTTATTGCATCTAAACTTATGTTATTTTTAAATAGAAATATAGAATGAATTTTCATCTAAAAGTGTCTAGCAAAACCTGTTAGTTAATTATAAATAATGACAACGTAATAAAGTTGATAAAAAGTTGGTAATATAATCAAATAAATTGTATTTGGTGCCACTTTTGAATTCAAAATTGGGGAAATCGA
This sequence comes from Lactuca virosa, assembly GCF_052849685.1. NCBI lineage: Eukaryota > Viridiplantae > Streptophyta > Magnoliopsida > Asterales > Asteraceae > Lactuca > Lactuca virosa. The sequence goes on from NC_136430.1 coordinate 445,041,632, forward strand.
ATGTATCGCCTCTAAACTTACGTTATCGAAATGTATAATGAATTTCGTCCAAAAGCGTCTTTAAAAACCTTTTAATTGGCTATATAGAATGAGAACGTAATAATGTTGATATAAAGTTGCTAATTTAGTCAAATGAATTATATTTGGCGACACTTCTCAATTCAAATTGGGCAAGTCGAACTTTATTGCATCTAAACTTATGTTATTTTCAAAGAGAAATATTGAATGAATTTCATCCAAAAGCGTGTAGAAAAACCTATTAGTTAGTTATACATAATGACAACGTAATAAAAATGGTAAAAAGTTGCTAATATAACCAAATGAATTATATTTGGTGCCACATTTGAATTCACAATTGGGGATATCGAATTTATAGCCTCTAAACTTACGTTATCGAAATGTATAATGAATTTCGTCCAAAAGCGTCTATAAAAACCTTTTATTTGGCTATATAGAATGACAACGTAATAATGTTGATATAAAGTTGCTAATTTAATCAAATGAATTATATTTGGTGACACTTCTCAATTCAAATTGGGCAAGTCGAACTTTATTGCATCTAAACTTATGTTATTTTTAAATAGAAATATAGAATGAACTTCATCTAAAAGTGTCTAGCAAAACCTGTTAGTTAATTATAAATAATGACAACGTAATAAAGTTGATAAAAAGTTGCTAATATAATCAAATAAATTATATTTGGTGCCACTTTTGAATTCAAAATTGGGGAAGTCGAATTTATAGCCTCTAAACTTACGTTATCGAAATGTATAATGAATTTCGTCCAAAAGCGTCTATAAAAACCTTTTAATTGGCTATATAGACTGAGAACGTAATAATGTTGATATAAAGTTGCTAATTTAATCAAATGAATTATATTTGGTGACACTTCTCAATTCGGGCAAGTCGAACTTTATTGCATCTAAACTTATGTTATTTTTAAAGAGAAATATAGAATGAATTTCATCCAAAAGTGTCTAGAAAACCTGTTAGTTAGTCATAAATAATGACAATGTAATAAAGTTAATAAAAAGTTTCTAATATATTCAAATAAATTATATTTGGTGCCACTTTTGAATTCAAAATTGGGGAATTCGAATTTATAGCCTCTAAACTTACATTATCGAAATGTATAATGAATTTCGTCCAAAAGCGTCTATAAAAACCTTTTAATTGGCTATATAGAATGATAACGTAATAATGTTGATATAAAGGTGCTAATTTAATCAAATGAATTATATTTGGTGACACTTCTCAATTCAAATTGGGCAAGTCGAACTTTATTGCATCTAAACTTATGTTATTTTTAAAGAGAAATATAAAATGAATTTCATCCAAAAGCGTCTAGAAAAACCTGTTAGTTAGTTACAAATAATGACAACGTAATAAAAATGGTAAAATATTGCTAATATAACCAAATGAATTATATTTGGTGCCACTTTTGAATTCACAATTGGGGAAGTCGAATTTATAGCCTCTAAACTTACGTTATCGAAATGTATAATGAATTTCGTCCAAAAGCGTCTATAAAAACCTTTTATTTGGCTATATCGAATGATAACATAATGATGTTGATATAAAGTTGCTAATTTAATCAAGTGAATTATATTTGGTGACACTTCTCAATTCAAATTGGGCAAGTCGAACTTTATTGCATCTAAACTTATGTTATTTTTAAATAGAAATATAGAATGAATTTCATCTAAAAGTGTCTAGCAATACCTGTTAGTTAATTATAAATAATGACAATGTAATAAAGTTGATAAAAAGTTGCTAATATAATCAAATAAATTATATTTGGTGCCACTTTTGAATTCGAAATTGGGGAAGTCGAATTTATAGCCTCTAAACTTACGTTATCGAAATGTATAATGAATTTCGTCCAAAAGCGTCTATAAAAACGTTTTAATTGGCTATATAGAATGAGAACGTAATAATGTTGATATAAAGTTGCTAATTTAATCAAATGAATTATATTTGGTGACACTTCTCAATTCGGGCAAGTCGAACTTTATTGCATCTAACTTATGTTATTTTTAAAGAGAAATATAGAATGAATTTCATCCAAAAGTGTCTAGAAAACCTGTTAGTTAGTCATAAATAATGACAATGTAATAAAGTTAATAAAAAGTTTCTAATATATTCAAATAAATTATATTTGGTGCCACTTTTGAATTCAAAATTGGGGAATTCGAATTTATAACCTCTAAACTTACGTTATCGAAATGTATAATGAATTTCGTCCAAAAGCGTCTATAAAAACCTTTTAATTGGCTATATAGAATGATAACGTAATAATGTTGGTATAAAGGTGCTAATTTAATCAAATGAATTATATTTGGTGACACTTCTCAATTCAAATTGGGCAAGTCGAACTTTATTGAATCTAAACTTATGTTATTTTTAAAGAGAAATATAGAATGAATTTCATCCAAAAGCGTCTAGAAAAACCTGTTAGTTAGTTATAAATAATGACAACGTAATAAAAATGGTAAAATATTGCTAATATAACCAAATGAATTATATTTGGTGCCACTTTTGAATTCACAATTGGGGAAGTCGAATTTATAGCCTCTAAACTTACGTTATCGAAATGTATAATGAATTTCGTCCAAAAGCGTCTATAAAAACCTTTTATTTGGCTATATAGAATGATAACATAATGATGTTGATATAAAGTTTCTAATTTAATCAAATGAATTATATTTGGTAACACTTCTCAATTCAAATTGGGCAAGTCGAACTTTATTGCATCTAAACTTATGTTATTTTTAAATAGAAATATAGAATGAATTTTCATCTAAAAGTGTCTAGCAAAACCTGTTAGTTAATTATAAATAATGACAACGTAATAAAGTTGATAAAAAGTTGCTAATATAATCAAATAAATTGTATTTGGTGCCACTTTTGAATTCAAAATTGGGGAAATCGAATGTATCGCCTCTAAACTTACGTTATCGAAATGTATAATGAATTTCGTCCAAAAGCGTCTTTAAAAACCTTTTAATTGGCTATATAGAATGAGAACGTAATAATGTTGATATAAAGTTGCTAATTTAGTCAAATGAATTATATTTGGCGACACTTCTCAATTCAAATTGGGCAAGTCGAACTTTATTGCATCTAAACTTATGTTATTTTCAAAGAGAAATATTGAATGAATTTCATCCAAAAGCGTGTAGAAAAACCTATTAGTTAGTTATACATAATGACAACGTAATAAAAATGGTAAAAAGTTGCTAATATAACCAAATGAATTATATTTGGTGCCACATTTGAATTCACAATTGGGGATATCGAATTTATAGCCTCTAAACTTACGTTATCGAAATGTATAATGAATTTCGTCCAAAAGCGTCTATAAAAACCTTTTATTTGGCTATATAGAATGACAACGTAATAATGTTGATATAAAGTTGCTAATTTAATCAAATGAATTATATTTGGTGACACTTCTCAATTCAAATTGGGCAAGTCGAACTTTATTGCATCTAAACTTATGTTATTTTTAAATAGAAATATAGAATGAATTTCATCTAAAAGTGTCTAGGAAAACCTGCTAGTTAATTATAAATAATGACAACGTAATAAAGTTGATAAAAAGTTGCAAATATAATCAAATAAATTATATTTGGTGCCACTTTTGAATTCAAAATTGGGGAAGTCGAATTTATAGCCTCTAAACTTACGTTATCGAAATGTATAATGAATTTCGTCCAAAAGCGTCTATAAAAACCTTTTAATTGGATATATAGAATGAGAACGTAATAATGTTGATATAAAGTTGCTAATTTAATCAAATGAATTATATTTGGTGACACTTCTCAATTCGGGCAAGTCGAATTTTATTGCATCTAAACTTATGTTATTTTTAAAGAGAAATATAAAATGAATTTCATCCAAAAGTGTCTAGAAAACCTGTTAGTTAGTCATAAATAATGACAATGTAATAAAGTTAATAAAAAGTTTCTAATATATTCAAATAAATTATATTTGGTGCCACTTTTGAATTCAAAATTGGGGAATTCGAATTTATAGCCTCTAAACTTACGTTATCGAAATGTATAATGAATTTCGTCCAAAAGCGTCTATAAAAACCTTTTAATTGGCTATATAGACTGAGAACGTAATAATGTTGATATAAAGTTGCTAATTTAATCAAATGAATTATATTTGGTGACACTTCTCAATTCGGGCAAGTCGAACTTTATTGCATCTAAACTTATGTTATTTTTAAAGAGAAATATAGAATGAATTTCATCCAAAAGTGTCTAGAAAACCTGTTAGTTAGTCATAAATAATGACAATGTAATAAAGTTAATAAAAAGTTTCTAATATATTCAAATAAATTATATTTGGTGCCACTTTTGAATTCAAAATTGGGGAATTCGAATTTATAGCCTCTAAACTTACATTATCGAAATGTATAATGAATTTCGTCCAAAAGCGTCTATAAAAACCTTTTAATTGGCTATATAGAATGATAACGTAATAATGTTGATATAAAGGTGCTAATTTAATCAAATGAATTATATTTGGTGATACTTCTCAATTCAAATTGGGCAAGTCGAACTTTATTGCATCTAAACTTATGTTATTTTTAAAGAGAAATATAAAATGAATTTCATCCAAAAGCGTCTAGAAAAACCTGTTAGTTAGTTACAAATAATGACAACGTAATAAAAATGGTAAAATATTGCTAATATAACCAAATGAATTATATTTGGTGCCACTTTTGAATTCACAATTGGGGAAGTCGAATTTATAGCCTCTAAACTTACGTTATCGAAATGTATAATGAATTTCGTCCAAAAGCGTCTATAAAAACCTTTTATTTGGCTATATCGAATGATAACATAATGATGTTGATATAAAGTTGCTAATTTAATCAAGTGAATTATATTTGGTGACACTTCTCAATTCAAATTGGGCAAGTCGAACTTTATTGCATCTAAACTTATGTTATTTTTAAATAGAAATATAGAATGAATTTCATCTAAAAGTGTCTAGCAAAACCTGTTAGTTAATTATAAATAATGACAATGTAATAAAGTTGATAAAAAGTTGCTAATATAATCAAATAAATTATATTTGGTGCCACTTTTGAATTCGAAATTGGGGAAGTCGAATTTATAGCCTCTAAACTTACGTTATCGAAATGTATAATGAATTTCGTCCAAAAGCGTCTATAAAAACGTTTTAATTGGCTATATAGAATGAGAACGTAATAATGTTGATATAAAGTTGCTAATTTAATCAAATGAATTATATTTGGTGACACTTCTCAATTCGGGCAAGTCGAACTTTATTGCATCTAACTTATGTTATTTTTAAAGAGAAATATAGAATGAATTTCATCCAAAAGTGTCTAGAAAACCTGTTAGTTAGTCATAAATAATGACAATGTAATAAAGTTAATAAAAAGTTTCTAATATATTCAAATAAATTATATTTGGTGCCACTTTTGAATTCAAAATTGGGGAATTCGAATTTATAACCTCTAAACTTACGTTATCGAAATGTATAATGAATTTCGTCCAAAAGCGTCTATAAAAACCTTTTAATTGGCTATATAGAATGATAACGTAATAATGTTGGTATAAAGGTGCTAATTTAATCAAATGAATTATATTTGGTGACACTTCTCAATTCAAATTGGGCAAGTCGAACTCTATTGAATCTAAACTTATGTTATTTTTAAAGAGAAATATAGAATGAATTTCATCCAAAAGCGTCTAGAAAAACCTGTTAGTTAGTTATAAATAATGACAACGTAATAAAAATGGTAAAATATTGCTAATATAACCAAATGAATTATATTTGGTGCCACTTTTGAATTCACAATTGGGGAAGTCGAATTTATAGCCTCTAAACTTACGTTATCGAAATGTATAATGAATTTCGTCCAAAAGCGTCTATAAAAACCTTTTATTTGGCTATATAGAATGATAACATAATGATGTTGATATAAAGTTTCTAATTTAATCAAATGAATTATATTTGGTAACACTTCTCAATTCAAATTGGGCAAGTCGAACTTTATTGCATCTAAACTTATGTTATTTTTAAATAGAAATATAGAATGAATTTTCATCTAAAAGTGTCTAGCAAAACCTGTTAGTTAATTATAAATAATGACAACGTAATAAAGTTGATAAAAAGTTGCTAATATAATCAAATAAATTGTATTTGGTGCCACTTTTGAATTCAAAATTGGGGAAATCGAATGTATCGCCTCTAAACTTACGTTATCGAAATGTATAATGAATTTCGTCCAAAAGCGTCTTTAAAAACCTTTTAATTGGCTATATAGAATGAGAACGTAATAATGTTGATATAAAGTTGCTAATTTAGTCAAATGAATTATATTTGGCGACACTTCTCAATTCAAATTGGGCAAGTCGAACTTTATTGCATCTAAACTTATGTTATTTTCAAAGAGAAATATTGAATGAATTTCATCCAAAAGCGTGTAGAAAAACCTATTAGTTAGTTATACATAATGACAACGTAATAAAAATGGTAAAAAGTTGCTAATATAACCAAATGAATTATATTTGGTGCCACATTTGAATTCACAATTGGGGATATCGAATTTATAGCCTCTAAACTTACGTTATCGAAATGTATAATGAATTTCGTCCAAAAGCGTCTATAAAAACCTTTTATTTGGCTATATAGAATGACAACGTAATAATGTTGATATAAAGTTGCTAATTTAATCAAATGAATTATATTTGGTGACACTTCTCAATTCAAATTGGGCAAGTCGAACTTTATTGCATCTAAACTTATGTTATTTTTAAATAGAAATATAGAATGAATTTCATCTAAAAGTGTCTAGGAAAACCTGCTAGTTAATTATAAATAATGACAACGTAATAAAGTTGATAAAAAGTTGCAAATATAATCAAATAAATTATATTTGGTGCCACTTTTGAATTCAAAATTGGGGAAGTCGAATTTATAGCCTCTAAACTTACGTTATCGAAATGTATAATGAATTTCGTCCAAAAGCGTCTATAAAAACCTTTTAATTGGATATATAGAATGAGAACGTAATAATGTTGATATAAAGTTGCTAATTTAATCAAATGAATTATATTTGGTGACACTTCTCAATTCGGGCAAGTCGAATTTTATTGCATCTAAACTTATGTTATTTTTAAAGAGAAATATAAAATGAATTTCATCCAAAAGTGTCTAGAAAACCTGTTAGTTAGTCATAAATAATGACAATGTAATAAAGTTAATAAAAAGTTTCTAATATATTCAAATAAATTATATTTGGTGCCACTTTTGAATTCAAAATTGGGGAATTCGAATTTATAGCCTCTAAACTTACGTTATCGAAATGTATAATGAATTTCGTCCAAAAGCGTCTATAAATACCTTTTAATTGGCTATATAGAATGATAACGTAATAATGTTGATATAAAGGTGCTAATTTAATCAAATGAATTCTATTTGGTGACACTTCTCAATTCAAATTGGGCAAGTCGAACTTTATTGCATCTAAACTTATGTTATTTTTAAAGAGAAATATAGAATGAATTTCATCCAAAAGCGTCTAGAAAAACGTGTTAGTTAGTTATAAATAATGACAACGTAATAAAAATGGTAAAATATTGCTAATATAACCAAATGAATTATATTTGGTGCCACTTTTGAATTCACAATTGGGGAAGTCGAATTTATAGCCTCTAAACTTACGTTATCGAAATGTATAATGAATTTCGTCCAAAAGCGTCTATAAAAACCTTTTATTTGGCTATATAGAATGATAACATAATGATGTTGATATAAAGTTGCTAATTTAATCAAATGAATTATATTTGGTAACACTTCTCAATTCAAATTGGGCAAGTCGAACTTTATTGCATCTAAACTTATGTTATTTTTAAATAGAAATATAGAATGAATTTTCATCTAAAAGTGTCTAGCAAAACCTGTTAGTTAATTATAAATAATGACAACGTAATAAAGTTGATAAAAAGTTGCTAATATAATCAAATAAATTGTATTTGGTGCCACTTTTGAATTCAAAATTGGGGAAATCGAATGTATCGCCTCTAAACTTACGTTATCGAAATGTATAATGAATTTCGTCCAAAAGCGTCTTTAAAAACCTTTTAATTGGCTATATAGAATGAGAACGTAATAATGTTGATATAAAGTTGCTAATTTAGTCAAATGAATTATATTTGGCGACACTTCTCAATTCAAATTGGGCAAGTCGAACTTTATTGCATCTAAACTTATGTTATTTTCAAAGAGAAATATTGAATGAATTTCATCCAAAAGCGTGTAGAAAAACCTATTAGTTAGTTATACATAATGACAACGTAATAAAAATGGTAAAAAGTTGCTAATATAACCAAATGAATTATATTTGGTGCCACATTTGAATTCACAATTGGGGATATCGAATTTATAGCCTCTAAACTTACGTTATCGAAATGTATAATGAATTTCGTCCAAAAGCGTCTATAAAAACCTTTTATTTGGCTATATAGAATGACAACGTAATAATGTTGATATAAAGTTGCTAATTTAATCAAATGAATTATATTTGGTGACACTTCTCAATTCAAATTGGGCAAGTCGAACTTTATTGCATCTAAACTTATGTTATTTTTAAATAGAAATATAGAATGAACTTCATCTAAAAGTGTCTAGCAAAACCTGTTAGTTAATTATAAATAATGACAACGTAATAAAGTTGATAAAAAGTTGCTAATATAATCAAATAAATTATATTTGGTGCCACTTTTGAATTCAAAATTGGGGAAGTCGAATTTATAGCCTCTAAACTTACGTTATCGAAATGTATAATGAATTTCGTCCAAAAGCGTCTATAAAAACCTTTTAATTGGCTATATAGACTGAGAACGTAATAATGTTGATATAAAGTTGCTAATTTAATCAAATGAATTATATTTGGTGACACTTCTCAATTCGGGCAAGTCGAACTTTATTGCATCTAAACTTATGTTATTTTTAAAGAGAAATATAGAATGAATTTCATCCAAAAGTGTCTAGAAAACCTGTTAGTTAGTCATAAATAATGACAATGTAATAAAGTTAATAAAAAGTTTCTAATATATTCAAATAAATTATATTTGGTGCCACTTTTGAATTCAAAATTGGGGAATTCGAATTTATAGCCTCTAAACTTACATTATCGAAATGTATAATGAATTTCGTCCAAAAGCGTCTATAAAAACCTTTTAATTGGCTATATAGAATGATAACGTAATAATGTTGATATAAAGGTGCTAATTTAATCAAATGAATTATATTTGGTGACACTTCTCAATTCAAATTGGGCAAGTCGAACTTTATTGCATCTAAACTTATGTTATTTTTAAAGAGAAATATATAATGAATTTCATCCAAAAGCGTCTAGAAAAACCTGTTAGTTAGTTATAAATAATGACAACGTAATAAAAATGGTAAAATATTGCTAATATAACCAAATGAATTATATTTGGTGCCACTTTTGAATTCACAATTGGGGAAGTCGAATTTATAGCCTCTAAACTTACGTTATCGAAATGTATAATGAATTTCGTCCAAAAGCGTCTATAAAAACCTTTTATTTGGCTATATAGAATGACAACGTAATAATGTTGATATAAAGTTGCTAATTTAATCAAATGAATTATATTTGGTGACACTTCTCAATTCAAATTGGGCAAGTCGAACTTTATTGCATCTAAACTTATGTTATTTTTAAATAGAAATATAGAATGAACTTCATCTAAAAGTGTCTAGCAAAACCTGTTAGTTAATTATAAATAATGACAACGTAATAAAGTTGATAAAAAGTTGCTAATATAATCAAATAAATTATATTTGGTGCCACTTTTGAATTCAAAATTGGGGAAGTCGAATTTATAGCCTCTAAACTTACGTTATCGAAATGTATAATGAATTTCGTCCAAAAGCGTCTATAAAAACCTTTTAATTGGCTATATAGACTGAGAACGTAATAATGTTGATATAAAGTTGCTAATTTAATCAAATGAATTATATTTGGTGACACTTCTCAATTCGGGCAAGTCGAACTTTATTGCATCTAAACTTATGTTATTTTTAAAGAGAAATATAGAATGAATTTCATCCAAAAGTGTCTAGAAAACCTGTTAGTTAGTCATAAATAATGACAATGTAATAAAGTTAATAAAAAGTTTCTAATATATTCAAATAAATTATATTTGGTGCCACTTTTGAATTCAAAATTGGGGAATTCGAATTTATAGCCTCTAAACTTACATTATCGAAATGTATAATGAATTTCGTCCAAAAGCGTCTATAAAAACCTTTTAATTGGCTATATAGAATGATAACGTAATAATGTTGATATAAAGGTGCTAATTTAATCAAATGAATTATATTTGGTGACACTTCTCAATTCAAATTGGGCAAGTCGAACTTTATTGCATCTAAACTTATGTTATTTTTAAAGAGAAATATATAATGAATTTCATCCAAAAGCGTCTAGAAAAACCTGTTAGTTAGTTATAAATAATGACAACGTAATAAAAATGGTAAAATATTGCTAATATAACCAAATGAATTATATTTGGTGCCACTTTTGAATTCACAATTGGGGAAGTCGAATTTATAGCCTCTAAACTTACGTTATCGAAATGTATAATGAATTTCGTCCAAAAGCGTCTATAAAAACCTTTTATTTGGCTATATCGAATGATAACATAATGATGTTGATATAAAGTTGCTAATTTAATCAAGTGAATTATATTTGGTGACACTTCTCAATTCAAATTGGGCAAGTCGAACTTTATTGCATCTAAACTTATGTTATTTTTAAATAGAAATATAGAATGAATTTCATCTAAAAGTGTCTAGCAAAACCTGTTAGTTAATTATAAATAATGACAACGTAATAAAGTTGATAAAAAGTTGCTAATATAATCAAATAAATTATATTTGGTGCCACTTTTGAATTCGAAATTGGGGAAGTCGAATTTATAGCCTCTAAACTTACGTTATCGAAATGTATAATGAATTTCGTCCAAAAGCGTCTATAAAAACCTTTTAATTGGCTATATAGAATGAGAACGTAATAATGTTGATATAAAGTTGCTAATTTAATCAAATGAATTATATTTGGTGACACTTCTCAATTCGGGCAAGTCGAACTTTATTGCATCTAACTTATGTTATTTTTAAAGAGAAATATAGAATGAATTTCATCCAAAAGTGTCTAGAAAACCTGTTAGTTAGTCATAAATAATGACAATGTAATAAAGTTAATAAAAAGTTTCTAATATATTCAAATAAATTATATTTGGTGCCACTTTTGAATTCAAAATTGGGGAATTCGAATTTATAACCTCTAAACTTACGTTATCGAAATGTATAATGAATTTCGTCCAAAAGCGTCTATAAAAACCTTTTAATTGGCTATATAGAATGATAACGTAATAATGTTGGTATAAAGGTGCTAATTTAATCAAATGAATTATATTTGGTGACACTTCTCAATTCAAATTGGGCAAGTCGAACTTTATTGAATCTAAACTTATGTTATTTTTAAAGAGAAATATAGAATGAATTTCATCCAAAAGCGTCTAGAAAAACCTGTTAGTTAGTTATAAATAATGACAACGTAATAAAAATGGTAAAATATTGGTAATATAACCAAATGAATTATATTTGGTGCCACTTTTGAATTCACAATTGGGGAAGTCGAATTTATAGCCTCTAAACTTACGTTATCGAAATGTATAATGAATTTCGTCCAAAAGCGTCTATAAAAACCTTTTATTTGGCTATATCGAATGATAACATAATGATGTTGATATAAAGTTGCTAATTTAATCAAGTGAATTATATTTGGTGACACTTCTCAATTCAAATTGGGCAAGTCGAACTTTATTGCATCTAAACTTATGTTATTTTTAAATAGAAATATAGAATGAATTTCATCTAAAAGTGTCTAGCAAAACCTGTTAGTTAATTATAAATAATGACAACGTAATAAAGTTGATAAAAAGTTGCTAATATAATCAAATAAATTATATTTGGTGCCACTTTTGAATTCGAAATTGGGGAAGTCGAATTTATAGCCTCTAAACTTACGTTATCGAAATGTATAATGAATTTCGTCCAAAAGCGTCTATAAAAACCTTTTAATTGGCTATATAGAATGAGAACGTAATAATGTTGATATAAAGTTGCTAATTTAATCAAATGAATTATATTTGGTGACACTTCTCAATTCGGGCAAGTCGAACTTTATTGCATCTAACTTATGTTATTTTTAAAGAGAAATATAGAATGAATTTCATCCAAAAGTGTCTAGAAAACCTGTTAGTTAGTCATAAATAATGACAATGTAATAAAGTTAATAAAAAGTTTCTAATATATTCAAATAAATTATATTTGGTGCCACTTTTGAATTCAAAATTGGGGAATTCGAATTTATAACCTCTAAACTTACGTTATCGAAATGTATAATGAATTTCGTCCAAAAGCGTCTATAAAAACCTTTTAATTGGCTATATAGAATGATAACGTAATAATGTTGGTATAAAGGTGCTAATTTAATCAAATGAATTATATTTGGTGACACTTCTCAATTCAAATTGGGCAAGTCGAACTTTATTGAATCTAAACTTATGTTATTTTTAAAGAGAAATATAGAATGAATTTCATCCAAAAGCGTCTAGAAAAACCTGTTAGTTAGTTATAAATAATGACAACGTAATAAAAATGGTAAAATATTGGTAATATAACCAAATGAATTATATTTGGTGCCACTTTTGAATTCACAATTGGGGAAGTCGAATTTATAGCCTCTAAACTTACGTTATCGAAATGTATAATGAATTTCGTCCAAAAGCGTCTATAAAAACCTTTTATTTGGCTATATCGAATGATAACATAATGATGTTGATATAAAGTTGCTAATTTAATCAAGTGAATTATATTTGGTGACACTTCTCAATTCAAATTGGGCAAGTCGAACTTTATTGCATCTAAACTTATGTTATTTTTAAATAGAAATATAGAATGAATTTCATCTAAAAGTGTCTAGCAAAACCTGTTAGTTAATTATAAATAATGACAACGTAATAAAGTTGATAAAAAGTTGCTAATATAATCAAATAAATTATATCTGGTGCCACTTTTGAATTCGAAATTGGGGAAGTCGAATTTATAGCCTCTAAACTTACGTTATCGAAATGTATAATGAATTTCGTCCAAAAGCGTCTATAAAAACCTTTTAATTGGCTATATAGAATGAGAACGTAATAATGTTGATATAAAGTTGCTAATTTAATCAAATGAATTATATTTGGTGACACTTCTCAATTCGGGCAAGTCGAACTTTATTGCATCTAACTTATGTTATTTTTAAAGAGAAATATAGAATGAATTTCATCCAAAAGTGTCTAGAAAACCTGTTAGTTAGTCATAAATAATGACAATGTAATAAAGTTAATAAAAAGTTTCTAATATATTCAAATAAATTATATTTGGTGCCACTTTTGAATTCAAAATTGGGGAATTCGAATTTATAACCTCTAAACTTACGTTATCGAAATGTATAATGAATTTCGTCCAAAAGCGTCTATAAAAACCTTTTAATTGGCTATATAGAATGATAACGTAATAATGTTGGTATAAAGGTGCTAATTTAATCAAATGAATTATATTTGGTGACACTTCTCAATTCAAATTGGGCAAGTCGAACTTTATTGAATCTAAACTTATGTTATTTTTAAAGAGAAATATAGAATGAATTTCATCCAAAAGCGTCTAGAAAAACCTGTTAGTTAGTTATAAATAATGACAACGTAATAAAAATGGTAAAATATTGGTAATATAACCAAATGAATTATATTTGGTGCCACTTTTGAATTCACAATTGGGGAAGTCGAATTTATAGCCTCTAAACTTACGTTATCGAAATGTATAATGAATTTCGTCCAAAAGCGTCTATAAAAACCTTTTATTTGGCTATATAGAATGATAACATAATGATGTTGATATAAAGTTTCTAATTTAATCAAATGAATTATATTTGGTAACACTTCTCAATTCAAATTGGGCAAGTCGAACTTTATTGCATCTAAACTTATGTTATTTTTAAATAGAAATATAGAATGAATTTTCATCTAAAAGTGTCTAGCAAAACCTGTTAGTTAATTATAAATAATGACAACGTAATAAAGTTGATAAAAAGTTGCTAATATAATCAAATAAATTGTATTTGGTGCCACTTTTGAATTCAAAATTGGGGAATTCGAATGTATAGCCTCTAAACTTACGTTATCGAAATGTATAATTAATTTCGTCCAAAAGCGTCTATAAAAACATTTTAATTGGCTATATACAATGAGAACGTAATAATGTTGATATAAAGTTGCTAATTTAGTCAAATGAATTATATTTGGTGACACTTCTCAATTCAAATTGGGCAAGTCGAAGCATCTAAACTTATGTTATTTTCAAAGAGAAATATTGAATGAATTTCATCCAAAAGCGTCTAGAAAAACCTGTTAGTTAGTTATAAATAATGACAACGTAATAAAAATGGTAAAATATTGCTAATATAACCAAATGAATTATATTTGGTGCCACTTTTGAATTCACAATTGGGGAAGTCGAATTTATAGCCTCTAAACTTACGTTATCGAAATGTATAATGAATTTCGTCCAAAAGCGTCTATAAAAACCTTTTATTTGGCTATATAGAATGATAACATAATGATGTTGATATAAAGTTGCTAATTTAATCAAATGAATTATATTTGGTAACACTTCTCAATTCAAATTGGGCAAGTCGAACTTTATTGCATCTAAACTTATGTTATTTTTAAATAGAAATATAGAATGAATTTTCATCTAAAAGTGTCTAGCAAAACCTGTTAGTTAATTATAAATAATGACAACGTAATAAAGTTGATAAAAAGTTGCTAATATAATCAAATAAATTGTATTTGGTGCCACTTTTGAATTCAAAATTGGGGAAATCGAATGTATCGCCTCTAAACTTACGTTATCGAAATGTATAATGAATTTCGTCCAAAAGCGTCTTTAAAAACCTTTTAATTGGCTATATAGAATGAGAACGTAATAATGTTGATATAAAGTTGCTAATTTAGTCAAATGAATTATATTTGGCGACACTTCTCAATTCAAATTGGGCAAGTCGAACTTTATTGCATCTAAACTTATGTTATTTTCAAAGAGAAATATTGAATGAATTTCATCCAAAAGCGTGTAGAAAAACCTGTTAGTTAGTTATACATAATGACAACGTAATAAAAATGGTAAAAAGTTGCTAATATAACCAAATGAATTATATTTGGTGCCACTTTTGAATTAACAATTGGGGATATCGAATTTATAGCCTCTAAACTTACGTTATCGAAATGTATAATGAATTTCGTCCAAAAGCGTCTATAAAAACCTTTTATTTGGCTATATAGAATGACAACGTAATAATGTTGATATAAAGTTGCTAATTTAATCAAATGAATTATATTTGGTGACACTTCTCAATTCAAATTGGGCAAGTCGAACTTTATTGCATCTAAACTTATGTTATTTTTAAATAGAAATATAGAATAAACTTCATCTAAAAGTGTCTAGCAAAACCTGTTAGTTAATTATAAATAATGACAACGTAATAAAGTTGATAAAAAGTTGCTAATATAATCAAATAAATTATATTTGGTGCCACTTTTGAATTCAAAATTGGGGAAGTCGAATTTATAGCCTCTAAACTTATGTTATCGAAATGTATAATGAATTTCGTCCAAAAGTGTCTATAAAAACCTTTTAATTGGCTATATAGAATGAGAACGTAATAATGTTGATATAAAGTTGCTAATTTAATCAAATGAATTATATTTGGTGACACTTCTCAATTCGGGCAAGTCGAACTTTATTGCATCTAACTTATGTTATTTTTAAAGAGAAATATAGAATGAATTTCATCCAAAAGTGTCTAGAAAACCTGTTAGTTAGTCATAAATAATGACAATGTAATAAAGTTAATAAAAAGTTTCTAATATATTCAAATAAATTATATTTGGTGCCACTTTTGAATTCAAAATTGGGGAATTCGAATTTATAGCCTCTAAACTTACATTATCGAAATGTATAATGAATTTCGTCCAAAAGCGTCTATAAAAACCTTTTAATTGGCTATATAGAATGATAACGTAATAATGTTGATATAAAGGTGCTAATTTAATCAAATGAATTATATTTGGTGGCACTTCTCAATTCAAATTGGGCAAGTCGAACTTTATTGCATCTAAACTTATGTTATTTTTAAAGAGAAATATAGAATGAATTTCATCCAAAAGCGTCTAGAAAAACCTGTTAGTTAGTTATAAATAATGACAACGTAATAAAAATGGTAAAATATTGCTAATATAACCAAATGAATTATATTTGGTGCCACTTTTGAATTCACAATTGGGGAAGTCGAATTTATAGCCTCTAAACTTACGTTATCGAAATGTATAATGAATTTCGTTCAAAAGCGTCTATAAAAACCTTTTATTTGGCTATATCGAATGATAACATAATGATGTTGATATAAAGTTGCTAATTTAATCAAATGAATTATATTTGGTGACACTTCTCAATTCAAATTGGGCAAGTCGAACTTTATTGCATCTAAACTTATGTTATTTTTAAATAGAAATATAGAATGAATTTCATCTAAAAGTGTCTAGCAAAACCTGTTAGTTAATTATAAATAATGACAACGTAATAAAGTTGATAAAAAGTTGCTAATATAATCAAATAAATTATATTTGGTGCCACTTTTGAATTCGAAATTGGGGAAGTCGAATTTATAGCCTCTAAACTTACGTTATCGAAATGTATAATGAATTTCGTCCAAAAGCGTCTATAAAAACCTTTTAATTGGCTATATAGAATGAGAACGTAATAATGTTGATATAAAGTTGCTAATTTAATCAAATGAATTATATTTGGTGACACTTCTCAATTCGGGCAAGTCGAACTTTATTGCATCTAAACTTATGTTATTTTTAAAGAGAAATATAGAATGAATTTCATCCAAAAGTGTCTAGAAAACCTGTTAGTTAGTCATAAATAATGACAATGTAATAAAGTTAATAAAAAGTTTCTAATATATTCAAATAAATTATATTTGGTGCCACTTTTGAATTCAAAATTGGGGAATTCGAATTTATAACCTCTAAACTTACGTTATCGAAATGTATAATGAATTTCGTCCAAAAGCGTCTATAAAAACCTTTTAATTGGCTATATAGAATGATAACATAATAATGTTGGTATAAAGGTGCTAATTTAATCAAATGAATTATATTTGGTGACACTTCTCAATTCAAATTGGGCAAGTCGAACTTTATTGAATCTAAACTTATGTTATTTTTAAAGAGAAATATAGAATGAATTTCATCCAAAAGCGTCTAGAAAAACCTGTTAGTTAGTTATAAATAATGACAACGTAATAAAAATGGTAAAATATTGCTAATATAACCAAATGAATTATATTGGGTGCCACTTTTGAATTCACAATTGGGGAAGTCGAATTTATAGCCTCTAAACTTACGTTATCGAAATGTATAATGAATTTCGTCCAAAAGCGTCAATAAAAACCTTTTATTTGGCTATATCGAATGATAACATAATAATGTTGATATAAAGTTGCTAATTTAGTCAAATGAATTATATTTGGTGACACTTCTCAATTCAAATTGGGCAAGTCGAACTTTATTGCATCTAACTTATGTTATTTTTAAAGAGAAATATAGAATGAATTTCATCCAAAAGTGTCTAGAAAACCTGTTAGTTAGTCATAAATAATGACAATGTAATAAAGTTAATAAAAAGTTTCTAATATATTCAAATAAATTATATTTGGTGCCACTTTTGAATTCAAAATTGGGGAATTCGAATTTATAGCCTCTAAACTTACATTATCGAAATGTATAATGAATTTCGTCCAAAAGCGTCTATAAAAACCTTTTAATTGGCTATATAGAATGATAACGTAATAATGTTGATATAAAGGTGCTAATTTAATCAAATGAATTATATTTGGTGGCACTTCTCAATTCAAATTGGGCAAGTCGAACTTTATTGCATCTAAACTTATGTTATTTTTAAAGAGAAATATAGAATGAATTTCATCCAAAAGCGTCTAGAAAAACCTGTTAGTTAGTTATAAATAATGACAACGTAATAAAAATGGTAAAATATTGCTAATATAACCAAATGAATTATATTTGGTGCCACTTTTGAATTCACAATTGGGGAAGTCGAATTTATAGCCTCTAAACTTACGTTATCGAAATGTATAATGAATTTCGTTCAAAAGCGTCAATAAAAACCTTTTATTTGGCTATATCGAATGATAACATAATGATGTTGATATAAAGTTGCTAATTTAATCAAATGAATTATATTTGGTGACACTTCTCAATTCAAATTGGGCAAGTCGAACTTTATTGCATCTAAACTTATGTTATTTTTAAATAGAAATATAGAATGAATTTCATCTAAAAGTGTCTAGCAAAACCTGTTAGTTAATTATAAATAATGACAACGTAATAAAGTTGATAAAAAGTTGCTAATATAATCAAATAAATTATATTTGGTGCCACTTTTGAATTCGAAATTGGGGAAGTCGAATTTATAGCCTCTAAACTTACGTTATCGAAATGTATAATGAATTTCGTCCAAAAGCGTCTATAAAAACCTTTTAATTGGCTATATAGAATGAGAACGTAATAATGTTGATATAAAGTTGCTAATTTAATCAAATGAATTATATTTGGTGACACTTCTCAATTCGGGCAAGTCGAACTTTATTGCATCTAAACTTATGTTATTTTTAAAGAGAAATATAGAATGAATTTCATCCAAAAGTGTCTAGAAAACCTGTTAGTTAGTCATAAATAATGACAATGTAATAAAGTTAATAAAAAATTTCTAATATATTCAAATAAATTATATTTTGTGCCACTTTTGAATTCAAAATTGGGGAATTCGAATTTATAACCTCTAAACTTACGTTATCGAAATGTATAATGAATTTCGTCCAAAAGCGTCTATAAAAACCTTTTAATTGGCTATATAGAATGATAACCTAATAATGTTGGTATAAAGGTGCTAATTTAATCAAATGAATTATATTTGGTGACACTTCTCAATTCAAATTGGGCAAGTCGAACTTTATTGAATCTAAACTTATGTTATTTTTAAAGAGAAATATAGAATGAATTTCATCCAAAAGCGTCTAGAAAAACCTGTTAGTTAGTTATAAATAATGACAACATAATAAAAATGGTAAAATATTGCTAATATAACCAAATGAATTATATTTGGTGCCACTTTTGAATTCACAATTGGGGAAGTCGAATTTATAGCCTCTAAACTTACGTTATCGAAATGTATAATGAATTTCGTCCAAAAGCGTCTATAAAAACCTTTTATTTGGCTATATAGAATGATAACATAATGATGTTCATATAAAGTTTCTAATTTAATCAAATGAATTATATTTGGTAACACTTCTCAATTCAAATTGGGCAAGTCGAACTTTATTGCATCTAAACTTATGTTATTTTTAAATAGAAATATAGAATGAATTTTCATCTAAAAGTGTATAGCAAAACCTGTTAGTTAATTATAAATAATGACAACGTAATAAAGTTGATAAATAGTTGCTAATATAATCAAATAAATTGTATTTGGTGCCACTTTTGAATTCAAAATTGGGGAATTCGAATGTATAGCCTCTAAACTTACGTTATCGAAATGTATAATTAATTTCGTCCAAAAGCGTCTATAAAAACCTTTTAATTGGCTATATACAATGAGAACGTAATAATGTTGATATAAAGTTGCTAATTTAGTCAAATGAATTATATTTGGTGACACTTCTCAATTCAAATTGGGCAAGTCGAAGCATCTAAACTTATGTTATTTTCAAAGAGAAATATTGAATGAATTTCATCCAAAAGCATCTAGAAAAACCTGTTAGTTACTTATAAATAATGACAACGTAATAAAAATTGTAAAATATTCCTAATATAACCAAATAAATTATATTTGGTGCCACTTTTGATTTCACAATTGGGGAAGTCGAATTTATAGCCTCTAAACTTACGTTATCGAAATGTATAATGAATTTCGTCCAAAAGCGTCTATAAAAACCTTTTATTTGGCTATATAGAATGATAACATAATGATGTTGATATAAAGTTACTAATTTAATCAAATGAATTAGATTTGGTGACACTTCTCAATTCAAATTGGGCAAGTCGAACTTTATTGCATCTAAACTTATGTTATTTTTAAATAGAAATATAGAATGAATTTTCATCTAAAAGTGTCTAGCAAAACCTGTTAGTTAATTATAAATAATGACAACGTAATAAAGTTGATAAAAAGTTGCTATTATAATCAAATAAATATTTGGTGCCACTTTTAAATTCAAAATTGGGGAAGTCGAATGTGTAGCCTCTAAACTTACGTTATCGAAATGTATAATGAATTTCGTCCAAAAGCGTCTATAAAAACCTTTTAATTGGCTATATAGAATGAGAACGTAATAATGTTGCTATAAATGTGCTAATTTAATCAAATGAATTATATTTTGTGACACTTCTCAATTCAAATTGGGCAAGTCGAACTTTATTGCATCTAAACTTATGTTATTTTCAAAGAGATATATTGAATGAATTTCATCCAAAAGCGTCTAGAAAAACCTGTTAGTTAGTTATAAATAATGACAACATAATAAAAATGGCAAAAAGTTGCTAATATAACCAAATAAATTATATTTGGTGCCACTTTTGAATTCATAATTGGGGAAGTCGAATTTATAGCCTCTAAACTTACATTATCGAAATGTATAATGAATTTCGTCCAAAAGCGTCTATAAAAACCTTTTATTTGGCTATATGGAATGATAACGTAATAATGTTGATATAAAGTTGCTAATTTAATCAAATGAATTATATTTGGTGACACTTCTCAATTCAAATTGGGCAAGTCGAACTTTATTGCATCTAAACTTATGTTATTTTTAAATAGAAATATAGAATGAATTTCATCTAAAAGTGTCTAGCAAAACCTGTTAGTTAATTATAAATAATGACAACGTAATAAAGTTGATAAAAAGTTGCTAATATAATCAAATAAATAATATTTGGTGCCACTTTTGAATTCACAATTGGGGAAGTCGAATTTATAGCCTCTAAACTTACGTTATCGAAATGTATAATGAATTTCGTCCAAAAGCATCTATAAAAACCTTTTATTTGGCTATATGGAATGATAACGTAATAATGTTGATATAAAGTTGCTAATTTAATCAAATGAATTATATTTGGTGACACTTCTCAATTCAAATTGGGCAAGTTGAACTTTATTGCATCTAAACTTATGTTATTTTTAAATAGAAATATAGAATGAATTTCATCTAAAAGTGTCTAGCAAAACCTGTTAGTTAATTATAAATAATGACAACGTAATAAAGTTGATAAAAAGTTGCTAATATAATCAAATAAATTATATTTGGTGCCACTTTTGAATTCAAAATTGGGGAAGTCGAATTTATAGCATCTAAACTTACGTTATCGAAATGTATAATGAATTTCGTCCAAAAGCGTCTATAAAAACCTTTTAATTGGCTATATAGAATGAGAACGTAATAATGTTGATATAAAGTTTCTAATTTAATCAAATGAATTATATTTGGTGACACTTCTCAATTCGGGCAAGTCGAACTTTATTGCATCTAAACTTATGTTATTTTTAAATAGAAATATAGAATAAACTTCATCTAAAAGCGTCTAGAAAAACCTGTAGTTAGTCATAAATAATGACAATGTAATAAAGTTAATAAAAAGTTTCTAATATATTCAAATAAATTATATTTGGTGCCACTTTTGAATTCAAAATTGGGGAAGTCGAATTTATAGCCTCTAAACTTACGTTATCGAAATGTATAATGAATTTCGTCCAAAAGCGTCTATAAAAACCTTTTAATTGGCTATATAGAATGAGAACGTAATAATGTTGATATAAAGTTGCTAATTGAATCAAATGAATTACATTTGGTGACACTTCTCAATTCAAATTGGGCAAGTCAAACTTTATTACATCTAAACTTATGTTATTTTCAAAGAGAAATATTGAATGAATTTCATCCAAAAGCGTCTAGAAAAACTTGTTAGTTAGTTATAAATAATGACAACGTAATAAAAATGATAAAAAGTTGCTAATATAACCAAATGAATTATATTTGGTGCCACTTTTGAATTCACAATTGGGGAAGTCGAATTTATAGCCTCTAAACTTACGTTATCGAAGTGTATAATGAATTTCGTCCAAAAGCATCTATAAAAATCTTTTATTTGGCTATATGGAATGATAACGTTATAATGTTGATATAAAGTTGCTAATTTAATCAAATGAATTATATTTGGTGACACTTCTCAATTCAAATTGGGCAAGTCGAACTTTATTGCATCTAAACTTATGCTATTTTTTAATAGAAATATAGAATGAATTTCATCTAAAAGTGTTTAGCAAAACCTGTTAGTTAATTATAAATAATGACAACGTAATAAAGTTGATAAAAAGTTGCTAATATAATCAAATAAATTATATTTGGTGCCACTTTTGAATTCAAAATTGGGGAAGTCGAATTTATTGCATCTAAACTTACGTTATCGAAATGTATAATGAATTTCGTCCAAAAGCGTCTATAAAAACCTTTTAATTGGCTGTATAGAATGAGAACGTAATAATGTTGATATAAAGTTTCTAATTTAATCAAATGAATTATATTTGGTGACACTTCTCAATTCGGGCAAGTCGAACTTTATTGCATCTAAACTTATGTTATTTTTAAAGAGAAATATAGAACGAATTTCATCCAAAAGCGTCTAGAAAAACCTGTTACTTAGTCATAAATAATGACAATGTAATAAAGTTAATAAAAAGTTTCTAATATATTCAAATAAATTATATTTGGTGCCACTTTTGAATTCAAAATTGGGGAAGTCGAATTTATAGCCTCTAAACTTACGTTATCGAAATGTATAATGAATTTCGTCCAAAAGCGTCTATAAAAACCTTTTAATTGGCTATATAGAATGAGAACGTAATAATGTTGATATAAAGTTGCTAATTTAATCAAATGAATTATATTTCGTGACACTTCTCAATTCAAATTGGGCAAGTCGAACTTTATTGCATCTAAACTTATGTTATTTTTAAAGAGAAATATACAAATGAATTTCATCCAAAAGCGTCTAGAAAAACCTGTTAGTTAGTTATAAATAATGACAACGTAATAAAAATGGTAAAAAGTTGCTAATATAACCAAATGAATTATATTTGGTGCCACTTTTTAATTCACAATTGGGGAAGTCGAATTTATAGCCTCTAAACTTATGTTATCGAAATGTATAATGAATTTCGTCCAAAAGCGTCTATAAAAACCATTTATTTGGCTATATAGAATGATAACGTAATAATGTTGATATAAAGTTGCTAATTTAATCAAATGATTTATATTTGGTGACATTTCTCAATTCAAATTGGGCAAGTCGAACTTTATTGCATCTAAACTTATGTTATTTTTAAATAGAAATATAGAATGAATTTCATCTAAAAGTGTCTAGCAAAACCTGTTAGTTAATTATAAATAATGACAACGTAATAAAGTTGATAAAAAGTTGCTAATATAATCAATTAAATTATATTTGGTGCCACTTTTGAATTCAAAATTGGGGAAGTCGAATTTATAGCCTCTAAACTTACGTTATCGAAATGTATAATGAATTTCGTCCAAAAGCGTCTATAAAAACCTTTTAATTGGCTATATAGAATGAGAATATAATAATGTTGATATAAAGTTGCTAATTTAATCAAATGAATTATATTTGGTGACACCTCTCGATTCAAATTGGGCAAGTCGAACTTTATTGCATCTAAACTTATGTTATTTTTAAATAGAAAATATAGAATGAATTTCATCCAAAAGCGTCTACAAAAATCTGTTAGTTAGTCATAAATAATGACAACGTAATAAACTTGATAAAAAGTTTCTAATATATTCAAATAAATTATATTTGGTGCCACTTTTGAATTCAAAATTGGGAAAGTCGAATTTCTAGCCTCTAAACTTACGTTATCGAAATGTATAATGAATTTCGTCCAAAAGCGTCTATAAAAACCTTTTAATTGGCTATATGGAATGAGAACGTAATAATGTTGATATAAAGTTTCTAATTTAATCAAATGAATTATATTTGGTGACACTTCTCAATTCAAATTGGGCAAGTCGAACTTTATTGCATCTCAACTTATGTTATTTTTAAAGAGAAATATAGAATGAATTTCGTCCAAAAGCGTCTAGAAAAACCTGTTAGTTAGTACAAATAATGACAACGTAATAAAGTTAATAAAAAGTTTCTAATATAATTAAATAAATTATATTTGATGTCACTTTCGAATTCAAAATTGGGGAAGTCGAATTTATAGCCTCTAAACTTACGTTATCGAAATGTATAATGAATTTCATGCAAAAGCGTCTATAAAAACCTTTTAATTGGCTATGTAGAATGAGAACGTAATAATGTTGATATAAAGTTGCTAATTTAATCAAATGAATTATATTTCGTGACACTTCTCAATTCAAATTGGGCAAGTCGAACTTTATTGCATCTAAACTTATGTTATTTTCAAAGAGAAATATTGAATGAATTTCATCCAAAAGCGTCTAGAAAAACCTGTTAGTTAGTTATAAATAATGACAACGTAATAAAAATGGTAAAAAGTTGCTAATATAACCAAATGAATTATATTTGGTGCCACTTATGAATTCAAAATTGGGGAAGTCGAATTTCTAGCCTCTAAACTTACGTTATCGAAATGTATAATGAATTTCGTCCAAAAGCGTCTATAAAAACCTTTTAATTGGCTATATAGAATGAGAACGTAATAATGTTGATATAAAGTTTCTAATTTAATCAAATGAATTATATTTGGTGACACTTCTCAATTCGGGCAAGTCGAACTTTATTGCATCTAAACTTATGTTATTTTTAAAGAGAAATATAGAATGAATTTCATCCAAAAGCGTCTAGAAAAACCAGTTAGTTAGTCATAAATAATGACAATGTAATAAAGTTAATAAAAAGTTTCTAATATATTCAAATAAATTATATTTGGTGCCACTTTTGAATTCAAAATTGGGGAAGTCGAATTTATAGCCTCTAAACTTACGTTATCGAAATGTATAATGAATTTCGTCCAAAAGCGTCTATAAAAACCTTTTAATTGGCTATATAGAATGAGAACGTAATAATGTTGATATAAAGTTGCTAATTTAATCAAATGAATTATATTTCGTGACACTTCTCAATTCAAATTGGGCAAGTCGAACTTTATTGCATCTAAACTTATGTTATTTTTAAAGAGAAATATAGAATGAATTTCATCCAAAAGCGTCTAGAAAAACCTGTTAGTTAGTTATAAATAATGACAAAGTAATAAAAACCGTAAAAAGTTGCTAATATAACCAAATGAATTATATTTGGTGCCACTTTTCAATTCACAATTGGGGAAGTCGAATTTATAGCCTCTAAACTTATGTTATCGAAATGTATAATAAATTTCGTCCATAAGCGTCTATAAAAACCATTTATTAGGCTATATAGAATGATAACGTAATAATGTTGATATAAAGTTGCTAATTTAATCAAATGATTTATATTTGGTGACATTTCTCAATTCAAATTGGGCAAGTCGAACTTTATTGCATCTAAACTTATGTTATTTTTAAATAGGAATATAGAATGAATTTCATCTAAAAGTGTCTAGCAAAACCTGTTAGTTAATTATAAATAATGACAACGTAATAAAGTTGATAAAAAGTTGCTAATATAATCAATTAAATTATATTAGGTACCACTTTTGAATTCAAAATTGGGGAAGTCGAATTTATAGCCTCTAAACTTACGTTATCGAAACGTATAATGAATTTCGTCCAAGAGCGTCTATAAAAACCTTTTAATTGGCTATATAGAATGAGAACGTAATAATATTGATATAAATTTTCTAATTTAATCAAATGAATTATATTTGGTGACACTTCTCAATTCAAATTGGGCAAGTCGAACTTTATTGCATCTAAACTCATGTTATTTTTAAATAGAAATATAGAATGAATTTCATCTAAAAGTGTCTAGCAAACCTGTTAGTTAATTATAAATAATGACAACGTAATAAAGTTGATAAAAAGTTGCTAATATAATCAAATAAATTATATTTGGTGCCACTTTTGAATTCAAAATTGGGGAAGTCGAATTTATAGCATCTAAACTTACGTTATCGAAATGTATAATGAATTTCGTCCAAAAACGTCTATAAAAACCTTTTAATTGGCTATATAGAATGAGAACGTAATAATGTTGATATAAAGTTTCTAATTTAATCAAATGAATTATATTTGGTGACACTTCTCAATTCGGGCAAGTCGAACTTTATTGTATCTAAACTTATGTTATTTTTAAAGAGAAATTTAGAATGAATTTCATCCAAAAGCGTCTAGAAAAACCTGTTAGTTAGTCATAAATAATGACAATGTAATAAAGTTAATAAAAAGTTTCTAATATATTCAAATAAATTATATTTGGTGCCACTTTTTAATTCAAAATTGGGGAAGTCGAATTTATAGCCTCTAAACTTACGTTATCGAAATGTATGATGAATTTCGTCCAAAAGCGTCAATAAAAACCTTTTAATTGGCTATATAGAATGAGAACGTAATAATGTTGATATAAAGTTGCTAATTTAATCAAATGAATTATATTTCGTGACACTTCTCAATTCAAATTGGGCAAGTCGAACTTTATTGCATCTAAACTTATGTTATTTTTAAAGAGAAATATACAAATGAATTTCATCCAAAAGCGTCTAGAAAAACCTGTTAGTTAGTTATAAATAATGACAACGTAATAAAAATGGTAAAAAGTTGCTAATATAACCAAATGAATTATATTTGGTGCCACTTTTGAATTCACAATTGGGGAAGTCGAATTTATAGCCTCTAAACTTACGTTATCGAAATGTATAATGAATTTCATCCAAAAGCGTCTATAAAAACCATTTATTTGGCTATATAGAATGATAACGTAATAATGTTGATATAAAGTTGCTAATTTAATCAAATGATTTATATTTGGTGACATTTCTCAATTCAAATTGGGCAAGTCGAACTTTATTGCATCTAAACTTATGTTATTTTTAAATAGAAATATAGAATGAATTTCATCTAAAAGTGTCTAGCAAAACCTGTTAGTTAATTATAAATAATGACAATGTAATAAAGTTGATAAAAAGTTGCTAATATAATCAAATAAATTATATTTGGTGCCACTTTTGAATTCAAAATTGGGGAAGTCGAATTAATAACCTCTAAACTTACGTTATCGAAATGTATAATAAATTTCGTCCAAAAGCGTCTATAAAAACCTTTTAATTGGCTATATAGAATGAGAACATAATAATGTTGATATAAAGGTGCTAATTTAATCAAATGAATTATATTTGGTGACACTTCTCAATTCAAATTAGGCAAGTCGAACTTTATTGCATCTAAACTTATGTTATTTTTAAAGAGAAATATAGAATGAATTTCATCCAAAAGCGTCTACAAAAACCTGTTAGTTAGTCATAAATAATGACAATGTAATAAACTTAATAAAAAGTTTCTAATATATTCAAATAAATTATATTTGGTGCCACTTATGAATTCAAAATTGGGAAAGTCGAATTTCTAGCCTCTAAACTTACGTTATCGAAATGTATAATGAATTTCGTCCAAAAGCGTCTATAAAACCTTTTAATTGGCTATATAGAATGAGAACGTAATAATGTTGATATAAAGTTGCTAAATTAATCAAATGAATTATATTTGGTGACACTTCTCAATTCAAATTGGGCAAGTCGAACTTTATTGCAACTCAACTTATGTTATTTTTAAAGAGAAATATAGAATGAATTTCGTCCAAAAGCGTCTAGAAAAACCTGTTAGTTAGTATAAATAATGACAACGTAATAAAGTTAATAAAAAGTTTCTAATATAATTAAATAAATTATATTTGATGCCACTTTCGAATTCAAAATTGGGGAACTCGAATTTATAGCCTCTAAACTTACGTTATCGAAATGTATAATGAATTTCGTGCAAAAGCGTCTATAAAAACCTTTTAATTGGCTATGTAGAATGAGAACGTAATAATGTTGATATAAAGTTGCTAATTTAATCAAATGAATTATATTTGGTGACACTTCTCAATTCAAATTGGGCAAGTCGAACTTTATTGCATCTAAACTTATGTTATTTTCAAAGAGAAATATTGAATGAATTTCATCCAAAAGCGTCTAGAAAAACCTGTTAGTTAGTTATAAATAATGACAACGTAATAAAAATGGTAAAAAGTTGCTTATATAACCAAATGAATTATATTTGGTGCCATTTTTGATTTCAAAATTGGGGAAGTCGAATTTATAGCCTCTAAACTTACGTTATCGAAATGTATAATGAATTTCGTCCAAAAGCGTCTATAAAAACCTTTTATTTGGCTATATAGAATGATAACGTAATAATGTTGATATAAAGTTGCTAATTTAATCAAATGAATTATATTTGGTGACACTTCTCAATTCAAATTGGGCAAGTCGAACTTTATTGCATCTAAACTTATGTTATTTTTAAATAGAAATATAGAATGAATTTCATCTAAAAGTGTCTAGCAAAACCTGTTAGTTAATTATAAATAACGACAACGTAATAAAGTTGATAAAAAGTTGCTAATATAATCAAATAATATATATTTGGTGCCACTTTTGAATTCAAAATTGGGGAAGTCGAATTTATAGCCTCTAAACTTACGTTATCGAAATGTATAATGAATTTTATCCAAAAGCGTCTATAAAACCCTTTTAATTGGCTATATAGAATGAGAATGTAATAATGTTGATATAAAGTTTCTAATTTAACCAAATGAATTATATTTGGTGACACTTCTCAATTCGGGCAAGTCGAACTTTATTGCATCTAAACTTATGTTATTTTTAAAGAGAAATATAGAATGAATTTCATCCAAAAGCGTCTAGAAAAACCTGTTAGTTAGTCGTAAATAATGACAATGTAATAAAGTTAATAAAAAGTTTCTAATATATTCAAATAAATTATATTTGGTGCCACTTTTGAATTCAAAATTGGGGAAGTCGAATTTATAGCCTCTAAACTTACGTTATCGAAATGTATGATGAATTTCGTCCAAAAGCGTCAATAAAAACCTTTTAATTGGCTATATAGAATGAGAACGTAATAATGTTGATATAAAGTTGCTAATTTAATCAAATGAATTATATTTCGTGACACTTCTCAATTCAAATTGGGCAAGTCGAACTTTATTGCATCTAAACTTATGTTATTTTTAAAGAGAAATATACAAATGAATTTCATCCAAAAGCGTCTAGAAAAACCTGTTAGTTAGTTATAAATAATGACAACGTAATAAAAATGGTAAAAAGTTGCTAATATAACCAAATGAATTATATTTGGTGCCACTTTTGAATTCACAATTGGGGAAGTCGAATTTATAGCCTCTAAACTTATGTTATCGAAATGTATAATGAATTTCGTCCAAAAGCGTCTATAAAAACCATTTATTTGGCTATATAGAATGATAACGTAATAATGTTGATATAAAGTTGCTAATTTAATCAAATGATTTATATTTGGTGACATTTCTCAATTCAAATTGGGCAAGTCGAACTTTATTTCATCTAAACTTATGTTATTTTTAAATAGAAATATAGAATGAATTTCATCTAAAAGTGTCTAGCAAAACCTGTTAGTTAATTATAAATAATGACAACGTAATAAAGTTGATAAAAAGTTGCTAATATAATCAAATAAATTATATTTGGTGCCACTTTTGAATTCAAAATTGGGGAAGTCGAATTAATAACCTCTAAACTTACGTTATCGAAATGTATAATAAATTTCGTCCAAAAGCGTCTATAAAAACCTTTTAATTGGCTATATAGAATGAGAACATAATAATGTTGATATAAAGTTGCTAATTTAATCAAATGAATTATATTTGGTGACACTTCTCAATTCAAATTAGGCAAGTCGAACTTTATTGCATCTAAACTTATGTTATTTTTAAAGAGAAATATAGAATGAATTTCATCCAAAAGCGTCTACAAAAACCTGTTAGTTAGTCATAAATAATGACAATGTAATAAACTTAATAAAAAGTTTCTAATATATTCAAATAAATTATATTTGGTGCCACTTATGAATTCAAAATTGGGAAAGTCGAATTTCTAGCCTCTAAACTTACGTTATCGAAATGTATAATGAATTTCGTCCAAAAGCGTCTATAAAACCTTTTAATTGGCTATATAGAATGAGAACGTAATAATGTTGATATAAAGTTGCTAAATTAATCAAATGAATTATATTTGGTGACACTTCTCAATTCAAATTGGGCAAGTCGAACTTTATTGCATCTCAACTTATGTTATTTTTAAAGAGAAATATAGAATGAATTTCGTCCAAAAGCGTCTAGAAAAACCTGTTAGTTAGTATAAATAATGACAACGTAATAAAGTTAATAAAAAGTTTCTAATATAATTAAATAAATTATATTTGATGCCACTTTCGAATTCAAAATTGGGGAACTCGAATTTATAGCCTCTAAACTTACGTTATCGAAATGTATAATGAATTTCGTGCAAAAGCGTCTATAAAAACCTTTTAATTGGCTATGTAGAATGAGAACGTAATAATGTTGATATAAAGTTGCTAATTTAATCAAATGAATTATATTTGGTGACACTTCTCAATTCAAATTGGGCAAGTCGAACTTTATTGCATCTAAACTTATGTTATTTTCAAAGAGAAATATTGAATGAATTTCATCCAAAAGCGTCTAGAAAAACCTGTTAGTTAGTTATAAATAATGACAACGTAATAAAAATGGTAAAAAGTTGCTTATATAACCAAATGAATTATATTTGGTGCCATTTTTGATTTCAAAATTGGGGAAGTCGAATTTATAGCCTCTAAACTTACGTTATCGAAATGTATAATGAATTTCGTCCAAAAGCGTCTATAAAAACCTTTTATTTGGCTATATAGAATGATAACGTAATAATGTTGATATAAAGTTGCTAATTTAATCAAATGAATTATATTTGGTGACACTTCTCAATTCAAATTGGGCAAGTCGAACTTTATTGCATCTAAACTTATGTTATTTTTAAATAGAAATATAGAATGAATTTCATCTAAAAGTGTCTAGCAAAACCTGTTAGTTAATTATAAATAACGACAACGTAATAAAGTTGATAAAAAGTTGCTAATATAATCAAATAATATATATTTGGTGCCACTTTTGAATTCAAAATTGGGGAAGTCGAATTTATAGCCTCTAAACTTACGTTATCGAAATGTATAATGAATTTTATCCAAAAGCGTCTATAAAACCCTTTTAATTGGCTATATAGAATGAGAATGTAATAATGTTGATATAAAGTTTCTAATTTAACCAAATGAATTATATTTGGTGACACTTCTCAATTCGGGCAAGTCGAACTTTATTGCATCTAAACTTATGTTATTTTTAAAGAGAAATATAGAATGAATTTCATCCAAAAGCGTCTAGAAAAACCTGTTAGTTAGTCGTAAATAATGACAATGTAATAAAGTTAATAAAAAGTTTCTAATATATTCAAATAAATTATATTTGGTGCCACTTTTGAATTCAAAATTGGGGAAGTCGAATTTATAGCCTCTAAACTTACGTTATCGAAATGTATGATGAATTTCGTCCAAAAGCGTCAATAAAAACCTTTTAATTGGCTATATAGAATGAGAACGTAATAATGTTGATATAAAGTTGCTAATTTAATCAAATGAATTATATTTCGTGACACTTCTCAATTCAAATTGGGCAAGTCGAACTTTATTGCATCTAAACTTATGTTATTTTTAAAGAGAAATATACAAATGAATTTCATCCAAAAGCGTCTAGAAAAACCTGTTAGTTAGTTATAAATAATGACAACGTAATAAAAATGGTAAAAAGTTGCTAATATAACCAAATGAATTATATTTGGTGCCACTTTTGAATTCACAATTGGGGAAGTCGAATTTATAGCCTCTAAACTTATGTTATCGAAATGTATAATGAATTTCGTCCAAAAGCGTCTATAAAAACCATTTATTTGGCTATATAGAATGATAACGTAATAATGTTGATATAAAGTTGCTAATTTAATCAAATGATTTATATTTGGTGACATTTCTCAATTCAAATTGGGCAAGTCGAACTTTATTGCATCTAAACTTATGTTATTTTTAAATAGAAATATAGAATGAATTTCATCTAAAAGTGTCTAGCAAAACCTGTTAGTTAATTATAAATAATGACAACGTAATAAAGTTGATAAAAAGTTGCTAATATAATCAGTTAAATTATATTTGGTGCCACTTTTGAATTCAAAATTGGGGAAGTCGAATTTATAGCCTCTAAACTTACGTTATCGAAATGTATAATGAATTTCGTCCAAAAGCGTCTATAAAAACCTTTTAATTGGCTATATAGAATGAGAATATAATAATGTTGATATAAAGTTGCTAATTTAATCAAATGAATTATATTTGGTGACACTTCTCAATTCAAATTGGGCAAGTCGAACTTTCTTGCATGTAAACTTATGTTATTTTTAAATAGAAATATAGAATGAATTTCATCCAAAAGCGTCTACAAAAATCTGTTAGTTAGTCATAAATAATGACAATGTAATAAACTTGATAAAAAGTTTCTAATATATTCAAATAAATTATATTTGGTGCCACTTTTGAATTCAAAATTGGGAAAGTCGAATTTCTAGCCTCTAAACTTACGTTATCGAAATGTATAATGAATTTCGTCCAAAAGCGTCTATAAAAACCTTTTAATTGGCTATATGGAATGAGAACGTAATAATGTTGATATAAAGTTTCTAATTTAATCAAATGAATTATATTTGGTGACACTTCTCCATTCAAATTGGGCAAGTCGAACTTTATTGCATCTCAACTTATGTTATTTTTAAAGAGAAATATAGAATGAATTTCGTCCAAAAGCGTCTAGAAAAACCTGTTAGTTAGTACAAATAATGACAACGTAATAAAGTTAATAAAAAGTTTCTAATATAATTAAATAAATTATATTTGATGTCACTTTCGAATTCAAAATTGGGGAAGTCGAATTTATAGCCTCTAAACTTACGTTATCGAAATGTATAATGAATTTCGTGCAAAAGCGTCTATAAAAACCTTTTAATTGACTATGTAGAATGAGAACGTAATAATGTTGATATAAAGTTGCTAATTTAATCAAATGAATTATATTTCGTGACACTTCTCAATTCAAATTGGGCAAGTCGAACTTTATTGCATCTAAACTTATGTTATTTTCAAAGAGAAATATTGAATGAATTTCATCCAAAAGCGTCTAGAAAAACCTGTTAGTTAGTTATAAATAATGACAACGTAATAAAAATGGTAAAAAGTTGGTAATATAACCAAATAAATTATATTTGGTGCCATTTTTGATTTCAAAATTGGGGAAGTCGAATTTCTAGCCTCTAAACTTACGTTATCGAAATGTATAATGAATTTCGTCCAAAAGCGTCTATAAAAACCTTTTATTTGGCTATATAGAATGATAACGTAATAATGTTGATATAAAGTTGCTAATTTAATCAAATGAATTATATTTGGTGACACTTCTCAATTCAAATTGGGCAAGTCGAACTTTATTGCATCTAAACTTATGTTATTTTTAAATAGAAATATAGAATGAATTTCATCTAAAAGTGTCTAGCAAAACCTGTTAGTTAATTATAAATAATGACAACGTAATAAAGTTGATAAAAAGTTGCTAATATAATTAAATAAATTATATTTGGTGCCACTTTTGAATTCAAAATTGGGGAAGTCGAATTCATAGCCTCTAAACTTACGTTATCGAAATGTATAATGAATTTTATCCAAAAGCGTCTATAAAAACCTTTTAATTGGCTATATAGAATGAGAACGTAATAATGTTGATATAAAGTTGCTAATTTAATCAAATGAATTATATTTGGTGACGCTTCTCAATTCGGGCAAGTCGAACTTTATTGCATCTAAACTTATGTTATTTTTAAAGAGAAATATAGAATGAATTTCATCCAAAAGCGTCTAGAAAAACCTGTTAGTTAGTCATAAATAATGACAATGTAATAAAGTTAATAAAAAGTTTCTAATATATTCAAATAAATTATATTTGGTGCCACTTTTGAATTCACAATTGGGGAAGTCGAATTTATAGCCTCTAAACTTACGTTATCAAAATGTATAATGAATTTCGTCCAAAAGCGTCTATAAAAACCTTTTAATTGGCTATATAGAATGAGAACGTAATAATGTTGATATAAAGTTGCAAATTAATCAAATGAATTATATTTGGTGACACTTCTCAATTCAAATTGGGCAAGTCGAACTTTATTGCATCTAAACTTATGTTATTTTCAAAGAGAAATATTGAATGAATTTCATGCAAAAGCGTCTAGAAAAACCTGTTAGTTAGTTATAAATAATGACAACGTAATAAAAATGGTAAAAAGTTGCTAATATAACCAAATGAATTATATTTGGTGCCATTTTTGATTTCAAAATTGGGGAAGTCGAATTTATAGCCTCTATACTTACGTTATCGAAATGTATAATTAATTTCGTCCAAAAGCGTCTATAAAAATCTTTTATTTGGCTATATAGAATGATAACGTAATAATGTTGATATAAAGTTGCTAATTTAATCAAATGAATTATATTTGGAGACGCTTCTCAATTCAAATTGGGCAAGTCGAACTTTATTGCATCTAAACTTATGTTATTTTTAAATAGAAATATAGAATGAATTTCATCTAAAAGTGTCTAGCAAAACCTGTTAGTTAATTATAAATAATGACAACGTAATAAAGTTGATAAAAAGTTGCTAATATAATGAAATAAATTATATTTGGTGCCACTTTTGAATTCAAAATTGGGGAAGTCGAATTTATAGCCTCTAAACTTACGTTATCGAAATGTATAATGAATTTCGTCCAAAAGCGTCTATAAAAACCTTTTAATTGGCTATATAGAATGAGAACGTAATAATGTTGATATAAAGTTGCTAATTTAATCAAATGAATTATATTTGGTGACACTTCTCAATTCAAATTGGGCAAGTCAAACTTTATTGCATCTAAACTTATGTTATTTTCAAAGAGAAATATTGAATGAATTTCATCCAAAAGCGTCTAGAAAAACCTGTTAGTTAGTTATAAATAATGACAACATAATAAAAATGGTAAAAAGTTGCTAATATAACCAAATGAATTATATTTCGTGACACTTCTCAATTCAAATTGGGCAAGTCGAACTTTATTGCATCTAAACTTATGTTATTTTTAAAGAGAAATATACAAATGAATTTCATCCAAAAGCGTCTAGAAAAAAACCTGTTAGTTAGTTATAAATAATGACAACGTAATAAAAATGGTAAAAAGTTGCTAATATAACCAAATGAATTATATTTGGTGCCACTTTTGAATTCACAATTGGGGAAGTCGAATTTATAGCCTCTAAACTTATGTTATCGAAATGTATAATGAATTTCGTCCAAAAGCGTCTATAAAAACCATTTATTTGGCTATATAGAATGATAACGTAATAATGTTGATATAAAGTTGCTAATTTAACCAAATGATTTATATTTGGTGACATTTCTCAATTCAAATTGGGCAAGTCGAACTTTATTGCATCTAAACTTATGTTATTTTTAAATAGAAATATAGAATGAATTTCATCTAAAAGTGTCTAGCAAAACCTGTTAGTTAATTATAAATAATGACAACGTAATAAAGTTGATAAAAAGTTGCTAATATAATGAAATAAATTATATTTGGTGCCACTTTTGAATTCAAAATTGGGGAAGTCGAATTTATAGCCTCTAAACTTACGTTATCGAAATGTATAATGAATTTCGTCCAAAAGCGTCTATAAAAACCTTTTAATTGGCTATATAGAATGAGAACGTAATAATGTTGATATAAAGTTGCTAATTTAATCAAATGAATTATATTTGGTGACACTTCTCAATTCAAATTGGGCAAGTCGAACTTTATTGCATCTAAACTTATGTTATTTTTAAATAGAAATATAGAATGAATTTCATCTAAAAGTGTCTAGCAAAACCTGTTAGTTAATTATAAATAATGACAACGTAATAAAGTTGATAAAAAGTTGCTAATATAATCAAATAAATTATATTTGGTGCCACTTTTGAATTCACAATTGGGGAAGTCGAATTTATAGCCTCTAAACTTACGTTATCGAAATGTATAATGAATTTCGTCCAAAAGCGTCTATAAAAACCTTTTATTTGGCTATATGGAATGATAACGTAATAATGTTGATATAATGTTGCTAATTTAATCAAATGAATTATATTTGGTGACACTTCTCAATTCAAATTGGGCAAGTCGAACTTTATTGCATCTAAACTTATGTTATTTTTAAATAGAAATATAGAATGAATTTCATCTAAAAGTGTCTAGCAAAACCTGTTAGTTAATTATAAATAATGACAATGTAATAAAGTTGATAAAAAGTTGCTAATATAATCAAATAAATTATATTTGGTGCCACTTTTGAATTCAAAATTAGGGAAGTCGAATTTATAGCATCTAAACT